>NC_069503.1:814272985-814625485 GCF_027579735.1 Bombina bombina
AGCTGACCAGGATTTGAGCCATAGCGCCCTACGCGCCTGGATGGCGAATCCGGAATTCTTAGCCGTTAGTTTAGTCAAATGAACAATGGCATCAGAAACAAATGAGTTAGCTAGCTTAAGAGTTCTAAGCTTGTCAACAATTTCAGTCAATGGAGCTGTATGGATGGCCTCTTCCAGGGCCTCAAACCAGAATGCCGCCACAGCAGTGACAGGCGCAATGCATGCAAGGGGCTGTAAAATAAAACCTTGTTGAATAAACATTTTCTTAAGGTAACCCTCTAATTTTTTTATCCATTGGATCTGAAAAAGCACAACTGTCCTCAACCGGGATAGTGGTACGCTTTGCTAAAGTAGAAACTGCTCCCTCCACCTTAGGGACAGTCTGCCATAAGTCCCGTGTAGTGGCATCTATTGGAAACATTTTTCTAAATATAGGTGGTGGGGAAAAGGGCACACCGGGCCTATCCCACTCCTTACTAATAATTTCTGTAAGCCTTTTAGGTATTGGAAAAACATCAGTACTCACCGGCACAGCATAGTATTTATCCAGCCTACACAATTTCTCTGGCACTGCAATTGTGTCACAGTCATTCAGAGCAGCTAATACCTCCCCAAGCAATACACGGAGGTTCTCAAGCTTAAATTTAAAAACAGAATTTATGTTTACCTGATAAATTACTTTCTCCAACGGTGTGTCCGGTCCACGGCGTCATCCTTGTGGGATATTCTCTTCCCCAACAGGAAATGGCAAAGAGGCCAGCAAAGCTGGTCACATGATCCCTCCTAGGCTCCGCCTTCCCCAGTCATTCGACCGACGTAAAGGAGGAATATTTGCATAGGAGAAATCATACGATACCGTGGTGACTGTAGTTAAAGAAAATAAATTATCAGACCTGATTAAAAAACCAGGGCGGGCCGTGGACCGGACACACCGTTGGAGAAAGTAATTTATCAGGTAAACATAAATTCTGTTTTCTCCAACATAGGTGTGTCCGGTCCACGGCGTCATCCTTACTTGTGGGAACCAATACCAAAGCTTTAGGACACGGATGAAGGGAGGGAGCAAATCAGGTCACCTAGATGGAAGGCACCACGGTTTGCAAAACCTTTCTCCCAAAAATAGCCTCAGAAGAAGCAAAAGTATCAAATTTGTAAAATTTGGTAAAAGTGTGCAGTGAAGACCAAGTCGCTGCCTTACATATCTGATCAACAGAAGCCTCGTTCTTAAAGGCCCATGTGGAAGCCACGGCCCTAGTGGAATGAGCTGTGATTCTTTCAGGAGGCTGCCGTCCGGCAGTCTCATAAGCCAATCGGATGATGCTTTTAAGCCAAAAAGATAGAGAGGTAGAAGTTGCTTTTTGACCTCTCCTTTTACCAGAATAAACAACAAACAAGGAAGATGTTTGTCTGAAATCCTTTGTAGCATCTAAATAGAATTTTAGAGCACGCACTACATCCAAATTGTGCAACAAACGTTCCTTCTTTGAAACTGGATTCGGACACAAAGAAGGCACAACCATCTCCTGGTTAATGTTTTTGTTAGAAACAACTTTCGGAAGAAAACCAGGTTTAGTACGCAAAACCACCTTATCTGCATGGAACACCAGATAAGGAGGAGAACACTGCAGAGCAGATAACTCTGAAACTCTTCTAGCAGAAGAAATTGCAATCAAAAACAAAACTTTCCAAGATAATAACTTGATATCAACGGAATGTAGGGGCTCAAACGGAACCCCCTGAAGAACTGAAAGAACTAAATTGAGACTCCAAGGAGGAGTCAAAGGTTTGTAAACAGGCTTGATTCTAACCAGAGCCTGAACAAAAGCCTGAACATCTGGCACAGCCGCCAGCTTTTTGTGAAGTAAAACAGATAAAGCAGAAATCTGTCCCTTCAAAGAACTTGCAGATAATCCTTTCTCCAAACCTTCTTGAAGAAAGGATAGAATCTTAGGAATTTTTATCCTGTTCCATGGTAATCCTTTAGATTCACACCAAGAGATATATTTTTTCCATATTTTATGGTAGATTTTTCTAGTTACAGGCTTTCTGGCCTGAACAAGAGTATCAATGACAGAATCTGAGAACCCTCGCTTTGATAAAATCAAGCGTTCAATCTCCAAGCAGTCAGTTGGAGTGAAACCAGATTCGGATGTTTGAACGGACCTTGAACAAGAAGGTCCTGTCTCAAAGGTAGCTTCCATGGTGGAGCCGATGACATATTCACCAGGTCTGCATACCAAGTCCTGCGTGGCCACGCAGGAGCTATCAAGATCACCAATGCCCTTTCCTGATTGATCCTGGCTACCAGCCTGGGGATGAGAGGAAACGGTGGGAATACATAAGCTAGGTTGAAGGTCCAAGGTGCTACTAGTGCATCTACTAGAGTCGCCTTGGGATCCCTGGATCTGGACCCGTAGCAAGGAACCTTGAAATTCTGACGAGAGGCCATCAGATCCATGTCTGGAATGCCCCACAATTGAGTTATTTGGGCAAAGATTTCCGGATGGAGTTCCCACTCCCCTGAATTAAATGTCTGACGACTCAGAAAATCTGCTTCCCAATTTTCCACGCCTGGGATGTGGATTGCAGACAAGTGGCAGGAGTGAGTCTCCGCCCATTGAATGATTTTGGTCACTTCTTCCATCGCCAGGGAACTCCTTGTTCCCCCCTGATGGTTGATATACGCAACAGTCGTCATGTTGTCTGATTGAAACCGTACGAATTTGGCCTTTGCTAGCTGAGGCCAAGCCTTGAGAGCATTGAATATCGCTCTCAGTTCCAGAATGTTTATCGGGAGAAGAGATTCTTCCCGAGACCAAAGACCCTGAGCTTTCAGGGGTTCCCAGACCACGCCCCAGCCTACCAGACTGGCGTCGGTCGTGACAATGACCCACTCTGGTCTGCGGAAGCTCATCCCCTGTGACAGGTTGTCCAGGGTTAGCCACCAACGGAGTGAATCTCTGGTCCTCTGATCTACTTGTATCGTCGGAGACAAGTCTGTATAATCCCCATTCCACTGACTGAGCATGCACAGTTGTAATGGTCTCAGATGAATTCGCGCAAAAGGAACTATGTCCATTGCCGCGACCATCAAACCTATTACTTCCATGCACTGTGCTATGGAAGGAAGAAGAACAGAATGAAGTACTTGACAAGAGCTTAGAAGTTTTGATTTTCTGGCCTCTGTCAGAAGAATCCTCATTTCTAAGGAGTCTATTATTGTTCCCAAGAAGGGAACTCTTGTTGACGGAGATAGAGAACTTTTTTCTACGTTCACTTTCCACCCGTGAGATCTGAGAAAGGCCAGGACAATGTCCGTATGAGCCTTTGCTTGTGGTAGGGACGACGCTTGAATCAGTATGTCGTCCAAGTAAGGTACTACTGCAATGCCCCTTGGTCGTAGCACCGCTAGAAGGGACCCTAGTACCTTTGTGAAAATTCTTGGAGCAGTGGCTAATCCGAATGGAAGTGCCACAAACTGGTAATGCTTGTCCAGAAAGGCGAACCTTAGGAACCGATGATGTTCCTTGTGGATAGGAATATGTAGATACGCATCCTTTAAATCCACCGTGGTCATGAATTGACCTTCCTGGATGGAAGGAAGAATTGTCCGAATGGTTTCCATTTTGAACGATGGAACCTTGAGAAACTTGTTTAGGATCTTGAGATCTAAGATTGGTCTGAATGTTCCCTCTTTTTTGGGAACTATGAACAGATTGGAGTAGAATCCCATCCCTTGTTCTCCTAATGGAACAGGATGAATCACTCCCATTTTTAACAGGTCTTCTACACAATGTAAGAATGCCTGTCTTTTTATGTGGTCTGAAGACAATTGAGACCTGTGGAACCTCCCCCTTGGGGGAAGCTCCTTGAATTCCAGAAGATAACCTTGGGAGACTATTTCTAGCGCCCAAGGATCCAGAACATCTCTTGCCCAAGCCTGAGCGAAGAGAGAACGTCTGCCCCCCACCAGATCCGGTCCCGGATCGGGGGCCAACATCTCATGCTGTCTTGGTAGCAGTGGCAGGTTTCTTGGCCTGCTTACCTTTGTTCCAGCCTTGCATTGGCCTCCAGGCTGGCTTGGTTTGAGAAGTATTACCCTCTTGCTTAGAGGATGTAGCACTTGGGGCTGGTCCGTTTCTGCGAAAGGGACGAAAATTTGGTTTATTTTTAGCCTTGAAAGACCTATCCTGAGGAAGGGCGTGGCCCTTACCCCCAGTGATATCAGAAATAATCTCTTTCAAGTCAGGGCCAAACAGCGTTTTCCCCTTGAAAGGTATGTTAAGCAATTTGTTCTTGGAAGACGCATCCGCTGACCAAGATTTTAGCCAAAGCGCTCTGCGCGCCACAATAGCAAACCCTGAATTTTTCGCCGCTAATCTAGCCAATTGCAAAGTGGCGTCTAAAGTAAAAGAGTTAGCCAATTTGAGAGCATGAATTCTGTCCATAATCTCCTCATAAGAAGAATCTTTATTGAGCGACTTTTCTAGTTCATTGAACCAGAAACACGCTGCTGTAGTGACAGGAACAATGCATGAAATTGGTTGTAGAAGGTAACCTTGCTGAACAAACATCTTTTTAAGCAAACCCTCTAATTTTTTATCCATAGGATCTTTGAAAGCACAACTATCTTCTATAGGGATAGTAGTGCGTTTGTTTAGAGTAGAAACCGCCCCCTCGACCTTGGGGACTGTCTGCCATAAGTCCTTTCTGGGGTCGACCATAGGAAACAATTTTTTAAATATAGGGGGAGGGACAAAAGGTATGCCGGGCCTTTCCCATTCTTTGTTTACAATTTCCGCCACCCGCTTGGGTATAGGAAAAGCTTCGGGGGGCCCCGGGACCTCTAGGAACTTGTCCATCTTACATAATTTCTCTGGAATGACCAAATTCTCACAATCATCCAGAGTAGATAACACCTCCTTAAGCAGAGCGCGGAGATGTTCCAATTTAAATTTGAATGTAATCACATCAGGTTCAGCTTGTTGAGAAATTTTCCCTGAATCTGAAATTTCTCCCTCAGACAAAACCTCCCTGGCCCCCCCAGACTGGTGTAGGGGCATTTCAGAACCATTATCATCAGCGTCCTCATGCTCTTCAGTATTTTCTAAAACAGAGCAGTCGCGCTTTCGCTGATAAGTGGGCATTTTGGCTAAAATGTTTTTGATAGAATTATCCATTACAGCCGTTAATTGTTGCATAGTAAGGAGTATTGGCGTACTAGATGTACTAGGGGCCTCCGGTGTGGGCAAGACTGGCGTAGACGAAGGAGGGGATGATGCAGTACCATGCTTACTCCCCTCACTTGAGGAATCATCTTGGGCATCATTTTCTCTAAATTTTGTGTCACATAAATCACATCTATTTAAATGAGAAGGAACCTTGGCTTCCCCACATACAGAACATAGTCTATCTGATAGTTCAGACATGTTAAACAGGCATAAACTTGATAACAAAGTACAAAAAACGTTTTAAAATAAAACCGTTACTGTCACTTTAAATTTTAAACTGAACACACTTTATTACTGAAAATGTGAAAAAGTATGAAGGAATTGTTCAAAATTCACCAAAATTTCACCACAGTGTCTTAAAGCCTTAAAAGTATTGCACACCAAATTTGAAAGCTGTAACTCTTAAAATAACGGAACCGGAGCCGTTTTTATATTTAACCCCTATACAGTCCCTGGTATCTGCTTTGCTGAGACCCAACCAAGCCCAAAGGGGAATACGATACCAAATGACGCCTTCAGTAAGCTTTTTCTATGTATCTGAGCTCCTCACACATGCATCTGCATGTCATGCTTCCCAAAAACAAGTGCGCAATAGAGGCGCGAAAATGAGGCTCTGCCAATGATTAGAGAAGGCCCCCAGTGAAAAAGGTGTCCAATACAGTGCCTGCCGGTTATTTTACATAATTCCCAAGAATAAAATAACTCCTCAAAGCTATGAAGTATTAAAAATCAATCGTTTTAGCCCAGAAAAATGTCTACCAGTCTTTAAAGCCCTTGTGAAGCCCTTTATTCTCATATAATAAAAATGGCTTACCGGATCCCATAGGGAAAATGACAGCTTCCAGCATTACCACGTCTTGTTAGAAATGTGTCATACCTCAAGCAGCAAAAGTCTGCTCACTGTTTCCCCCAACTGAAGTTAATTCCTCTCAACAGTCCTGTGTGGAAACAGCCATCGATTTTAGTAACGGTTGCTAAAATCATTTTCCTCTTACAAACAGAAATCTTCATCTCTTTTCTGTTTCAGAGTAAATAGTACATACCAGCACTATTTTAAAATAACAAACTCTTGATTGAAGAATAAAAACTACATTTAAACACCAAAAAACTCTAAGCCATCTCCGTGGAGATGTTGCCTGTACAACGGCAAAGAGAATGACTGGGGAAGGCGGAGCCTAGGAGGGATCATGTGACCAGCTTTGCTGGGCTCTTTGCCATTTCCTGTTGGGGAAGAGAATATCCCACAAGTAAGGATGACGCCGTGGACCGGACACACCTATGTTGGAGAAATTAGAAATCTCTGAATCAGGTCTCCCCGAATCAGAGACGTCACCCACAGACTGAAGCTCTCCGTCCTCAGGTTCTGCATATTGTGACGCAGTATCAGACATGGCTCTTACAGCATCTACGCGCTCTGTATCTCGTCTAACCCCAGAGCTATCGCGCTTGCCTCTCAATTCAGGCAATCTGGATAATACCTCTGACAGGGTATTATTCATGATTGCAGCCATGTCCTGCAAAGTAATCGCTATGGGCGTCCCTGATGTACTTGGCGCCATATTAGCGTGCGTCCCTTGAGCGGGAGGCGAAGGGTCCGACACGTGGGGAGAGTTAGTCGGCATAACTTCCCCCTCGACAGACCCCTCTGGTGACAATTCTTTTATAGATAATGACTGATCTTTACTGTTTAAGGTGAAATCAATACATTTAGTACACATTCTCCTATGGGGCTCCACCATGGCTTTTAAACATAATGAACAAGTATCCTCTGTTTCAGACATGTTTGTACAGACTAGCAAGCTTGGAAAACACTTTAAAGCAAGTTAACAAGCAATATAAAAAACGTTACTGTGCCTTTAAGAGAAACAAATTTTGACAAAATTTGAAATAACAGTGAAAAAAGGCAGTTACACTAACAACATTTTTACAGTGTATGTAACAAGTCAGCAGAGCATTGCACCCACTTGCAAATGGATGATAGCATAGCTAGATATTGTCACTGCACACACATTTTACATACTGCAGCTGCTCAGAGCGCCAGTGGATGTTGTATCATGTCAGCAATTAACAAATTGAGTCATTGCCAGGTGGTACAAGCACCTTAGGCTCTCTAAACAAGTGCTGTGTTTAAAATGCTGGTGCAAGTTACCACTTTTGAAACAGCTATAACTTTTATTAGAAGCATTTTTGCTAATGCATTTATATTACAAAATGGCTTCTGTTCAATATCAAAATGCATCCATGTGTTTTTTTTTTTGGCTGGAATATCCCTTTAACTTGGAATGTTTAAAAATTAAAGGGATAGGAAAGTCCAAATTTAACTTGCATGATTAAAATAGAACATTTAATTTATAATACTTTTAAATTCACTTCTATTTACAAATGTGCGTTGTTCTCTTGCTGAAAAAGAATATGCACATATCATACACTAGTGTGATAACGATAATACAGACAATTTGATAATAGAAGTAAAGTTGAAAGCTGTGTAAAACTGTATGGGTCTATCCAGATGAAACATTTTGGGGTTTCCTGTCCTTTTAACCCCTTAATGACCGAGGACTTGCAGGGTACGTCCTCTAAAAAAATACAGTTAATGACCAAGGACGTACCGTGCACGTCCTCGGTCTGGAAAGCAGCTGGAAGCGATCCTGCCCGCTTCCAGCCGCTTTCCGGTTATTGCAGTGATGCCTCGGTATCGAGGCATCCTGCATTGCCATCCGATGCAGAGAGAGCCACTCTGTGGCCCTCTCTGCACCGGACATCGATGGCCAGTATTGTTGGTGGGTGGGAGCTGACATGGGAGGTGGGTTGGCGGCCATCTATGGGTCGTGTAATGTGGAGGGGGGCGGGATCGGGGGCGGGGCCTATGGGGACACGCGTGCACGGTGCGGGAGCGGGTGGGAACTGCTACACTACAGAAACATTTAATGTAAATAAGTAGGAGAAAAGGTGGGGGATTTATGATTAAAAAACAATCTAAAGGATCTGGGAGGGGTGGGGGGTTAGTCTTTGGGGGGGGAAGCTACACTACAGAAAAGGGCAAAAAATAAATAGAAGCATCATTTTTTTCTAACCTGGCTACTGGCAGACAGCTGCCAGTACCCAAGATGGCGCCCATTAAGGTAGAGGGGGAGGGTTAGAGAGCTGTTTGGTGTGGGATTAGTGAGGTTGGGGGCTAAGGGGGGAATCCTACACAGCAGCATATGTAAATATGCTTAAAACCTCCCACAAAAAAGCCCAAATATACCTTTTATTTTAGTACTGGCAGAATTTCTGCCAGTACTTAAGATGGCGGGGACAATTGTGGGGTGGGGGAGGGAAGAGAGCTGTTTGGGAGGGATCAGGGGTCTGATGTTTCAGGTGGGAGGCTGATCTCTACACTAAAGCTAAAATTAACCCTGCAAGCTCCCTACATGCTCCCTAATTAACCCCTTCAAAGCTGGGCATAATACACATGTGGTGCGCAGTGGCATTTAGCGGCCTTCTAATTACCAAAAAGCAACGCCAAAGCTATATATGTCTGCTATTTCTGAACAAAGGGGACCCCAGAGAAGAATTTACAACCATTTATGCCATAATTGCACAAGCTGTTTGTAAATAATTTTAATAAATTTGTGAAAAAGTGAACGATTTTTTGTATTTGATCGCATTTGGCGGTGAAATGGTGGCATGAAATAGAACAAAATAGGCCTAGATCAATACTTTGGGATGTCTTCTAAAAAAATATATATATACATGTCAATGGATATTCAGGGATTCCTGAAAGATATTAGTGTTCTAATGTAACTAGCGCTAATTTTGAAAGAAAAAAAAAAAGGTCTGGAAATAGCAAAGTGCTACTTTTATTTATGGCCCTATATATTACAAAAAAAGCAAAGAATATGTAAACATTGGGTATTTCTAAACTCAGGACAAAATTTAGAAACTATTTAGCATGGGTGTTTTTTGGTGGTTGTAGATGTGCAGATTATAGGGGTCAAAGTTAGACAAAGTGTGTTTTTTCCTCATATTTTATAATTTTTTTATAGTAAGTTATAAGATATGATGAAAATAATGGTATCTTTAGAAAGTCCATTTAATGGCGAGAAAAACGGTATATAATATGTGTGGGTACAGTAAATGAGTAAGAGGAAAATTACAGCTAAACACAAACACCGCAAAAATGTAAAAATAGCCTTGGTCCCAAATGGACAGAAAATGGAAAAGTGCTGTGGTCATTAAAGGGACAGTCAACACCAGAATTTTTGTTGTTTAAAAAGATAGATAATCCCTTTATTACCCATTCCCCAGTTTTGCATAACCAACACAGTTATAATAATACATGTTTTACCTATGTAATTACCTTGTATCTACGCCTCTACAAACTGCCCCCTTATTTCAGTTGTTTTGACAGATTGCATTTTAGCCAATCAGTGCTCACTGCTAGGTAACTTCATGTGCATGAGCTCAATGTTATCAATATGAAACACATGAACTAACATCCTCTAGTGGTGAAAAACTGTCAAAATGCTTTCAGATTAGAGGTGGCCTTCAAGGTCTAAGAAAACATAATTTATGCTTACCTGATAAATTTATTTCTCTTGTAGTGTATTCAGTCCACGGGTCATCCATTACTTATGGGATATATTCCCCTCCCAACAGGAAGTTGCAAGAGGATCACCCAAAGCAGAGCTGCTATATAGCTCCTCCCCTCACATGTCATATCCAGTCATTCGACCGAAACAAGACAAGAAAGGAGAAACCATAGGGTGCAGTGGTGACTGAAGAGTTAATTAAAATTTAGATCTGCCTTAAAAAAGACAGGGCGGGCCGTGGACTGAATACACTACAAGAGAAATAAATTTATCAGGTAAGCATAAATTATGTTTTCTCTTGTTAAGTGTATTCAGTCCACGGGTCATCCATTACTTATGGGATACCAATACCAAAGCTAAAGTACACGGATGATGGGAGGGACAAGGCAGGAACTTAAACGGAAGGAACCACTGCCTGTAGAACCTTTCTCCCAAAAACAGCCTCCGAAGAAGCAAAAGTGTCAAATTTGTAAAATTTTGAAAAAGTGTGAAGCGAAGACCAAGTCGCAGCCTAGCAAATCTGTTCAACAGAGGCCTCATTCTTAAAGGCCCAGGTGGAAGCCACAGCTCTAGTAGAATGAGCTGTAATTCTTTCAGGGGGCTGCTGTCCAGCAGTCTCATAGGCTAAACGTATTATACTACGAAGCCAAAAAGAGAGAGAGGTTGCCAAAGCTTTTTGACCTCTCCTCTGTCCAGAATAAACGACAAACAGGGAAGAAGTTTGACGAAAATCTTTAGTTGCCTGTAAATAGAACTTCAGGGCATGGACTACGTCCAGATTATGCAAAAGACGTTCCTTCTTTGAAGAAGGATTAGGGCACAATGATGGGACAACAATCTCTTGATTGATATTCCTGTTAGAAACTACCTTAGGTAAAAACCCAGGTTTAGTACGCAGAACTACCTTGTCTGAATGGAAAACCAGATAAGGAGAATCACAATGTAAAGCAGATAACTCAGAGACTCTTTGAGCCGAGGAAATAGCCATCAAAAACAGAACTTTCCAAGATAAAAGCTTAATATCAATGGAATGAAGGGGTTCAAACGGAACACCCTGAAGAACTTTAAGAACCAAGTTTAAGCTCCACGGAGGAGCAACAGCTTTAAACACAGGCTTAATCCTAGCCAGAGCCTGACAAAAAGCCTGGACGTCTGGAACTTCTGCCAGACGCTTGTGCAAAAGAATAGACAGAGCAGAAATCTGTCACTTCAACGAACTAGCAGATAAGCCCTTTTCCAAACACTCTTGTAGAAAGGACAATATCCTAGGAATCCTAACCTTACTCCATGAGTAACTCTTGGATTCGCACCAATATAAGTATTTACGCCATATCTTATGATAGATTTTTCTGGTAACAGGCTTCCGAGCCTGTATTAAGGTATCAATAACTGACTCTGAGAAGCCACGCTTGGATAGGATCAAGCGTTCAATCTCCATGCAGTCAGCCTCAGAGAAATTAGATTTGGATGGTTGAAAGGACCTTGTATTAGAAGGTCCTGCCTCAGAGGTAGAGACCATGGTGGACAGGACGACATGTCCACTAGGTCTGCATACCAGGTCCTGCGTGGCCACACAGGCGCTATCAGAATCACCGATGCTCTCTCCTGTTTGATCTTGGCAATCAGTCGAGGCAGTAGCGGAAACGGTGGAAATACATAAGCCATGTTGAAGACCCAAGGGGCTGCTAGAGCATCTATCAGCGCCGCTCCCGGGTCCCTGGACCTGGATCCGTAACGAGGAAGCTTGGCGTTCTGGTGAGACGCCATGAGATCCAGTTCTGGTTTGCCCCAACGACGATTCAGTTGAGCGAACACCTCCGGATGAATTTCCCACTCCCCCGGATGAAAAGTCTGGCGACTTAGAAAGTCCGCCTCCCAGTTCTCCACGCCTGGGATGTGGATCGCTGACAGATGGCAAGAGTGAAACTCTGCCCAGCGAATTATCTTTGAGACTTCTAACATCGCTAGGGAACTCCTGGTTCCCCCTTGATGGTTGATGTAAGCCACAGTCGTGATGTTGTCCGACTGAAATCTGATGAACCTCAGTGTTGCTAACTGAGGCCAAGCTAGAAGAGCCTTGAATATTGCTCTTAATTCCAGAATATTTATTGGGAGGAGTTTCTCCTCCTGAGTCCACGATCCCTGAGCCTTCAGGGAGTTCCAGACTGCGCCCCAACCTAGAAGGCTGGCATCTGTTGTTACAATCGTCCAGTCTGGCCTGCGAAAGGTCATGCCCTTGGACAGATGGACCCGAGAAAGCCACCAGAGAAGAGAATCTCTGGTCTCTTGATCCAGATTTAGTAGAGGGGACAAATCTGAGTAATCCCCATTCCACTGACTTAGCATGCATAATTGCAGCGGTCTGAGATGCAGGCGCGCAAATGGCACTATGTCCATTGCCGCTACCATTAAGCCGATTACTTCCATGCACTGAGCCACTGACGGGCATGGAATGGAATGAAGGACACGGCAAGCATTTAGAAGTTTTGACAACCTGGACTCAGTCAGGTAAATTTTCATCTCTACCGAATCTATAAGAGTCCCTAGGAAGGAGACTCTTGTGAGTGGTGATAGAGAACTCTTTTCCACGTTCACCTTCCACCCATGCGACCTCAGAAATGCCAGAACTATCTCTGTATGAGACTTGGCAATTTGAAAGCTTGATGCCTGTATCAAGATGTCGTCTAGATACGGAGCCACCGCTATGCCTCGCGGTCTTAGAACCGCCAGAAGTGAGCCCAGAAGCTTTGTAAAGATTCTCGGGGCCGTAGCTAACCCGAAGGGAAGAGCTACAAACTGGTAATGCCTGTCTAGGAAGGCAAATCTTAGGTACCGATAATCTTTGTGAATCGGTATATGAAGGTAGGCATCCTTTAAGTCCACTGTGGTCATGTACTGACCCTCTTGGATCATGGGTAGGATGGTTCGAATAGTTTCCATCTTGAATGATGGAACTCTTAGGAATTTGTTTAAGATCTTTAGGTCCAAGATTGGTCTGAAGGTTCCCTCTTTCTTGGGAACCACAAACAGATTTGAGTAAAATCCTAGCCCTTGTTCCGTCCGCGGAACTGGGTGTATCACCCCCATTACAAGGAGGTCTTGTACACAGCGTAGAAATGCCTCTTTCTTTATTTGGTTTGCTGATAACCTTGAAAGATGAAATCTCCCTTGTGGAGGAGAAGCTTTGAAGTCCAGAAGATATGCCTGGGATATGATCTCCAACGCCCAGGGATCCTGGACATCTCTTGCCCATGCCTGGGCGAAGAGAGAAAGTCTGACCCCCACTACATCTGTTTCCGGATAGGGGGCAATGCCTTCATGCTGTCTTAGGGGCAGTAGTAGGTTTTCTGGCCTGCTTGCCCTTGTTCCAGGACTGGTTAGTTTTCCAGGCCTGTCTGTAACGAGCAACAGTTCCTTCCTGTTTTGGAGCGGAGGAAGTTGATGCTGCTCCTGCCTTGAAGTTTCGAAAGGCACGAAAATTAGACTGTTTGGCCTTTGATTTGGCCCTGTCCTGAGGAAGGGTATGACCCTTACCTCCAGTAATGTCAGCGATAATTTCTTTCAAGCCGGGCCCGAATAAGGTTTGTCCCTTGAAAGGAATATTAAGCAATTTAGATTTAGAAGTCACGTCAGCTGACCAGGATTTAAGCCATAGCGCTCTGCGCACCTGGATGGCGAATCCGGAGTTCTTAGCCGTTAGTTTAGTTAAATGTACAATGGCATCAGAAACAAATGCATTAGCTAGCTTAAGTGCTTTAAGCTTGTCCATAATTTCATCCAATGGAGCTGTGTGAATGGCCTCTTCAAGAGACTCAAACCAGAATGCCGCAGCAGCAGTGACAGGCGCAATGCATGCAAGGGGCTGTAAGATAAAACCTTGTTGAACAAACATTTCTTAAGGTTACCTTCTAATTTTTTATCCATTGGATCCGAAAAAGCACAACTATCCTCCACCGGGATAGTGGTACGCTTGGCTAAAGTAGAAACTGCTCCCTCCACCTTGGGGACCGTTTGCCATAAGTCCCGTGTAGTGGCGTCTATTGGAAACATTTTCCTAAATATAGGAGGTGGGGAAAAGGGCACACCAGGTCTATCCCACTCCTTGCTAATCATTTCTGTAAGCCTTTTAGGTATAGGAAAAACGTCAGTACACACCGGCACCGCATAGTATCTATCCAGCCTACATAATTTCTCTGGAATTGCAACTGTATTACAGTCATTCAGAGCCACTAAAACCTCCCCTAGCAATACACGGAGGTTCTCAAGCTTAAATTTAAAATTAGAAATCTCTGAATCTGGTTTCCCTGGATCAGATCCGTCACCCACAGAATGAAGCTCTCCGTCCTCATGTTCTGCAAACTGTGACGCAGTATCAGACATGGCTCTCACAGCACCAGCGCGCTCTGTCCTTATCCCAGAGCTATCGCGCTTGCCTCTTAATTCTGGCAATTTAGATAATACTTCTGTCAGGGTATTATTCATAATAGTGGCCATGTCTTGTAAAGTGATTTGTATGGGCGTCTCTGATGTAGTTGGCGCCACAATATCACGCGCCTCCTGAGCGGGAGGCGAAGGTACCGACACGTGAGGAGAGTTAGTCGGCATAACTTCCCCCTCGTCGTCTGGTGATAATTCTTTTATAGATAATGACTGACCTTTATTATTTAAAGTGAAATCAATACATTTAGTACACATATTTCTATGGGGCTCCACACTGGCCTTCAAACATAATGAACAAACAGATTCATCTGTGTCAGACATGTTTAAACAGACTAGCAATGAGACTAGCAAGCTTGGAAAACACTTTGAAATAAGTTTACAAGCACTAAATAAAACGCTACTGCGCCTTTAAGAAGCACAAAAAATTGTCACAGTTGAAATAACAATAAACCCAATCAGTTATAGCAACCAAATTTTTACAATAAATGTATTAAGTTAGCAGAGAATTGCACCCACTTGCAAATGGATGATTAACCCCTTAATACCCAAAACGGATAATAATAAAGAAAAAAACGTTTTTTAACACAGTCAAACACACTGTCACAGGTCTGCTGTGACTGATTACCTCCCTCAAAATGACTTTTGAAGTCCCCTGAGCTCTCTAGAGACGTCCTGGGTCATGCAGGAAGAAACAGGAAGACAGAGACTGAATTTTTACTGTGTAAAAAAGCGCCAAAACAGGCCCCTCCCACTCATATTACAACAGTGGGAAGTCTCAGTTAACTGTTTCCATGCAGAAATATAAGCCAGCCATGTGGAAAATTCATGCCCCAATAAATTTTATCACCAAAGTACCTCACAAAAACGATTAAACATGCCAGCAACCGTTTTAAACATCTTTTTCTTTTTTAAAGAGTATGTATCTCTATTGATAAGCCTGATACCAGTCCTTCTACGGCATTTAAGACTTATTACATTACCTCAGTAATAGCAGCATTTTCTTAGTCAAATTCCATTCCTAGAAAATTACTTTACTGTATATACATTAATCAGCCTGATACCAGTCACTTCCACTGCATTTAAGGCTGTACTTACATAACATCGGTATCAGTAGTATTTTCTTAGTCAATTCCATTCCTTAGAAAAATATTTTACTGCACATACCTTATTTGCGGAGGACCCCGCACGCTATTCCCTTTCTGAAGTTACCCCACTCCTCAGAATGTGCGAGAACAGCCAGTGGATCTTAGTTACTTCTGCTAAGATCATAGAAAACACAGGCAGATTCTTCTTCCAAATACTGCCTGAGAAAAAAACAGCACACTCCGGTGCCATTTAAAAATAACAAACTTTTGATTGAAGAAATAATTAAGTATAAAACACCACTCTCCTCTCACGACCTCCTTCTATGTTGAGGGTTGCAAGAGAATGACTGGATATGACATGTGAGGGGAGGAGCTATATAGCAGCTCTGCTTTGGGTGATCCTCTTGCAACTTCCTGTTGGGAGGGGAATATATCCCATAAGTAATGGATGACCCGTGGACTGAATACACTTAACAAGAGAAATTAGCATATGAACCTCCTAGGTTTAGCTTTCAACTAAGAATACAAAGAGAACAAAGCAAAATTGGTGATAAAAGTAAATTGGAAAGTTGTTTAAAATGATGTGCCCTATTTAAATCATGAAAGTTATTTTTGGACTTGACTGTCCCTTTAAGGGGTTAAACTATGGCTACATTATTGTACAGCAAAAATAAATAACTATTTAGAAAAATATTATAGTTTACTAGTCAGAGATAGATTAGTGCATGTGTCTTTAGACATCTGGCAGCGGAGTTTGCAACAAAGTTTATAGTAATGTTATACATAGTTGCAAGAAAAAAAACAAATTTTAATATACAACACTTCAAGGATTACTTAATCTGTGCTAAACCCTTATAAAGTAAAAATAGTCCTCCAACCACGTTACCTTCAAAAAGCAAGATAGAACAAAAAAAAGCGGAGCAATTAAAGGAAGCAGAAAGAGATAGCCTATATATAATAAGTTACAATGTAAGTCCTCGAATTGGGGTATTATACTTAAGTAACAATGTGAACAAATTAAAAATAGATATGAAAATATATATGGAAAGCAAGTAACAAAACAAAGTGAGTTAAATAAAGTTTTATTAGTGACAATTTTGCAATAAAATAATAAAAGTTGAAATAAAAATAAACTATGCCGGCATCAACGTGAACAACCAATTTATAAGTTGTTCTAGTATTAGTACCCTAGAAATATAAAACCAATTATGTAGGATAAATATAAATGCCTAAAGATTATACAATAATAGTCAGTGTGTTACATATAGACTATACGTATCAGAGATCTCAAATCACATAGGCACAAAAAACACATACGAGCACATGAGGGATGCCTCCTGCCCCTCCTCTTATTTAACTTGGTATTGGAACCTTTGGCAACTAAATGAAGAAATATATATTCAGGTATAGATATATACAGGTATAGAAATAGCGGTAAATAGATACCACCTCTATCTATATGCCGACAACATATTTATTCAAAACCCAGATGAACACTTATATAGCATTTTTTAAGTTATTACTGAATTTGGTCAACTCTTGGGATTTAAGATTAATGGTAACAAATCAGAAGTATTATGGTTAAATAAAAAAAAAAAAAAAGATGATTGTGACATTAGAATTTTTTTTTATTCTTAGAGCCTCCAAACTATATAACATACCTAGGTATTAATATATCCCCTAATCTGGATAAATGGTACAACCTTAATTTTGAGAAAATATATTTATTTATAGAGCAATCTTTCAAAAGATGGAATAATCTGCCCCTTTCATTTGCTCTTATGTGTTATTTGTGCCTGTGTGATTTTATGTCTCTAATGATAAGTATAGTCTATATGTAACACAATGACTATTATTCTATAATCTTTATTTAGGCATTTAGATTTATCCTATATAATTGGTTTTATATCTCTAGGGTACTAATACTAGAACAACTTATAAATTGGTCGTTCACGTTGATGCCGGCATTGTTTTTATTTTTATTTCAACTTTGTATTAATTTATTGCAACATTGTCACTAATAAAACCTTATTTAACTCACTTTATTTTATTACTTGCTTTCCATATATTTTTCATATCTATTTTTAATTTGTTCACAATGTTACTTAAGTATAATACCCCCATTTGAGGGCTTAAATAGAAATTTATATCTAGGAGATCTCTTCCTGCTTCCTATACATAGTTGCAACGCTGCTGTCATAGAATGCTAAAAACACATGCACGCTTTTAACCCCTTAAGGACGAGACCACTTTTCCATTTGTTGACCGTTTGGGACCAGGACAATTTTTACATTTCTGCGGTGTTTGTGTTTAGCTGTAATTTTCCTCTTACTCACCCACACATATTATATACCGTTTTTCTTGTCATTAAATGGACTTTCTAAAGATAACTTTATTTTCATCATCTCATAATTTACTATAATTTTTTTTTATAAAATATGATGAAAAAATGGAATCCCCCCCACACTTTTTCTAACTTTGACCCTCAAAATCTGTTACACATCTACAACCACCAAAAAACAACCATGCTAAATAGTTTCTAAATTTTGTCCTGAGTTTAGAAATACCCAATGTTTACATATTCTTTGCTTTTTTTGCAAGTTATAGGGCAATAAATACAAGTAGCACTTTGCTATTTCCAAACCACTTTTTTTCTTCAAAATTAGCGCTAGTTACATTGGGACACTGATATCTGTCAGGAATCCCTGAATATCCCTTAACATGTGTATATATTTTTTTAGTAGACAACCCAAAGTATTGATCTAGGCCCATTTTGTTCTATTTCATGCCACCATTTCACTGCCAAATGCATTCAAATAAAAAAAAAGTTCACTTTTTCACAAACTTTAGGTTTCTCACTGAAATTATTTACAAGCAGCTTGTGCAATCATGGCACAACTGGTTGAAAATGCTTCCCTGGGATCCCCTTTGTTCAGAAATATCAGACATTTATGGCTTTGACATTGCTTTTTGGTAATTAGAAGGCCGCTAAATGCCACTGTGCACCACACTTGTATTATGCATCAGTGAAGGGGTTAATTAGGTAGCTTGTAGGGTTAATTTTTAGCTTTAGTGTAGAGATCAGCCTCCCACCCCCTGATCCCTCCCTGACCCCCCTCAAACAGCTCTCTTCCCTCCCCAACCTCACAATTGTCACCACCATCTTAAGTACTGGCAGACAGTCTGCCAGTACTAAAATACAAAATCAATCTCTCTCTCTCTCTCTCTCTCTCTCTATCTATATATCTATCTTTATCTATATATATCTATCTTGCACTCAAAGTCAGGGGGCCTTAAAAAAGTACTCCTAGGAGTAATCTAACAAGCCATGTGGAAACTAGGCCCCAAATAAAGATTTATCACCCTCAGAGAAAAAAACGTTTTTATTTTTATAATCATGCAAACGTTTTTACACTAAGTAATATAAGAATTAATATGAATATTATCCCTTTTTGCAAGCATGATCCTGGTTGTTGTTAAATCACTGTATCAGGCTTACCTTAAATATACCAGGCACTGTCAGCATTTTCTAGACCTTATCATCTCTCTAGAAAAAAATATACTGAACATACCTCAAAGCAGGCAATCTGCAGACCATCCCCCCAACTGAAGTTTTCTTTCCATACTCTTCAGTTATGTGTGAGAACAGCAATGGACCTTAGTTACAAACCGCTAAGATCATCAAACCTCCAGGCAGATTCTTCTTCTAATTTCTGCCTGGAGAGTAAAACAGTACAACGCCGGTACCGTTTAAAAATAACAAACTTTTGATTGAAGGTAAAAACTACACTAAGTGACCACATATCTCTTGATACTTCCTTTCTTGTCGAGAGCTGCAAGAGAATGACTGGGGGTGGCAGTTAGGGGAGGAGCTATATAGACAGCTCTGCTGTGGGTGTCCTCTTGCAGCTTCCTGTTGGGAAGGAGAATATCCCACAAGTAATGGATGAACCCGTGGACTGGATACACCTTTACAAGAGAAATATATATATTTAGTGCTTGTCAGTCCGCCCCTGATGATCTGTGTCAGTCATGATAAGTTATGTAATGTACACCGACCAGGTGTACATTACATAACTTATTATGACTGACAGAGATCACATGAGGACCGGTCCGGTTAATAATTATTTCATTCAGCAGTGAGCAGTCAGTAGCACACTACACCAGTACACCGGCAGTCCGGCACCAGTAACGGTTTACTTTTTACCCCCTACCCTACAGCCTGTCAGTGCCACTGCTCACTGCTGAATTAAATAATTATTAACCGGACCGGTCCTCATGTGATGATCTGTGTCACTCATGAGAAGTTATGTAATGTACACCGACAGGGTGTACATTACATAACTTATCATGACTGACAGAGATCACATGAGGACCGGTCCAGTTAATAATTATTTAATTTAGCAATGAGCAGTCAGTCAGTGGCACACTACACCGGCAGTAGTAATGGTTAACCTTTTTTACCCCCCTACCCGGCCTACCGGTTGTGCTTGTGCTGTCACTAACGGTCCGTTCCTCAGGCAGGGGCCAGGGCAGCAGCTGATGATGTAACTTGTCAGTCACTCTAGAAGTCCACCAGATTTCGGATCCACCTCTGTCTGTCTCACTTTATTCAATTTGAAGAGCCTAGGCTGCCGGATGACGGGCTTCTTAGGTGGAGTCCCAACAGGTCGGAGTGTCACGCATAACAGCAGTCTCTGTTACTCTGTTCCCGCCAGACAGTGGTCCTCTATTTGCGCATGCGCAGCAGGAAGTCAAACAACTCCAGTCCGTTCGTTCTCCGGGTGCTGTCAATCACCAGGAGAACATACATGGCCAGAGTTGATTGGCTGAGGCTCCCAGTCCTAGCAAAATAAGAGGCCTCACTAGAGATGCCTCTATAATAGGTTTTTCAGCCGCGCTGCAGCTACAAATAACCACCGGGTGGCGCAGCAGAGCGGCTAGTGATACAAATTTATTAAAAATATTGCGCAATAGAGAGAAAGCAGAACCTGCTGCCTCTACTGCGCAATATTAGAAAGTTTTGGGAAAAAAAAACAACTGTTTATCCAATGATTTTCATTACCTTTTCTCCCTGTTGCCTTGTAATTTCCCTGTCAATTTCACAGTCCAACTTATTTCCAACAAGAAGGAGCTCTGCCTCTTCAGATGCATACTAGAAAGAAAATGAGAAAAAAAAGTGTCTAAAATGTCATCAGTGTATTAATGCCAAGATTATTTCTTTGATTTTCTTTTTCCAGATGCTTTTAACAGTATAAAAAAAAATAAAAAATGTACGCTTACCTGATAAATTAATTTATTTCATGGTGGTGAGAGTCTACGAGCCATTACTCATGGGATTCAACTCCTGGCTACTAGGGGAGGCAAAGATACCTAACATTTCATAAGCTTGTAATCCCTCTCACCTCTCTGGTATCCCAGTATAATCTATAGTCGAGAAAGGGAGAAAAACGAAGTAGGAAAGGACAAAGCAAGGTAAATAAGGCACATACTAAAACTTCTGCCAATTGGAAAAATAAAGGGCGAGTCTTGTGGACTCTCACAATGAAAAAAAATGAATTTATCATCAGGTAAGCATACATTTTGTTTTCTTTCATAAAGTGGTGAGAGTCCACAAAAACATAATTTATGCTTACCTGATAAATTCCTTTCTTCTGTTGTGTGATCAGTCCACGGGTCATCATTACTTCTGGGATATTATCTGCTCCCCTACAGGAAGTGCAAGAGGATTCACCCAGCAGAGTTGCTATATAGCTCCTCCCCTCTACGTCACCTCCAGTCATTCGACCAAAGACCAACGAGAAAGGAGAAGCCAAGGGTGTAGTGGTGACTGAATTATAATTTAAAAAATATTTACCTGCCTTAAAAAAACAGGGCGGGCCGTGGACTGATCACACAACAGAAGAAAGGAATTTATCAGGTAAGCATAAATTATGTTTTCTTCTGTTATGTGTGATCAGTCCACGGGTCATCATTACTTCTGGGATACCAATACCAAAGCAAAAGTACACAGATGACGGGAGGGATAGGCAGGCTCATTATACAGAAGGAACCACTGCCTGAAGAACCTTTCTCCCAAAAATAGCCTCCGAAGAAGCAAAAGTGTCAAATTTGTAAAATTTGGAAAAAGTATGAAGCGAAGACCAAGTTGCAGCCTTGCAAATCTGTTCAACAGAGGCCTCATTCTTAAAGGCCCAAGTGGAAGCCACAGCTCTAGTGGAATGAGCTGTAATTCTTTCAGGAGGCTGCTGTCCAGCAGTCTCATAGGCTAAACGTATTATGCTACGAAGCCAAAAAGAGAGAGAGGTAGCAGAAGCTTTTTGACCTCTCCTCTGTCCAGAATAAACGACAAACAGGGAAGAAGTTTGGCGAAAATCTTTAGTTGCCTGCAAGTAGAACTTGAGGGCACGAACTACATCCAGATTGTGTAGAAGACGTTCCTTCTTTGAAGAAGGATTTGGACACAAGGATGGAACAACAATCTCTTGATTGATATTCCTGTTAGAGACAACCTTAGGTAAGAACCCAGGTTTAGTACGCAGAACTACCTTGTCTGAGTGAAAGATCAGATAAGGAGAATCACAATGTAGGGCTGATAACTCAGAGACTCTTCGAGCCGAGGAAATAGCCATTAAAAATAGAACTTTCCAAGATAACAATTTTATATCAATGGAATGAAGGGGTTCAAACGGAACACCCTGTAAAACGTTAAGAACTAAGTTTAAACTCCATGGCGGAGCAACAGTTTTAAACACAGGCTTGATCCTAGCTAAAGCCTGACAAAAAGCCTGGATGTCTGAATTTTCTGACAGACGCCTGTGCAACAAGATGGACAGAGCTGAGATCTGTCCCCTTAATGAGCTAGCCGATAAACCCTTTTCTAAACCTTCTTGTAGAAAAGACAATATCCTAGGAATCCTAACCTTACTCCAGGAGTAATCTTTGGATTCACACCAGTATAGGTATTTACGCCATATTTTATGGTAAATCTTTCTGGTAACAGGCTTCCTAGCCTGTATCAGGGTATCAATAACCGACTCAGAAAAACCACGTTTTGATAAAATCAAGCGTTCAATTTCCAAGCAGTCAGCTTCAGAGAAGTTAGACTTTGATGTTTGAATGGACCCTGAATCAGAAGGTCCTGTCTTAGAGGTAGAGACCAAGGCGGACAGGATGACATGTCCACTAGATCTGCATACCAAGTCCTGCGCGGCCATGCAGGCGCTATTAGAATCACTGATGCTCTCTCCTGTTTGATTTTGGCAATCAATCGAGGAAGCAGCGGGAAGGGTGGAAACACATAAGCCATCCTGAAGTTCCAAGGTGCTGTCAAAGCATCTATCAGAACCGCTCCCGGATCCCTGGATCTGGATCCGTAGCGAGGAAGTTTGGCGTTCTGGCGAGACGCCATGAGATCTATCTCTGGTTTGCCCCAACGTCGAAGTATTTGGGCAAAGACCTCCGGATGAAGTTCCCACTCCCCCGGATGAAGAGTCTGGCGACTCAAGAAATCCGCCTCCCAGTTCTCCACTCCCGGGATGTGGATTGCTGATAGGTGGCAAGAGTGAGACTCTGCCCAGCGAATTATCTTTGATACTTCTATCATCGCTAGGGAGCTTCTTGTCCCTCCCTGATGGTTGATGTAAGCTACAGTCGTGATGTTGTCCGACTGAAACCTGATGAACCCCCGAGTCTTTAACTGGGGCCAAGCTAGAAGGGCATTGAGAACTGCTCTCAATTCCAGAATGTTTATTGGCAGGAGACTTTCCTCCTGACTCCATTGTCCCTGAGCCTTCAGAGAATTCCAGACAGCGCCCCAACCTAGAAGGCTGGCGTCTGTTGTTACAATTGTCCAGTCCGGCCTGCTGAACGGCATCCCCCTGGACAGATGTGGCCGAGAAAGCCACCATAGAAGAGAGTTTCTGGTCTCTTGATCCAGATTCAGAGTGGGGGACAAATCTGAGTAATCCCCATTCCACTGACTCAGCATGCACAATTGCAGCGGTCTGAGATGTAGGCGTGCAAAAGGTACTATGTCCATTGCTGCTACCATTAAGCCGATCACCTCCATGCATTGAGCTACTGACGGGAGTTGAATGGAATGAAGGACACGGCATGCATTTAGAAGCTTTGTTAATCTGTCTTCTGTCAGATAAATCTTCATTTCTACAGAATCTATAAGAGTTCCCAAGAATGGAACTCTTGTGAGAGGCAAGAGAGAACTCTTCTTTTCGTTCACTTTCCATCCATGCGACCTTAGAAATGCCAGAACTAACTCTGTATGAGACTTGGCAGTTTGAAAGCTTGAAGCTTGTATCAGAATGTCGTCTAGGTACGGAGCTACCGAAATTCCTCGCGGTCTCAGAACCGCTAGAAGGGCACCCAGAACCTTTGTAAAGATTCTTGGAGCCGTAGCCAATCCGAATGGAAGGGCTACAAACTGGTAATGCCTGTCTAAGAAGGCAAACCTTAGATACCGGTAATGATCTTTGTGAATCGGTATGTGAAGGTAAGCATCCTTTAAATCCACTGTGGTCATGTACTGACCCTTTTGGATCATGGGTAAAATTGTCCGAATAGTTTCCATTTTGAACGATGGAACTCTTAGGAATTTGTTTAGGATCTTTAAATCCAAGATTGGCCTGAAAGTTCCCTCTTTTTTGGGAACCACAAACAGGTTTGAGTAAAACCCTTGTCCTTGTTCCGATCGCGGAACCGGATGGATCACCCCCATTAATAATAGATCTTGTACACAGCGTAGAAACGCGTCTTTCTTTATTTGGTTTGTTGACAACCTTGACAGATGAAATCTCCCTCTTGGGGGAGATAATTTGAAGTCTAGAAGGTATCCCTGAGATATGATCTCTAGCGCCCAGGGATCCTGGACATCTCTTGCCCAAGCCTGGGCGAAGAGAGAGAGCCTGCCCCCCACTAGATCCGGTCCCGGATCGGGGGCCCTCGGTTCATGCTGTCTTAGGGGCAGCAGCAGGTTTTCTGGCCTGCTTGCCCTTATTCCAGGACTGGTTAGGTTTCCAGCCTTGTCTGTAACGAGCAACAGCTCCTTCCTGTTTTGGTGCAGTGGAAGTTGATGCTGCACCTGCTTTGAAATTCCGAAAGGGACGAAAATTAGACTGTCTAGCCTTAGCCTTGGCTTTGTCTTGAGGTAGAGCGTGGCCCTTACCTCCTGTAATGTCAGCGATAATTTCAAACCGGGCCCAAATAAAGTTTGCCCCTTGAAAGGTATATTAAGTAATTTGGACTTAGAAGTTACATCAGCCGACCAGGATTTTAACCACAGCGCCCTACGTGCCTGAATGGCGAATCCTGAATTCTTAGCCGTAAGTTTGGTTAAATGTACTACGGCCTCCGAAATGAATGAATTAGCTAGTTTAAGGACTCTAAGCCTGTCCGTAATGTCGTCCAGCGTAGCGGAACTAAGGTTCTCTTCCAGAGACTCAATCCAAAATGCTGCCGCAGCCGTAATCGGCGCGATGCATGCAAGGGGTTGCAATATAAAACCTTGTTGAACAAACATTTTCTTAAGGTAACCCTCTAATTTTTTATCCATAGGATCTGAAAAAGCACAGCTATCCTCCACCGGGATAGTGGTACGCTTAGCTAAAGTAGAAACTGCTCCCTCCACCTTAGGGACCGTTTGCCATAAGTCCCGTGTGGTGGCGTCTATTGGAAACATCTTTCTAAATATTGGAGGGGGTGAGAACGGCACACCGGGTCTATCCCACTCCTTGGTAACAATTTCAGTTAATCTCTTAGGTATAGGAAAAACGTCAGTACTCGCCGGTACCGCAAAGTATTTATCCAACCTACACATTTTCTCTGGTATTGCAACAGTGTTACAATCGTTAAGAGCCGCTAAGACCTCCCCTAGTAATACACGGAGGTTTTCCAATTTAAATTTAAAATTTGAAATATCTGAATCCAATCTGCTTGGATCAGAACCGTCACCTACAGAATGAAGCTCTCCGTCCTCATGCTCTGCAAGCTGTGACGCAGTATCAGACATGGCCCTAGAATTATCAGCGCACTCTGTTCTCACCCCAGAGTGATCACGCTTGCCTCTTAGTTCTGGTAACTTAGCCAAAACTTCCGTCATAACAGTAGCCATATCTTGTAATGTTATCTGTAATGGCTGCCCAGATGTACTAGGCGCCATAATATCACGCACCTCCCGGGCGGGAGACGCAGGTACTGACACGTGAGGCGAGTTAGACGGCATAACTCTCCCCTCGCTGTTTGGTGAAATTTGTTCAATTTGTACAGATTGGCTTTTATTTAAAGTAGCATCAATACAGTTAGTACATAAATTTCTATTGGGCTCCACCTTGGCATTGGAACAAATGACACAGGTATCTTCCTCTGAATCAGACATGTTTAACACACTAGCAATAAACATGCAACTTGGTTACAATCTTATTTAACAAAAACGTACTGTGCCTCAAAGAAGCACTAAACGATTAAATGACAGTTGAAATAATGAACTGAAAAACAGTTATAGCATCACTCTTTAAAAAACAACACAACTTGTTAGCAAAGGTTTGTTCCCATTAGTAAAGTAACACTAATTAAATTTTAAACATAAAAATCACAGCAACGTTTTAAAACACAGTCACTACATAAGTCTCACAGCTCTGCTGAGAGAATCTACCTCCCTTCAAAGAAGTTTGAAGACCCCTGAGTTCTGTTAGAGCTGAACCGGATCATGCAGAAAATACAAGAGTAACTGACTGGAAATTTTTGATGCGTAGCAAAGAGCGCCAAAAACGGCCCCTCCCCCTCACACACAGCAGTGAGAGAGAAACGAAACTGTCATAATCAAAACAAGCAAACTGCCAAGTGGAAAAATAATGCCCAAATATTTATTCACTCAGTACCTCAGAAATGCAAACGATTCTACATTCCAGCAAAAACGTTTAACATGAATTAAATACCTATAAAAAGGTTTAATGTACTTTTACAGAGTAATTCCGGTGAAATACCATCCCCAGAATACTTACATACATGTCATTATAACGGTATGGCAGGATTTTCTCATCAATTCCATTCAGAAAATAAAAACTGCTACATACCTCAATGCAGATTCAACTGCCCGCTGTCCCCTGATCTGAAGCTTTTACCTCCCTCAGATGGCCGAGAAACAGCAATATGATCTTAACTACTCCGGTTAAAATCATAAGAAAAACTCTGGTAGATTCTTCTTCAAACTCTGCCAGAGAAGTAATAACACGCTCCGGTGCTATTGTAAAATAACAAACTTTTGATTGAAGTTATAAAAACTAAGTATAATCACCATAGTCCTCTCACACCTCCTATCTAGTCTTTGGGTGCAAGAGAATGACTGGAGGTGACGTAGAGGGGAGGAGCTATATAGCAACTCTGCTGGGTGAATCCTCTTGCACTTCCTGTAGGGGAGCAGATAATATCCCAGAAGTAATGATGACCCGTGGACTGATCACACATAACAGAAGAAACATTACTCCCTGGATCTAATACCCAAGCTGTGTTGTCCACAAGTAAATGGGAGTGAAATGGTAAGGCACCTATTTACCAGCCACTAAGACTGTAAGGCTTTCCTATCAAAAACATAATTTATCTTACCTGATAAATTAATTTTTTTTATACAGGTGGTGAGAGGCCATGATCCGTTACTCCTGAGAACAAATATACAAGCTGTGGAGTCCATAAGTAATAACAAAGGGAGGGATTAAAAACACATTTTTTCACTATTGCAGCATCATTTTAGAAAAGGGTCCTCATCCCTCCCAGAGAATGTGACCGATAGTTATTCTGAGTACAGAGGACCCGGAAGGGCATTGGAATAGGTCACTGGTTTTCAAACCTGTCCTCAGACCTCCCTAACAGGCCACATTTTGAGGATATCTGAACAGGAGCAAAGGTGAAATAATCTTCGGATTAGTAAACACAGTTATTTTACCTGCTCTCATCCAAGGTAATCCTAAAAACCTTGTCTGTTTTGGAGGCTTGAGGACAGGTTTGAAAACCAGTGGAACAGGAGGACTGTCTGATTGAGGGCTATATTGTGTATATATGAGCAGCCAGTTAAAACGTTAAAGCCTGATAAAATCACTGTTAAATAATTTGGACAGTGAGTCTCTGCAATAATATTATACATACACAGTTTACTAAGTGATTTAATTACAAGATTTAGCATTAAAGGGACAGTCTAGTTGAAATAGTTTAAAAAGATAGATAATCCTTTTATTACTCATTCCCCAATTTTGCATAACCAACACAGTTATATTAATACACATATCACCTCTGTGATTACTTTGTATCTAAGCTTCTGCAAACTACCCCCTTATCTCAGTGCTTTTGACAGACATGCAGTTTAGCCAATCAGTGCAGACACCTAATTAACTCCACAGGAGTGAGCACAGCGTTATCTATATGACACACAAACTTTTACTGTCTAACTGTGAAAAACTTTCAAAATGCTCTCAGATAAAAGGCGGTTTTCCACGGTTTAGAAATCAGTTTGAGCCTAGCTAGGTTTAGCTTTTCAAAAATACCACCAAGGGAACAAAGCAAATTTGATGATAAAAGTAAATTGGAAAGTTGTTTAAAATTGCATGCCCTATCTGAATCATGAAAGTTTAATTTTGACTAGACTGTCCCTTTAACAATTAATGTAACGTGAGAAGAAGGCTGCTGGGTTTCATTTCATTCCACTAATTAAGTAACTCTTGAGTTAATTAACTCTTGGTTATTTTGGTTAATATTTGCAACTGTGCAGAGGAAATATACCATTATAATCTGCATTGGTAAATGGGTTATTTAAGTAGTCGCAACACATTTATTAAAGTTTTCCAATACATAGTGACTTGCGATTTGCAATAACTGGATTGCTCTATATAACTATATATGTAATTGGATGGCAAAAGCAGTGTGATACTTTGCAATAAAATTTTAAATACTGCTGAAACTAAATAGGCAGAATAGACTGCTGCCACCTGATCATTAGCCAAGCTGTGATATTTAAAATGACAATTTATTACTGCACAGTTTTAAAAAAAAGGTAGAATAATTTAATCTGTATGAAATAAAGAATGATATTAAAATTCAGTAGACAGAATATCTTGGATATAATTTCATACAAGAAATACTTTTACCACAGTCCTGCACATTTATTAAAAGGCAGAATCCGGCATAAGATAAAATATAGAACACTATTATTTGCTGCAGTTAATTTTAATATGGTTTTACCTATTTTTAATTGGATGAAATAATGATTGTTCTTTTTAAACAAACTCAAATTGAAACACTCCATAAACATAAGGGACCTGAGTAAAACTGCAACAACTAATTGGCATAATTGATAATAATCGATTATGAAAATAGTTGTCAACGAATCTCATAATCGATTTGTTGTTTTGCAATTAGTTCTATGCACAGCACCAGCTGCTTTACTCCAATGAGATCCTGCACATGGTATTGTGTTTTATGGTTATGCCCTTAGCCTAAAGGACGTCTACAGACATTATCTGTTTGCACAATTTTTAGTGGACTGCTTGGTATTGCTGATTATATGTAATCTATAGATAAATGGGTAAGGCTGTGTCCTGTTACTGATATATAGTCTTTAGCCCTTTTGCCTATTTTGTTTTTTTTATATTTTTAATTACTTGGAATATGTACCAAATTCAACCTCTAAGTATATATCTGTTATTTTAAGAGTGGACTAGATATTTTTTCCACTAACCTTATAGCTGGTTGTTTACCATTGCATATAAATATTCAAGATATTTTATGTCAGAATATAGTCCAGGCTTACTTTGTTAAGAGGCCCCTTGCATTGGAGAAGCTAACAAAGATAAATAGTCCACCTTGGTGAAATTGGCAAAACCCTACTATTGCATCTTAGGCACCTCAACATCATCTGAGCGCCTCTTCTCTGCTGCAGGCAAAATAGCTGCAAAAAAGAGCCAGTCTCAGCCAGGAGCATGCGGACATGTTGTTCTAAACAGTGATAGTCTCTCTCTTTCTAGTTCTACCTCTTTTCAAACAGTTTATGGTTTAATTTTGCTTAATTATAAAAATTTGTTCTGCTGCTTAAAAAATTGGACCAACAGTTGTGTTAATGTAAAGTTTTAGGCCTCTGGTTATCAAGCCGTCAACCCCAAATACGCTGGAATTCCGCAGCGTATTTGTGGCAAGGCTGATTCACTGTAGTAATCAAGACCTACAGCCCGGAAAAAGTAGAATTTTGTGACGTAACATACGATCCGCTGGTCTCAGTCCGACACAGATCGATGGTTAAGTCACTACAGATGTTCCGAACGCAAGTTCGGCACAATCTGACTACTTTTGCTAGTTATCAAAGAACTAGCAGGTACGCTCGGCACTATTCCGGGCCAGCGTACCTGGTTTTCAATCCGCCGCCCTAGAGGCGGCGGATCCCATAGAAATCAATGGGAATCTGACAGCAGCGAGAGCTCATGTTCGCTGATGCCCGATATCCCATTGATTCCTATGGGAAGTGTCTGCACCTAACACCCTAACATGTACCCCGAGTCTAAACACCCCTAAACTGCCCCCCCCTACACCGCCGCCACCTACATTATACTTATTAACCCCTATTCCGCCGCTCCCGGACCCCGCCGCCACTATAATAAACATATGAATAGCTATAACGTAATTATTAATTGTATTGTAGCTATCTTAGGGTTTATTTTACAGGTAAGTATTTAGTTTTAAATAGGAATAATGTAGTTAATTATAGGAATATTTATTTAGATTAATTTAAATAATATTTAAGTTAGGGTGGTGTAGGATTAGGGTTAGACTTAGGTTTAGGGGTTAATTCATTTAAAATAGTGGCGGCAGTGTAGGGGGGTAGATTAGGGGTTAATCAATGTAATGTAGGTGGTGGCGGTGTGGGGGGGGGCAGGATAGGGGTTAATAAATGTAATGTAGGTGGCGGAGGGCTCCGGGTGCGGCGGTTTAGGGGTTAATATATTTCTTATAGTTGTGGCGGGGTCCGGGATCGGCAGGATAGGGGCTAATAACTTTATGTAGGTGGAGGCGGTATAGGGGGCGGCAGATTAGGGGTTAATAGGTATAATTTAGGTGGCGGTGGGGTCCGGGAGCGGTGGTTTAGGGGGTAAAACAGTATAGTATAGTGTGGGTGCTTAGTGACAGGCTAGCAAGAAAGCTGCGAAGAAGCCGATGAGCAGCGAGATCGATGACTGTCAGTGAACAACAGTCCGCTGCTCATCGCACCATACTTGGTGCGCGGCTTCTTGACAGCTTTCTTGATAACTTTGGCGAACATATTCAGGTCCGCGGCGGCGATGTTAGGCGAGCGTATTGGGCCGACGAATGCAGGTAAATACGGAGCTTCATAACTAGAGGCCTTAGTCTGAAGTATATATATTTATAACACTCAGTATGTGGATTTTATTTTAAATATAGGAATTTTTTTTTTTTATCCGATTAGCCTTAGACCTGAGTGCTTAAAGGGGTATCCTGTCCCGTATAAATATGAAATTAATGACTATTCCTTGAAAACACAGCACCTTTTAGAGCCAACTACAAGTGCATTAAAAAATAAAGGTTTAGGAGCTTGTCCCATCAGAAAAATAAGTAGTGCCGTTGGTTTCTAAGTTAAAATTTGGAATTGCATCTGAAGCTGCAATCATAAGACCTAGCTAGAACTTATATACAAAGAGCAACCAAGGGTAAAGAGAGAGAGACTGAAGGCCCAGACAAGCTGACACCAATTTTAACCACATATGCTCTGTTAGAGAAAGACCCATGGAGACTAAATTTATTTGAAATACCCCCAAAAAGTTACCTTTGTTTGAGGAATCAAAGAACTTTATGGAAAATTGATCCTCCAACCATGTTGTTGAAGAAACAAGAGTCATTTGGTGTGAGATTCTGCTAAAGGAAAAGACGGAGATGTAGCCAGACCAAATGGTTGAGCAACAAACTAAAAATGCTTGTCCAGAAAGGCAAACCTCAGAAACTGGAAATGATCTCTGAATTGGAACATGAAGGTAATCATTCTTTAAATCAGACAGAATAGTCCGAATATTTTCCATTTTGAAAGATGGAATCCTTACAAACTTGTTCAGAGCTTTCAGATACAGAACTGGATGGCATCAAGGGAGTTCTTTCTGTGAACTAAAACCTTTTTTTATGGTTATGGTGTATGCCTCTCGATTGATCTTCTGCCCTGTGTAGCCCGGATGTACATTTGGAATTCCCAGATACAGAACTGGCCAGAATGTACCTTTCTTCTTGGGAATAATAAAGAGATTTGAATAAAATCACATCTCCTGTTCCTGCAAAGGAACTAGAACTATCACCCTCAAATCTTCCAGATCTGAGACAGACTGGAAAAAAAGCTTGATCTTTTATAGGCTTACTTGGAACATTGGACAGGAAAAAACTTCCTCTGGGAGGTCTTGTTCGGAATCCTATTTGATATCCCTGCTGAACAGACTGAAACCAAGCCTCCTGATAAAGGCTTTTTCCCCCTACCATAACTACCAAGAAGAAAGTAATACAAATGATTAGAAGCTTTAGATTTGCCTCTGGACTTTTTCTCCCGAGAAAGAAAAGCCCCTTTACCTCCAGAAACAATAGATATAATAGATTCTAAATCAGAACCAAACAACTTATTTCCCTGAAAGGAAAGAAATAATCTGGATTTTGACACCATATCAGCAGACAAGGATTTAAGCCACAAGGCCATCCTGGCATGGACTGCCAAAGACATGCTTTTGACATTAATTTTTATATCATCAAATACAGCATCACAAATAAAAGAATTGTCACTTTTGAGTAAACCCAAAAGATTAGCACTAGCAGAGTCATCAGAACAATGTTTTGAAAGACAAGACAACCAGTAAGTTCAAGCAGCAGCCACATCGGTAATAGAAATAGCCGGCCTGAGCAAATACCCTGCTTGTAAAAAGGTACTTCTATGAAACTATTCTAATTTTCTATCTAAAGGGTGTTTAAAAGAAGTACTGTCTTCAAAAGGAATATAAATACGTTCAGCCAGATTGGAAATGGCCCCATTGATCTTGGGAACAATACAAATCCAAACAGAAAGATAAGCAGTCTGCCAGGAACAAACAACAGCTCAGTGGCCTGCTCTATTGCCCGGTTACCACCTGGGAGTAGTTTCTTTTTGCCCAACTGTGATTTTCACAGAGGAAAACTTTTCTGAAGTATATATCAGTCTGATCCCACTTAACAAGGTCAGTCCAGCCCTGAAATACCAGACAATTTCTCCTCTGAACAAGGGAAACGGCAACCCCAGACGATTGTTTCGGCCTTGTCAGTGATGTGCAGCCATATACCTAAGGATGATGGGGGAAACCAGACGTGGACTCCTTGCCCAGTGTGCTTAGAGGAATATGGCTGCATCTCACTGACAAGGCCCACAGAAGGCCGAAATGATAATATGGGGTTGTCATGTGGATTGTTCAGAGGAGAATTGCCTGGTATTTTGGAGCTGAAATGACTTTACTCGGCGGGATCAGACTGATATACTTCAGGAAAGTTTTCCTCTGTGAAAAGCACAACATAACTTTTTTTAAACCTTACAGAAGGAGTAAATGAATTACCTGGCTTAGACCATTAGCTAGAAATCATGTCAGATACAGCATCAGTAATAGGGAAAACCTCAGAGAGATTAAAAGAGATAGTAAAGTCCAAATTCAACTTTCATGATTCAGATAGGATATGCAATTGTAAACAACTTTCTAATTTACTTTTATCATCAAATTTGCTTTGTTCTTTTGTTATTCTTAGTTGAAAGCTAAAGCTAGGTAGGGTCATATGGTAATTTCTAAGCCCTTGAAGGCCACCTCTCAGCTGAACGCATTTGACATTTTCACAGCTAGAGGGCGTTAGTGCATGTGTTTCATATAGATAACACTGTGCTCATGCACGTAAAGTTATTTAAGAGTCAGCACTAATTGCCTGAATTGCAAGTCTGTTGAAAGATCTGAGATAAGGAGGCAGTCAGCAGAAGCTTAGAAACAAGTTATTTACATAAGTAAAAAGGTATATTTCTATAACAGTGTTGGTTATGGAAAACTAAAGAATGATAAAGGGATAATCTATCTTTTTAAACAATAACATGTTTGATGTTTACTATCCCTTTAACAACATTCTTAAATACTGAATTTAAACTATTACAAGGCTTAGCATAAACTTATACCAAAAGTTATTAAAACCTCTTTAAAAAGAGAACAAATATGTTCAACTTTAAACAAAAAATTGGAAATATCAGATTCATCATCAGTTGAAGATGCCTCATCACCAGAGGAAACTTTACCATCTGAAGACTTAACAGTATCCCTGGTTTCAGGGCACATAGAACTTGTAGAAGGTGAAATCTCAACAGACCTTTTACTCTTGTTTAAAGGCAGGAAAGCAGCCAGCGCCACAGATACAAATGTTCACAGTAGGGGAAACATTATCAACATTCTCCTGTAATGAACAAATAGGAGGTGCATTAATATCCAAAGAAATAGCATTAGGTTGGTCTGATTGCATTAATAATTCTAAACATGAGCCACATAAATGAGCTGAAGAAGGCATATCAACTTTTTTTACAATAAGCACACCTATTAATGGTAGAAAGGTGTTCAGGGGATTCTGATTTTGTCCCTAAATCTACTTGAGAAACTGACTGCTCCATTATAGCATATGACAAAGCAATGCAATAAACCCTATAACTCCTTAAAAAGTTTTTGAGGAATGGAAATCACTTACCCCCTCCTAAGTAGCTTTTAAATAAACTCAAAATGTAAAATGCATGCTAAGCCGAAGTGCAAAACAAAGCAAGAGACATTAACATTACATCCGAAGGGTAGATAACGCTAATCAGAAAGAGGAAAATGTGCTAAAAAAAAAACTAACAGCTATATAAGGGATTTAGCGCGGCAAAAACGGACGTGTGCATGGCCGACAACGTAAACCAGCTAAAGAGCTAAAGCAACTATAATAAAACTAAAAGGGATGTGTGCTAACCCTGCAAGCGTTAACCTGACGTGCACAACATCGACGCGTGTAAACCCAAATGCCGACGATTGAAATACAAACTAACTGCAGCAAAAAAGCAGACACACACAAAACAGCAAGAAGAATAAATGTAAAGTATTCTGTCCCAGGGCCATTTATATTAGCAAATATATAAAAACTTGAAAAATGTCTATAGAGTGTCTAAATGTTAATCAATAATACTTGATCAATAGACATCAACAGAGGTTATGGAATAGGAGTATATTGTAGATCCATAAAGGGAGGCAAAAGACTAGTCCCTGCAACCAACTAGGGAAGGTTTATGAAAACTTTCCCATGAGGTGAAAAGAGAATCACAAACCATACCCAACATATATCCTTCTGACAAGCACTGTACACCGAGTAGAAACAGGGCCTCAATATAGACTATATTAAAAAAAAAAAAACTCTGAAGAATCAAATAAATGAATCTCCATTCTTCAATCACCTCCTGCTGTAAAGACTGAGGTATGTGTAAGATAGAGGGGTTTTATATGGCTCTTGTGGTTTGGAAATCTTTGCCTCCTCCTAGTGGTAGAGTAATTCCCAGAAGTAATGGATTGTGGACTCTCACCACCTGTATGAAAAAAAAACTACCCCAAAACAAAAGTGAGTAAGAAGTAGACTTGTGCATTCTGCATTTTCGTTTCAATGCCGAATGTGGAAGCAGGCGGACTTCGTGAAGTTCGGATCTTTTTTGGAGCCAAATTTCTTTTTGTTAAAAATAAGCACACTAAGATCTGTGCAAAATCCAGATCTTAGTGTGCTTCGATTTCACAATAAGAAAATCAGCAAAAACTTGGCTCCAAAAAGATCTGAACATCGCGAATCTCCGCCTACTTCCGCATTCGTCACTGAAGGAAAATGCAGAATGCACAAGACTAGCAAGAAGACCACTTGCTTCTGTGCAATCCACATAGAAAAGACCCACAAAATGGATGTACGCTAGCCAAATAGACTGCACAAATTTCTGTAAGGAATTTTGCTGCTTCCCATAAAGCCATAGTTCATGGAAGCTTTTACATTTAGGCGCAAATATAAGAGAACATCAATGATAAATCTTGTTCATAAAGGCATCAGCAGTCATATGTCTAAGCTGACATGGAAAATTAACCTGCAACTGCAGGAATGCTAGAGCCTAGGCTTCCTAAATATCCTAATAAGGAAAGAATTCCTGATTATCAGACATCTTACCTACAGACTTTAATAAAGGGACAGTCAACACTAAAATAGTTATATAGTTTAAAAAAAGGTTAGATAATGACTTTAACTACCCATTCCCCAGCTTTGCACAACATGCTTATATTAATATACTTCATAACATTCAAACCTCTAAAATGTCTGCCTGTTTCTAAACCACCATAGACAGTCTCTTATCACATGCTTTTGTAATAGCTTTTCACAACAGAGTAGTTCTAGTTCATGTGGGCCATATAGATAACATTGTGCTCACGCTCCATGGGTTCTGCACAACAAATCTAAAATGCAAGTCAAAAGATATTAAAAAGTCATGTGATCAGGGGGCTGTCAAAAGAGGCTTAGATACAAGGTAATCACAGAGGTTAAAAGTATACTAATATAACCATGAGGAATGTGTAATAAAGGGATTATCTATCTTTTAAAACAATAACAATTTTTGAGTTAACTGTCCGTTTACTGGACTGATCTATTCCAGAATCCGTAACCAGATAATTTAATTGTAGGACGTTTATCAGACATAATCTACCCGCTGACTTGGAGGAGGCTTAGCCGTCCTAACTGAAAAACTAACTGAGAAATTAAAGAGCGCAGAAATTCTTGAACCTGTAGTACTACATTTAACAATAAAAAACTTGCAACTACATTAATTTAACTAAATAAGTGATCAGTGGATCTACTTTCTATTGGATGTAAGAGTATAATATTGGGGGCAGTAAAAAGACAAAAATACTCAACCACCAAAGCAACTTACTGTGCCAAATAAAATATGTACAACAGTAACACATCTATTTGCTATATGTAACTGGGACACTGTGCATAAAACAAACCCTTTCTGTGGAAAAAAGAATGTACATAAATAACTTAAAAAGTAAGACAGTACAGTTATTATATGTCCAGGAGTAATGGAATAAAGTCCAGGAAAGCACATACATATTAACACAATAAAATAGAGACAACTTAAAACTTACTGTGTAAGAACACATGTTCAGCAAAGGGCGTCTTATAAATTCTCTAGCTTCAGTAAGTGAGGGAAAAACAAAACAAAACACTAACCCCCTCCCAATCTCATAAACAGATAAAGATGGCCACTGCTATAAGGGGAAGAAGCAGGGAGAGAGGAAAATAGCACAGTGGGAACAAACTGTTAAAGTCCTGCAACACTGCGTTATTTTACAATATGTAACAAGAAATTGGTGTACTACCTAGATAAATAGTGCGGCTCTGAGTGCCAACAGACGATAGAGAAAAACTCAGTGTGCTACTGGGGAGTACGGGAGGGTGCTCTATAGTGCTGAATAAAAGTAATAATGCTAGCGTTATAATACTGTGCAGAGTCCAGAAATATATTATATATATATATAAAACACACAAACAAAACCACAGAGAAAAACAGAATTTATGCTTACCTGATAAATTACTTTCTCCAACGGTGTGTCCGGTCCACGGCGCCATCCATAACTTCTGGGAATATTCTCTTCCCCAACAGGAAATGGCAAAGAGCACAGCAAAAGCTGTCCATATAGTCCCTCCTAGGCTCCGCCCACCTCAGTCATTCGACCGACGGACAGGAGAAAAAAACAGGAGAAACTATAAGGTGCCGTGGTGACTGTAGTTAAAGAAAGAAATTCATCAAACCTGATTAAAAAACCAGGGCGGGCCGTGGACCGGACACACCGTTGGAGAAAGTAATTTATCAGGTAAGCATAAATTCTGTTTTCTCCAACATTGGTGTGTCCGGTCCACGGCGTCATCCATAACTTGTGGGAACAAATACCAAAGCTTTAGGACACGGATGAAGGGAGGGAGCCAATCAGGTTACCTAAATGGAAGGCACCACGGCTTGCAAAACCTTTCTCCCAAAAAAAGCCTCCGAAGAAGCAAAAGTATCAAATTTGTAGAATTTGGCAAAAGTGTGCAGGGAAGACCAAGTCGCTGCCTTACATATCTGATAAACAGAAGCCTCGTTCTTGAAGGCCCATGTGGAAGCCACAGCCCTAGTAGAGTGAGCTGTGATGCGTTCAGGAGGCTGCCGTCCGGCAGTCTCGTAAGCCAATCGGATGATGCTTTTCAGCCAAAAGGAAAGAGAGGTAGCAGTAGCTTTTTGACCTCTCCTCTTGCCAGAATAAACGACAAACAGAGAAGACGTTTGTCTGAAATCCTTTGTTGCTTCTAAATTGAACTTTAAAGCACAAACTACATCTAAATTGTGTAACAAATGTTCCTTCTTTGAAACTGGATTCGGACACAAAGAAGGCACAACTATTTCCTGGTTAATATTCTTGTTGGAAACAACCTTTGGAAGGAAACCAGGTTTAGTACGCAAAACAACCTTATCTGAATGGAACACCAGATAGGGCGGATTACACTGCAAAGCAGATAACTCAAACTCTTCTAGCAGAAGCAATAGCAACCAAAAACAGAACTTTCCAAGATAACATCTTGATATCTATGGAATGTAGAGGTTCAAACGGAACCCCTTGAAGAACTGAAAGAACTAAATTCAGACTCCAGGGAGGAGTCAAAGGTCTGTAAACAGGCTTGATCCTGACCAAAGCCTGAACAAAAGCTTGAACATCAGGCACCGCTGCCAATCGTTTGTGTAATAAGACAGATAAAGCAGAAATCTGTCCCTTTAGAGAACTCGCTGATAATCCCTTATCCAAACTTTCTTGGAGAAAGGAAAGGATCCTAGGAATTTTGATCTTACTCCATGAGAATCCCTTGGATTCACACCAACAGATCTATCTTTTCCATATTTTATGGTAAATCTTTCTAGTTACAGGTTTTCTGGCCTGTATCAGAGTATCTATTACAGAATCCTAAAAACCCACGCTTGGATAAAATCAAGCGTTCAATTTCCAAGCCGTTAGCTGAATGGAAACTAGATTTGGATGTTCGAATGGACCTTGTACTAGAAGATCCTGTCTCAAAAGTAGCTTCCATGGTGGAGCCGATGACATATTCACCAGGTCTGCATACCAAGTCCTGCGTGGCCACGCAGGAGCTATCAAGATCACTGAGGCCCTCTCCTGCTTGATCCTGGCTACCAGCCTGGGAATGAGAGGAAACGGTGGAAACACATAAGCTAGGTTGAAGGTCCAAGGCGCTACTAATGCATCCACTAGAGTCGCCTTGGGATACCTGGATCTGGACCCGTAGCAAGGAACCTTGAAGTTCTGACGAGATGCCATCAGATCCATGTCTGGAATGCCCCATAATTGAGTCAACTGGGCAAAGATCTCCGGGTGAAGTTCCCACTCTCCCGGATGGAATGTCTGACGACTCAGATAATCCGCCTCCCAGTTTTCCACTCCTGGGATGTGGATCGCAGATAGGTGGCAGGAGTGATCCTCCGCCCATTTTATGATTTTGGTCACTTCTCTCATCGCCAGGGAACTCCTTGTTCCCCCCTGATGGTTGATGTAAGCAACAGTCGTCATGTTGTCTGATTGGAATCTTATTAATCTGGCCTTTGCTAGTTGAGGCCAAGCCCTGAGAGTATTGAATATCGCTCTCAGTTCCAGAATGTTTATCGGGAGAAGAGACTCTTCCCGAGACCATAGACCCTGAGCTTTCAGGGAGTCCCAGACCGCGCCCCAGCCCACTAGACTGGCGTCAGTCGTGACGATGACCCACTCTGGTCTGCGGAAACTCATTCCCTGGGACAGGTGGTCCTGGGTTAGCCACCAACGGAGTGAGTCTCTGGTCTTCTGATCTACTTGAATCACTGGAGACAAGTCTGTATAGTCCCCATTCCACTGTTTCAGCATGCACAGTTGTAATGGTCTTAGATGAATTCGCGCAAAAGGAACTATGTCCATTGCTGCAACCATCAACCCTACTACTTCCATGCACTGAGCTATGGAAGGACGTGGAACAGAATGAAGAACTTGACAAGCGCTTAGAAGCTTTGACTTTCTGACATCTGTCAGGAAAATCTTCATTTCTAAAGAATCTATTATTGTCCCCAAGAAAGGAACTCTTGTCGACGGAGACAGGGAACTTTTTTCTATGTTCACTTTCCATCCGTGAGATCTGAGAAAGGCCAGAACGATGTCTGTGTGAGCCTTTGCCTTTGAAAGAGACGACGCTTGTATCAGAATGTCGTCCAAGTAAGGTGCCACTGCAATGCCCCTTGGTCTTAGAACCGCTAGAAGGGACCCGAGTACCTTTGTGAAAATTCTGGGAGCAGTGGCTAGTCCGAATGGGAGAGCCACAAACTGATAATGTTTGTCCCTTAGGAACTGATGATGATCTTTGTGGATAGGAATATGTAGATACGCATCCTTTAAATCCACGGTAGTCATATATTGACCCTCCTGGATTGTAGGTAAAATTGTTCGAATGGTTTCCATTTTGAACGATGGAACTCTGAGAAATTTGTTTAGAATTTTTAAATCCAGAATTGGTCTGAAAGTTCCCTCTTTTTTGGGAACTACAAACAGATTTGAGTAAAACCCCATTCCTTGTTCCACGGTTGGAACTGGGTGTATCACTCCCATTTTTAACAGGTCTTCTACACAATGTAAGAATGCCTGTCTCTTTATTTGGTTTGAAGAAAAGTGAGACATGTGGAACCTTCCCCTTGGGGGTAGTTCCTTGAATTCCAGAAGATAACCCTGAGAAACTATTTCTAGTGCCCAGGGATCCTGAACATCTCTTGCCCAAGCCTGAGCGAAGAGAGAGAGTCTGCCCCCTACTAGATCCGGTCCCGGATCGGGGGCTACTCCTTCATGCTGTTTTGTTAGCAGCAGCAGGCTTGTTGGCCTGCTTACCCTTGTTCCAGCCTTGCATCGGTTTCCAAGCTGGTTTGGTCTGCGAAGCATTACCCTCTTGTCTAGAGGCTGCAGAGTTGGAGGCCGGTCCGTTCCTGAAATTGCGAAAGGAACGAAAATTAGACTTATTCTTGGCTTTATAAGGCCTATCTTGTGGGAGGGCGTGGCCCTTACCCCCAGTGATGTCTGAGATAATCTCTTTCAATTCTGGCCCAAAAAGGGTTTTACCCTTGAAGGGGATATTAAGCAATTTTGTCTTGGAAGATACATCCGCTGACCAAGACTTTGTGTCTGCGCACCACAATTGCAAACCCTGAATTTTTCGCCGCTAATCTAGCTAACTGCAAAGCGGCATCTAAAATAAAGGAATTAGCTAACTTAAGTGCGTGAACTCTGTCCATAACCTCCTCATACGGAGTGTCTATACTGAGCGACTTTTCTAGTTCCTCGAACCAGAACCACGCTGCTGTAGTGACAGGAATAATGCACGAAATAGGTTGCAGGAGGTAACCTTGCTGTACAAAAATCTTTTTAAGCAAAGCCTCCAATTTTTTATCCATAGGATCTTTGAAAGCACAATTATCCTCGATAGGAATAGTAGTGCGCTTGGCTAGTGTAGAAACTGCCCCCTCGACCTTAGGGACTGTCTGCCATAAGTCCTTTCTGGGGTCGACCATAGGAAATAATTTCTTAAATATAGGAGGGGGGACAAAAGGTATGCCGGGCTTCTCCCACTCCTTATTCACTATATCCGCCACCCGCTTGGGTAAAGGAAAAGCGTCGGGGTGCACCGGAACCTCTAGGAACTTGTCCATCTTGCACAATTTTTCTGGAATGACCAGGTTGTCACAATCATCCAGGGTAGATAACACCTCCTTAAGCAGTGCGCGGAGATGCTCTAATTTAAATTTAAATGTCACAACATCAGGTTCTGCCTGTTGATAAATTCTACCTGAATCTGAAATTTCCCCATCTGACAAAACCTCCCTCATGGCCACTTCAGATTGGTGTGAGGGTATGACAGAGCAATTATCATCAGCGCCCTCCTGCTCTACAGTGTTTAAAACAGAGCAATCGTGCTCTCTCTGAAATGCAGGCATTTTGGATAAAATATTTGCTATGGAGTTATCCATTACTGCCGTCAATTGTTGCCTAGTAACCAGCATTGGCGCGCTAGAAGTACTAGGGGTCTCCTGCGTGGGGAAAACTGGTGTAGACACAGAAGGAGATGATGTAGAACTATGTCTACTCCCTTCATCTGATGAATCATCTTGGGCAACTTTACTATCTGTGGCAGTACTGTCCTTACTTTGTTTGGACGCTATGGCACAATTATCACACAATTTTGAAGGGGGAGACACATTGGCTTCCATACATACAGAACATAGTTTATCTGAAGGTACAGACATGTTAAACAGGCTTAAACTTGTCAATAAAGTACAAAAAACGTTTTAAAAAAAAACCGTTACTGTCTCTTTAAATTTTAAACAGGGCACACTTTATTACTGAATATGTGAAAAACTATTAAAGAATTGTTCAAATTTTACCAAATTTCCACACAGTGTCTTAAAGCATTCAAAGCATTGCACCCCAAATTTCAGACCTTTAACCCTTAAAATGAGGAAACCGGAGCCGGTTACAGTTTTAACCCCTCTACAGTCCCAGCTACAGCCTTTGCTGCGACTTTACCAAACCCAGGGGGGTATACGATACCAAATGAAGCCTTCTAGGAACCCTTTCAACTACTTTCAGACCCACACACATGCAGCTGCATGTCCTGCTCTCAAAAGTAACTGCGCAGTAATGGCGCGAAAATGAGGCTCAGCCTACTACAGGGAAGGCCCTTCCTGACTGGAAAGGTGTCTAAACCAGTGCCTGACGTAAAAATACGTTCCCCAAAGTTTATAAAGTGTGAATTTCAACATCAAGCTGTATAAAATGCCCAAATAAAGCAATCGATCTTGCCCATAAAAGTGTCTACCAGTTTTATAGCCCATATTAAGCCCTTTATTCTGTTTGAGACTAAGAAAATGGCTTACCGGTCCCCATGAGGGGAAATGACAGCCTTCCAGCATTACACAGTCTTGTTAGAAAACAGAATTTATGCTTACCTGATAAATTACTTTCTCCAACGGTGTGTCCGGTCCACGGCGTCATCCTTACTTGTGGGATATTCTCTTCCCCAACAGGAAATTGCAAAGAGTCCCAGCAAAGCTGGCCATATAGTCCCTCCTAGGCTCCGCCCATTCGACCGACGGACAGGAGGAAATATATATAGGAGAAACCATATGGTACCGTGGTGACTGTAGTTAGAGAAAATAATTCATCAGACCTGATTAAAAAACCAGGGCGGGCCGTGGACCGGACACACCGTTGGAGAAAGTAATTTATCAGGTAAGCATAAATTCTGTTTTCTCCAACATTGGTGTGTCCGGTCCACGGCGTCATCCTTACTTGTGGGAACCAATACCAAAGCTTTAGGACACGGATGAAGGGAGGGAGCAAATCAGGTTACCTAAACGGAAGGCACCACAGCTTGCAAAACCTTTCTCCCAAAAATAGCCTCCGAAGAAGCAAAAGTATCAAATTTGTAAAATTTAGCAAAAGTGTGCAGTGAAGACCAAGTCGCTGCCTTACATATCTGGTCAACAGAAGCCTCGTTCTTGAAGGCCCATGTGGAAGCCACAGCCCTAGTGGAGTGAGCTGTGATTCTTTCAGGAGGCTGCCGTCCGGCAGTCTCGTAAGCCAATCGGATAATGCTTTTAAGCCAAAAGGAAAGAGAAGTAGAAGTCGCTTTTTGACCTCTCCTTTTACCAGAATAAACGACAAACAAGGAAGATGTTTGTCTGAAATCTTTAGTAGCCTCTAAATAGAACTTTAGAGCACGGACAACGTCCAAATTGTGTAACAAACGTTCCTTCTTTGAAACTGGATTCGGACACAAAGAAGGTACAACTATCTCCTGGTTAATATTTTTGTTAGAAACAACTTTAGGAAGAAAACCAGGCTTAGTACGCAAAACCACCTTATCTGCATGGAACACCAGATAGGGCGGAGAACACTGCAGAGCAGATAACTCTGAAACTCTTCTAGTAGAAGAAATTGCAACTAAAAACAAAACTTTCCAAGATAGTAACTTAATATCTATGGAATGTAAAGGTTCAAACGGAACCCCTTGAAGAACTGAAAGAACTAGATTTAGACTCCAGGGAGGAGTCAAAGGTCTGTAAACAGGCTTGATCCGAACCAAAGCCTGAACAAATGCTTGAACATCTGGCACAGCTGCCAGTCTTTTGTGTAGTAAGACAGATAAAGCAGAGATCTGTCCCTTTAGAGAACTTGCAGATAATCCTTTCTCCAAACCTTCTTGTAGAAAGTAGAGAATCTTAGGAATTTTTATCTTATTCCATGGAAATCCTTTGGATTCACACCAACAGATATATTTTTTCCATATCTTATGGTAAATTTTTCTAGTTACAGGTTTTCTGGCCTGAACCAGAGTATCTATAACAGAATCTGAAAACCCACGCTTCGATAGAATCAAGCGTTCAATCTCCAAGCCGTCAGTTGGAGGGAGACCAGATTTGGATGTTCGAATGGACCCTGAACAAGAAGGTCCTGTCTCAAAAGGTAGCTTCCATGGTGGAGCCGATGACATATTCACCAGGTCTGCATACCAAGTCCTGCGTGGCCACGCAGGAGCTATCAAGATCACCGAGGCCCTCTCCTGATTGATCCTGGCTACCAGCCTGGGAATGAGAGGAAACGGTGGGAATACATAAGCTAGGTTGAAGGTCCAAGGTGCTACTAGTGCATCTACTAGAGTCGCCTTGGGATCCCTGGATCTGGACCCGTAGCAAGGGACCTTGAAGTTCTGACGAGACGCCATCAGATCCATGTCTGGAATGCCCCATAATTGAGTTATTTGGGCAAAGATTTCCGGATGGAGTTCCCACTCCCCCGGATGGAATGTCTGACGACTCAGAAAATCCGCTTCCCAATTTTCCACTCCTGGGATGTGGATCGCAGACAAGTGGCACGAGTGATCCTCCGCCCATTGAATTATTTTGGTCACTTCTTTCATCGCCAGGGAACTCTTTGTTCCCCCCTGATGATTGATATATGCAACGGTCGTCATGTTGTCTGATTGAAACCTTATGAATTTGGCCTTTGCTAGTTGAGGCCAAGCTCTGAGAGCATTGAATATCGCTCTCAGTTCCAGAATGTTTATCGGGAGAAGAGACTCTTCCCGAGACCATAGTCCCTGAGCTTTCAGGGATTCCCAGACCGCGCCCCAGCCCACTAGACTGGCGTCGGTCGTGACAATGACCCATTCTGGTCTGCGGAAGCTCATTCCCTGGGATAGATGGTCCAGGGTTAGCCACCAACGGAGTGAATCTCTGGTCTTTTGATCTACTTGAATCATTGGAGACAAGTCTGTATAATCCCCATTCCACTGTTTGAGCATGCACAGTTGTAATGGTCTTAGATGAATTCGTGCAAAAGGAACTATGTCCATTGTTGCAACCATCAATCCTACTACTTCCATGCACTGCGCTATGGAAGGACGAGGAACAGAATGAAGCACTTGACAAGAGCTTAGAAGTTTTGATTTTCTGACCTCTGTCAGAAAAATCCTCATTTCTAAGGAATCTATTATTGTTCCCAAGAAGGGAACTCTTGTTGACGGGGACAGAACTTTTTTCTTTGTTCACCTTCCATCCGTGAGATCTGAGAAAGGCTAGAACGATGTCCGTATGAGCCTTTGCTTTTGACAGAGACGACGCTTGTATTAGAATGTCATCCAAGTAAATTACTACTGCAATGTCCCTTGGTCTTAGAACCGCTAGAAGGGACCCTAGCACCTTTGTGAAAATCCTTGGAGCAGTGGCCAATCCGAATGGGAGGGCCACAAACTGGTAATGCTTGTCCAGAAAAGCGAACTTTAGGAACTGATGATGTTCCTTGTGGATAGGAATATGTAGGTACGCATCCTTTAGATCCACGGTAGTCATAAATTGACTTTCCTGGATGGTGGGTAGAATCGTTCGAATAGTTTCCATTTTGAACGATGGTACCTTGAGAAATTTGTTTAGGATCTTCAAATCCAAAATTGGTCTGAACGTTCCCTCTTTTTTGGGAACTACGAACAGATTAGAATAAAATCCCATTCCTTGTTCCTTTATTGGAACTGGGTGTATCACTCCCATTTTTAACAGGTCTTCTACACAATGTAAGAATGCCTGTCTCTTTATTTGGTTTGAGGATAAGTGAGACCTGTAGAACCTTCCCCTTGGGGGTAGTTCCTTGAATTCCAGGAGATAACCTTGAGAAACTATTTCTAGCGCCCAAGGATCCTGAACATCTCTTGCCCAAGCCTGAGCAAAGAGAGAGAGTCTGCCCCCCACTAGATCCGGTCCCGGATCGGGGGCTACTCCTTCATGGTGTTTTGTTAGCAGTGGCAGGCTTCTTGGCCTGCTTACCCTTGTTCCAGCCTTGCATTGGTTTCCAGGCTGGTTTGGGTTGTGAGGCATTACCCTCTTGCTTAGAGGATGCAGAATTAGAGGCTTGTCCGTTTCTGCGAAAGGGACGAAAATTAGGCTTATTCTTAGCCTTAAAAGACCTATCCTGTGGAAGGGCGTGGCCCTTTCCCCCAGTGATGTCTGAAATAATCTCTTTCAATTCTGGTCCAAATAAAGTTTTACCTTTGAAAGGGATGTTAAGCAATTTTGTCTTGGATGACACATCCGCTGACCAAGACTTTAGCCAAAGCGCTCTGCGCGCCACGATAGCAAACCCTGAATTTTTCGCCGCTAATCTAGCTAATTGCAAAGCGGCATCTAAAATAAAAGAGTTAGCCAATTTAAGTGCGTTAACTCTGTCCATAACCTCCTCATATGGAGTTTCTCTACTGAGCGACTTTTCTAGTTCCTCAAACCAGAACCACGCTGCCGTAGTGACAGGAACAATGCATGAAATTGGTTGTAGAAGGTAGCCTTGCTGTACAAAAATCTTTTTAAGCAAACCTTCCAATTTTTTATCCATAGGATCTTTGAAAGCACAACTATCTTCGATAGGAATAGTAGTGCGTTTGTTTAGAGTAGAAACTGCCCCCTCGACCTTGGGGACTGTCTGCCATAAGTCCTTTCTGGGGTCGACCATAGGAAATAATTTCTTAAATATAGGGGGGGGAACAAAAGGTATGCCGGTCTTTTCCCACTCCTTATTTACTATGTCCGCCACCCGCTTGGGTATAGGAAAAGCGTCGGGGGGCACTGGCACCTCTTGCATAATTTCTCTGGAATGACCAAGTTGTCACAATCATCCAGAGTAGATAACACCTCCTTAAGCAGTGCGCGGAGATGTTCTAATTTAAATTTAAATGTCACAACATCAGGTTCAGCTTGATGAGAAATTTTTCCTGAATCTGAGATTTCTCCATCAGACAAAACCTCCCTCATGGCCCCTTCAGATTGGTGTGAGGGTATGACAGAACAATTATCATCAGCGCCCTCTTGCTCTTCAGTGTTTAAAACAGAGCAATCGCGCTTTCTCTGATAAGTAGGCATTTTGGATAAAAGATTTGCTATGGAGTTATCCATTACAGCCGTTAATTGTTGCATGGTAATAAGTATTGGCGCACTAGATGTACTAGGGGCCTCCTGCATGGGCAAAACTGGTGTAGACACAGTAGGAGATGATGTAGTATCATGTTTACTCCCCTCATTTGAGGAATCATCTTGGGCAATATCATTATCTGTGGCAGTACTGTCCTTACTTTGTTTGGACGCTATGGCACAATTATCACATAAATTTAGATGGGGAGACACATTGGCTTTCATACATATAGAACATAGCTTATCTGAAAGTACAGACATGTTAAACAGGCTTAAACTTGTCAACAAAGCACAAAAAACGTTTTAAAATAAAACCGTTACTGTCTCTTTAAATTTCAAACAGAAAACAACACTTTATTACTGAATATGTGAAAAAGTATGAAGGAATCGTTCAAAAATTACCAAAATTTCACCACAGTGTCTTAAAGCATTAAAAGTATTGCACACCAAATTTCAGAGCTTTAACCCTTAAAATAACGGAACCGGAGCCGTTTTAAAATGTAACCCCTATACAGTCCCAGCTATAGTCTTTGCTGAGACCCAACCAAGCCCAGAGGGGAATACGATACCAAATGACGCCTTCTAGAAGCTTTTTCAGTGATTCTTAGATCCTCACACATGCATCTGCATGCCCTGCTCTCAAAAAACAACTGCGCAGTAATGGCGCGAAAATGAGGCTCAGTCTATAACTAGAAAGGCCCCGTGACTGAAAAAGGTGTCTAACACAGTGCCTGCCGTTTTATAAACGTTCCCCAAGATTATAAATGCCAATTGTTAGCCTAAATCTGAATAATATGCCCAAATAAAGCAATCGATTTAGCCCATAAAAATGTCTACCAGTTTTTTAGCCCTTATTAAGCCCTTTATTCTGTTTGTTTGAGTAAGAAAATGGCTTACCGGTCCCCATGAGGGGAAATGACAGCCTTCCAGCATTACACAGTCTTGTTAGAAATATGGCTAGTCATACCTTAAGCAGAAAAGTCTGCTAACTGTTTCCCCCAACTGAAGTTACTTCATCTCAACAGTCCTATGTGGAAACAGCAATCGATTTTAGTTACTGTCTGCTAAAATCATCTTCCTCTTACAAACAGAAATCTTCATCCTTTTCTGTTTCAGAGTAAATAGTACATACCAGCACTATTTTAAAATAACAAACACTTGATAGAAGAATAAAAACTACATTAAAACACCAAAAAACTCTTAACCATCTCCGTGGAGATGTTGCCTGTGCAACGGCAAAGAGAATGACTGAGGTGGGCGGAGCCTAGGAGGGACTATATGGCCAGCTTTGCTGGGACTCTTTGCCATTTCCTGTTGGGGAAGAGAATATCCCACAAGTAAGGATGACGCCGTGGACCGGACACACCAATGTTGGAGAAATATGGCTAGTCATACCTTAAGCAGAAAAGTCTGCCAACTGTTTCCCCCAACTGAAGTTATTTCATCTCAACAGTCCTATGTGGAAACAGCAAACTATTTTAGTTACTGCTGCTAAAATCATATTCCTCTCACAAACAGAACTCTTCATCTTTTTCTGTTTCAGAGTAAATAGTACATACCAGCACTATTTTAAAATAACAAACTCTTGATAGTAGAATAAAAAACAACAACTAAACACCACATACTCTTCACCATCTCCGTGGAGATGCTGCCTGTGCAACGGCAAAGAGAATGACTGGGTGGGCGGAGCCTAGGAGGGACTATATGGACAGCTTTTGCTGTGCTCTTTGCCATTTCCTGTTGGGGAAGAGAATATTCCCACAAGTTATGGATGACGCCGTGGACCGGACACACCAATGTTGGAGAAATTGACACTGTTTAGGAAAGAATAAAATATACATATGGCCAAACACAGTGGTCCTGTCTGAAATCTCAAATACTTATGTCCCACAATATACAGTATTTAATAGGCATTAAGAGTAATAATGGTATGTGTATTGCAGAAATACAGTACATGTCCACTGGCTATGACGTACACGGAGGTGTACCTGCTAATCACCTGTGGGCTATGTGAGTGCAAAGACCACTTACCTGAGCTCACCCACTCTGCTGAGATATGCAGCAGCAGAAAAAACTGCTTCCAGCAGAGAACCTATCCAGTGCTGTGCAGGACGCAGCAGAGGATTTCTGATAGGCTTGTGACTACAAACCACCAGGAGGAGGCTAAGAGACAAGTCTCTGTGACAGGCTTGTGACTAACTCGCAGAAGCTGTTATTCTGTCACTAACCAGTACTCCATGTTCCCCTCTCTTCTGTTCCGGGCTCTGTAAGGGGAAATTGGGTCTTGCATAGGTCTGAGAACCACTTTTAACAAAGAATCTGGAGCAGATCTTTTCTTCACCTTTCTCCTGTGTGAGGCAAAGATTAAGACTGGGATACCAGAGAGGTGAAAAATGATTAAACGCTTCTGAAATGTTGGGTATATTCGCCCCCCCCCCCCTCCCTAGTGGCCAGGAGTTGAATCCCAGGACTAATGGCTCATGGACTCTCACCACCTTATGAAAAAATATATTGGCTTATGCAGGATGTTTAATTATGAAGCAGCTTCATTTGTTGTCTAATAGACAATTATGTAGGGACGTGCAGTATACCGACGCAATGCATGTCATGCTGCACAACCACAGGTTTTCTACTTTGTGTGTATTATGGGAGTTATGAATCTGTTCCCTGAAACTGCCAAAACATTGGAATAAAAAAAAGGTCCATGTTATTTATTACCATACAAAAACTATCAAGTTGATTCAAATTCTTTAGAAAAACTGATTTATCTACAAAAAGTCCACACATGCAGCTCTATTTATATTGTTTGGTCTGTGCTTTATAAAACATACAACTTTAAAAAAGGAAATGTATTCTTACCTGATAAATTTGTTTCTTTTACGATACGATGAGTCCACGGATTTCATCCTTACTTGTGGGATATCTCCTCCTGCTGACCAGGAGGCGATATCCCACAAGTAAGGATGAAATCCGTGGACTCATCGTATCTTGTAAAAGAAATGGACCAATTTAAAAAAAAAAAAAAGTAAGCTAAACAAAAACAAACAAACCACCATGCACAATTTTTGCAATACTAAGCATAGCTCACCATGGGGCCCATTTCTCAAGCTCCGGACGGAGCTTGAGGGCCGTGTTTCTGGCGAGCCTGCAGACCTTTGATAAATATCCCCCCATGTGTTTAACCCCTACAATGGGGTTAAACAATAGACAAAGCTCCTGAGTATGAGAAAATGCTTTGCAGATCTGTGCAGTTTAAAATCAAAAAGCAATCAAGGATCAGTTAAAATAAAGGTACATTTTTGCCTTAGAATGTATCTTTAAAGGGATATTCCAGCCAAAATTGAAAACCACATGGATGCATTTCAGTATTTAACAGAAGCAATTTTGTAATATACATGCATTAGCAAAAATGCTTCTAATAAAAGCTATAGCTGTTTCAAAAGTGTATTTAAGTATGCACCGTGCACCAGCATTTTAAACACAGCACTTGCTCAGAGAGCCTAAGGTCCTTGTACCATCTGGTAATGATTAAATTTGTTAATTGCCGACATGATACAAGCCCCACTGATGATCTGAGCAGCTGCATTATTTAAAATGTGGGCGTAGTGACAATATCCAGCTATGCTTCACATGGACGTGCAGAAAAAAATGTTAACACTAAAACTTTTACTGGAAGCATTTTTGCCAATACATGTATATAGCAAATATGTTTCTATTCAAAGATGTAATTAATCTATTTGCATTTAAATTTTGACTAGAAAGTCCCTTTATTTATTTATAAAATATTTTACCAGGAAGGAGTTTATTATCCAAGCAATCTACAAAAATGAATCTTCCTAACAAAAAACAAAAACAAATAGTCATTTGTAATAAATTGCCAAAGACTAACAACGCTTCATATATGGATTTTTTTTTAAATCTTTCCTACAAAAGACAGTTTCTTGGCATTTTCTTCAAATCATTATTAAAAGCATTCTTAATCCTACCTTATCAATCATTTTCATCCATTTTGGTAAGTCCTCAAAAGTCTCCTTCTTGGTGAGATCATAGACTAATATGATGCCCTTGGCACTTCTATAATAGGCTGAGGTAATGCTGTTGAAACGCTCCTGTCCAGCTGTGTCCCTGTAACATAGAAACATTAACTAGCAGCTCCCTCTGTCTTCTACAGTCTAGTAAAACAAAGCAACATTCATTTCTACACCTACTAAATAGAATTTTTGACAATGCATGAATTGTATAAGCATTTTAAGCAGAAAAATGCAGACATTTTCACTTGGTTTTCTTGGTGATAATGTCATTACAGTACTTACAAAAGATGGATAAATATGCAACAATGCTAAATAGATTCACTTTTTGCTGACGTACTAGACAGTTACAAACTAACACAGACCCAAGTAACAGTGAATTACTATAAACTACCAGTAAAAAGATTTAGAACACCTCTATTTTCCAGTTTTTTAAATATAAACAGTTCAAGTCCAGTGAACAACCTAAAATGTTACAAAAAGGTAAGTAGCAAACTGCCAGAGGTTAAAGGAACAGTCTTCATCTGAATTGTTATTGTTTAAATAAAATAGATAATGCTTTTATTACCCATTCCCCAGTTTTGCATAACCAACACTGTTATATTAATACACTTTTAACCTCTGTGATTACCTTGTATCTAAGCCTCTGCAGACTGCCCCTTTATTTCAGCTCTTTTGACAGACTTGCAGTTAATCCAATCATTTGAAACGGGAGGAAACTGACAGGAAAAGTTCATGCAAGAGTCAGTAGCTTGCATGATATGCCACTCACAGGACAACAGTTTCAAGCACAGCTGAACACTGGTTGAGGTAAGCAAGCCTCACTGTAAACTGTAGAAAGAAGACTTTCAGTTGCATATTTTAAAGTCAAGTGTCAGTAAGAAAGTCCTTGCAAAGATGGTAAAAAAAAAAATAAAAAACATAATTTATGCTTACCTGATAAATTTATTTCTCTTGTAGTGTGTTCAGTCCACGGGTCATCCATTACTTATGGGATATATTCTCCTTCCCAACAGGAAGTTGCAAGAGGATCACCCAAGCAGAGCTGCTATATAGCTCCTCCCCTCACATGTCATATCCAGTCATTCGACCGAAACAAGACGAGAAAGGAGAAACTATAGGGTGCAGTGGTAACTGGAGTTTTAATTAAAATTTAGAACTGCCTCAAAAAAGAGACAGGGCGGGCCGTGGACTGAACACACTACAAGAGAAATAAATTTATCAGGTAAGCATAAATTATGTTTTCTCTTGTTAAGTGTGTTCAGTCCACGGGTCATCCATTACTTATGGGATACCAATACCAAAGCTAAAGTACACAGATGATGGGAGGGACAAGGCAGGAACATTAAACAGAAGGAACCACTGCCTGTAGAACCTTTCTCCCAAAAACAGCCTCCGAAGAAGCAAAAGTGTCAAATTTGTAAAATTTTGAAAAGGTATGAAGTGAAGACCAAGTTGCAGCCTTGCAAATCTGTTCAACAGAGGCCTCATTCTTAAAGGCCCAGGTGGAAGCCACAGCTCTAGTGGAATGAGCTGTAATTCTTTCAGGAGGCTGCTGTCCAGCAGTCTCATAGGCTAAACGTATTATGCTACGAAGCCAAAAAGAGAGAGAGGTGGCCGAAGCCTTTTGACCTCTCCTCTGACCAGAATAAACGACAAACAGGGAAGAAGTTGTCCGAAAATCTTTAGTTGCCTGTAAGTAGAACTTCAGGGCACGGACTACGTCCAGATTATGCAAAAGACGTTCCTTCTTTGAAGAAGGATTAGGACATAATGATGGAACAACAATCTCTTGATTGATATTCCTGTTAGAAACAACCTTAGGTAAAAACCCAGGTTTAGTACGCAGAACTACCTTGTCTGAATGGAAAATCAGATAATGAGAATCGCAATGTAAGGCAGATAACTCAGAGACTCCTCGAGCCGAGGAAATATCCATCAAAAACAGAACTTTCCAAGATAAAAGCTTAATATCAATGGAATGAAGGGGTTCAAACGGAACACCCTGAAGAACTTTAAGAACCAAGTTTAAGCTCCACGGAGGAGCAACAGTTTTAAACACAGGCTTAATCCTAGCCAAAGCCTGACAAAAAGCCTGGACGTCTGGATTCTCTGCCAGACGTTTGTGTAAAAGAATAGACAGAGCAGAAATCTGTCCCTTTAACGAACTAGTGGATAAACCCTTTTCTAAACCTTCTTGTAGAAAAGCCAATATCCTAGGAATCCTAACCTTACTCCATGAGTAACTCTTGGATTCACACCAATATAAATATTTACGCCATATCTTATGGTAAATTTTTCTGGTAACAGGTTTCCGAGCCTGTATTAATGTATCAATAACCGACTCCGAAAAACCACGCTTTGATAGAATCAAGCGTTCAATCTCCATGCAGTCAGCCTCAGAGAAATTAGGCTTGGATGGTTGAAAGGACACTGAATTAGAAGGTACTGCCTCAGAGGCAGAGACCATGGTGGACAGGACGACATGTCCACTAGGTCTGCATACCAGGTCCTGCGTGGCCACGCAGGCGCTATCAGAATCACTGATGCTCTCTCCTGTTTGATCCTGGCAATCAGTCGAGGTAGCAACGGAAATGGTGGAAACACATAAGCCATGTTGAAAACCCAAGGGGCTGCTAGTGCATCTACCAGCACCGCTCCCGGGTCCCTGGACCTGGATCCGTAACAAGGAAGCTTGGCGTTCTGGCGAGATGCCATGAGATCCAGCTCCGGTTCGCCCCAACGAAGAATCAGTTGAGCAAACACCTCCGGGTGAAGTTCCCACTCCCCCGGATGAAAGGTCTGGCGACTTAGAAAGTCCGCCTCCCAGTTCTCCACGCCTGGGATGTAGATCGCTGACAGGTGACAAGAGTGAGACTCTGCCCAGCGAATTATCCTCGAGACTTCCAACATCGCTAGGGAACTCCTGGTTCCCCCTTGATGATTGATGTAAGCCACAGTCATGATGTTGTCCGACTGAAATCTGATGAACCTCAGTGTTGCTAACTGAGGCCAAGCTAGAAGAGCATTGAATATTGCTCTTAATTCCAGAATGTTTATTGGGAGGAGTTTCTCCTCCTGAGTCCACGATCCCTGAGCCTTCAGGGAGTTCCAGACTGCACCCCAGCCTAGTAGGCTGGCATCTGTTGTTACAATCGTCCAATCTGGTCTGCGAAAAGTCATTCCTTTGGACAGATGAACCTGCGACAACCACCAGAGAAGAGGATCTCTGGCCTCCTGGTCCAGATTTAGTAAAGGGGACAGATCTGAGTAATCCCCATTCCACTGACTTAGCATGCATAGTTGCAGCGGTCTGAGATGCAGGCGCGCAAATGGCACTATGTCCATTGCCGCGACCATTAAGCCGATTACTTCCATGCACTGAGCTACTGATGGGCTTGGAATGGAATGAAGGACACGGCAAGCATTTAGGATTTTTGATAACCTGGACTCCGTCAGGTAAATCTTCATCTCTACAGAATCTATGAGTCCCTAGAAAAGGAACCCTTGTGAGTGGTAACAGAGAACTCTTTTCCATGTTCACTTTCCACCCATGCGACCTCAGAAATGCTAGAACTATCTCTGTATGAGACTTTGCATTTTGAAAACTTGACGCTTGTATCAGAATGTCGTCTAGGTACGGAGCCACCGCTATGCCTCGCGGTCTTAGTACCGCCAGAAGCGAGCCCAGAACCTTTGTAAAAATTCTCGGGGCCGTAGCCAACCCGAAGGGAAGAGCTACAAACTGGTAATGCCTGTCTAGAAAGGCAAACCTTAGGTACCGATAATGATCTTTGTGAATCGGTATGTGAAGGTAGGCATCCTTTAAGTCCACTGTGGTCATATACTGACCCTCTTGGATCATGGGTAGGATGGTTCGAATAGTTTCCATTTTGAACGATGGAACCCTTAGGAATTTGTTTAAGATCTTCAGGTCCAAGATTGGCCTGAAGGTTCCCTCTTTTTTGGGAACCACAAACAGATTTGAGCAAAAACCTTGCCCTTGTTCCGTCCGCGGAACCGGGTGGATCACTCCCATTACTAAGAGGTCTTGTACACATCGTAGAAATGCCTCTTTCTTTATTAGGTTTGTTGATAACCTTGACAGATGAAATCTCCCTTGTGGAGGAGATGTTTTGAAGTCCAGAAGGTATCCCTGAGATATGATCTCCAACGCCCAGGGATCCTGGACATCTCTTGCCCAGGCCTGGGCGAAGAGAGAAAGTCTGCCCCCCACTAGATCCGTTTCCGGATAGGGGGCCCTTTCTTCATGCTGTCTTAGGGGCAGAAGTAGGTTTTCTGGCCTGCTTGCCCTTGTTCCAGGACTGGTTGCCTTTCCAACCCTGTCTGTAACGAGTAGCAGTCCCTTCCTGTTTTGGAGCGGAGGAAGTTGATGCTGCTCCTGCCTTGAAATTACGAAAGGCACGAAAATTAGACTGTTTGGCCTTTGATTTGGCCCTGTCCTGAGGAAGGGTGTGACCCTTACCTCCAGTAATGTCAGCAATAATTTCTTTCAAGCCGGGCCCGAATAAGGTTTGCCCTTTGAAAGGAATATTAAGCAATTTAGATTTAGAAGTCACATCTGCTGACCAGGATTTAAGCCATAGCGCTCTGCGCGCCTGGATGGCGAATCCGGAGTTCTTAGCCGTTAGTTTGGTTAAATGCACAACGGCATCCGAAACAAATGCATTAGCTAGCTTAAGGGCTTTAAGCTTGTTCATAATCTCATCCAATGGTGCTGTGCGAATAGCCTCTTCCAGAGACTCAAACCAGAATGCCGCTGCAGCAGTGACGGGCGCAATGCATGCAAGGGGCTGTAATAAAAACAGAATTTATGTTTACCTGATAAATTACTTTCTCCAACGGAGTGTCCGGTCCACGGCGTCATCCTTACTTGTGGGATATTCTCTTCCCCAACAGGAAATGGCAAAGAGCCCAGCAAAGCTGGTCACATGATCCCTCCTAGGCTCCGCCTTCCCCAGTCATTCGACCGACGTAAAGGAGGAATATTTGCATAGGAGAAATCATATGATACCGTGGTGACTGTAGTTAAAGAAAATAAATTATCAGACCTGATTAAAAAACCAGGGCGGGCCGTGGACCGGACACACCGTTGGAGAAAGTAATTTATCAGGTAAACATAAATTCTGTTTTCTCCAACATAGGTGTGTCCGGTCCACGGCGTCATCCTTACTTGTGGGAACCAATACCAAAGCTTTAGGACACGGATGAAGGGAGGGAGCAAATCAGGTCACCTAGATGGAAGGCACCACGGCTTGCAAAACCTTTCTCCCAAAAATAGCCTCAGAAGAAGCAAAAGTATCAAATTTGTAAAATTTAGTAAAAGTGTGCAGTGAAGACCAAGTCGCTGCCTTACATATCTGATCAACAGAAGCCTCGTTCTTGAAGGCCCATGTGGAAGCCACAGCCCTAGTGGAATGAGCTTTGATTCTTTCAGGAGGCTGCCGTCCGGCAGTCTCGTAAGCCAATCTGATGATGCTTTTAAGCCAAAAAGAGAGAGAGGTAGAAGTTGCTTTTTGACCTCTCCTTTTACCAGAATAAACAACAAACAAGGAAGATGTTTGTCTAAAATCCTTTGTAGCATCTAAATAGAATTTTAGAGCACGAACTACATCCAAATTGTGCAACAAACGTTCCTTCTTTGAAACTGGATTCGGACACAAAGAAGGCACGACTATCTCCTGGTTAATGTTTTTGTTAGAAACAACTTTCGGAAGAAAACCAGGTTTAGTACGCAAAACCACCTTATCTGCATGGAACACCAGATAAGGAGGAGAACACTGCAGAGCAGATAATTCTGAAACTCTTCTAGCAGAAGAAATTGCAACCAAAAACAAAACTTTCCAAGATAATAACTTAATATCAACGGAATGTAAGGGTTCAAACGGAACCCCCTGAAGAACTGAAAGAACTAAATTGAGACTCCAAGGAGGAGTCAAAGGTTTGTAAACAGGCTTGATTCTAACCAGAGCCTGAACAAAGGCTTGAACATCTGGCACAGCTGCCAGCTTTTTGTGAAGTAACACAGACAAGGCAGAAATCTGTCCCTTCAAAGAACTTGCAGATAATCCTTTCTCCAAACCTTCTTGAAGAAAGGATAGAATCTTAGGAATTTTTATCTTGTCCCAAGGGAATTCTTTAGATTCACACCAACAGATATATTTTTTCCATATTTTGTGGTAGATTTTTCTAGTTACAGGCTTTCTGGCCTGAACAAGAGTATCAATGACAGAATCTGAAAACCCTCGCTTTGATAAGATCAAGCGTTCAATCTCCAAGCAGTCAGTTGGAGTGAGACCAGATTCGGATGTTCGAACGGACCTTGAACAAGAAGGTCTCGTCTCAAAGGTAGCTTCCATGGTGGAGCCGATGACATATTCACCAGGTCTGCATACCAAGTCCTGCGTGGCCACGCAGGAGCTATCAAGATCACCGATGCCCTCTCCTGATTGATCCTGGCTACCAGCCTGGGGATGAGAGGAAACGGCGGGAATACATAAGCTAGTTTGAAGGTCCAAGGTGCTACTAGTGCATCTACTAGAGTCGCCTTGGGATCCCTGGATCTGGACCCGTAGCAAGGAACCTTGAAGTTCTGACGAGAGGCCATCAGATCCATGTCTGGAATGCCCCACAATTGAGTAATTTGGGCAAAGATTTCCGGATGGAGTTCCCACTCCCCCGGATGAAATGTCTGACGACTCAGAAAATCCGCTTCCCAATTTTCCACTCCTGGGATGTGGATTGCAGACAAGTGGCAGGAGTGAGTCTCCGCCCATTGAATGATTTTGGTCACTTCTTCCATCGCCAGGGAACTCCTTGTTCCCCCCTGATGGTTGATGTACGCAACAGTCGTCATGTCTGATTGAAACCGTATGAACTTGGCCTTTGCTAGCTGAGGCCAAGCCATGAGAGCATTGAATATCGCTCTCAGTTCCAGAATATTTATCGGGAGAAGAGATTCTTCCCGAGACCAAAGACCCTGAGCTTTCAGGGGTCCCCAGACCGCGCCCCAGCCCACCAGACTGGCGTCGGTCGTGACAATGACCCACTCTGGTCTGCGGAAGCTCATCCCCTGTGACAGGTTGTCCAGGGACAGCCACCAACGGAGTGAATCTCTGGTCCTCTGATCTACTTGTATCGTTGGAGACAAGTCTGTATAGTCCCCATTCCACTGACTGAGCATGCACAGCTGTAATGGTCTTAGATGAATTCGCGCAAAAGGAACTATGTCCATTGCCGCTACCATCAAACCTATTACTTCCATGCACTGCGCTATGGAAGGAAGAGGAACAGAATGAAGTATTTGACAAGAGTTTAGAAGTTTTGATTTTCTGGCCTCTGTCAGAAAAATCCTCATTTCTAAGGAGTCTATTATTGTTCCCAAGAAGGGAACCCTTGTTGACGGAGATAGAGAACTTTTTTCTACGTTCACTTTCCACCCGTGAGATCTGAGAAAGGCCAGGACAATGTCCGTGTGAGCCTTTGCTTGTGGAAGGGACGACGCTTGAATCAGTATGTCGTCCAAGTAAGGTACTACTGCAATGCCCCTTGGTCTTAGCACCGCTAGAAGGGACCCTAGTACCTTTGTGAAAATTCTTGGAGCAGTGGCTAATCCGAACGGAAGTGCCACAAACTGGTAATGCTTGTCCAGAAATGCGAACCTTAGGAACCGATGATGTTCCTTGTGGATAGGAATATGTAGATACGCATCCTTTAAATCCACCGTGGTCATGAATTGACCTTCCTGGATGGAAGGAAGAATTGTTCGAATGGTTTCCATTTTGAACGATGGAACCTTGAGAAACTTGTTTAGGATCTTGAGATCTAAGATTGGTCTGAATGTTCCCTCTTTTTTGGGAACTACGAACACATTGGAGTAGAACCCCATCCCTTGTTCTCCTAATGGAACAGGATGAATCACTCCCATTTTTAACAGGTCTTCTACACAATGTAAGAATGCCTGTTTTTTTATGTGGTCTGAAGACAATTGAGACCTGTGGAACCTCCCCCTTGGGGGAAGCCCCTTGAATTCCAGAAGATAACCTTGGGAGACTATTTCTAGCGCCCAAGGATCCAGAACATCTCTTGCCCAAGCCTGAGCGAAGAGAGAGAGTCTGCCCCCCACCAGATCCGGTCCCGGATCGGGGGCCAACATCTCATGCTGTCTTGGTAGCAGTGGCAGGTTTCTTGGCCTGCTTACCTTTGTTCCAGCCTTGCATTGGCCTCCAGGCTGGCTTGGCTTGAGAAGTATTACCCTCTTGCTTAGAGGACGTAGCACTTGGGGCTGGTCCGTTTCTGCGAAAGGGACGAAAATTAGGTTTATTTTTGGCCTTGAAAGACCTATCCTGAGGAAGGGCGTGGCCCTTGCCCCCAGTGATATCAGAAATAATCTCTTTCAAGTCAGGGCCAAACAGCGTTTTCCCCTTGAAAGGAATGTTAAGTAATTTGTTCTTGGAAGACGCATCCGCTGACCAAGATTTTAGCCAAAGCGCTCTGCGCGCCACAATAGCAAACCCAGAATTTTTCCCGCTAATCTAGCCAATTGCAAAGTGGCGTCTAGGGTGAAAGAGTTAGCCAATTTGAGAGCATGAATTCTGTCCAAAATCTCCTCATAAGAAGAATCTTTATTGAGCGCCTTTTCTAGTTCATCGAACCAGAAACACGCTGCTGTAGTGACAGGAACAATGCATGAAATTGGTTGTAGAAGGTAACCTTGCTGAACAAACATCTTTTTAAGCAAACCCTCTAATTTTTTATCCATAGGATCTTTGAAAGCACAACTATCTTCTATGGGTATAGTGGTGCGTTTGTTTAGAGTAGAAACCGCCCCCTCGACCTTGGGGACTGTCTGCCATAAGTCCTTTCTGGGGTCGACCATAGGAAACAATTTCTTAAATATAGGGGGAGGGACGAAAGGTATGCCGGGCCTTTCCCATTCTTTATTTACAATGTCCGCCACCCGCTTGGGTATAGGAAAAGCTTCGGGGGGCCCCGGGACCTCTAGGAACTTGTCCATTTTACATAATTTCTCTGGAATGACCAAATTCTCACAATCATCCAGAGTAGATAACACCTCCTTAAGCAGGGCGCGGAGATGTTCCAATTTAAATTTAAATGTAATCACATCAGGTTCAGCTTGTTGAGAAATTTTCCCTGAATCTGAAATTTCTCCCTCAGACAAAACCTCCCTGGCCCCCTCAGACTGGTGTAGGGGCACTTCAGAACCAATATCATCAGCGTCCTCATGCTCTTCAGTATTTTCTAAAACAGAGCAGTCGCGCTTTCGCTGATAAGTGGGCATTTTGGCTAAAATGTTTTTGATAGAATTATCCATTACAGCCGTTAATTGTTGCATAGTAAGGAGTATTGGCGCACTAGATGTACTAGGGGCCTCCTGTGTGGGCAAGACTGGTGTAGACGAAGGAGGGGATGATGCAGTACCATGCTTACTCCCCTCACTTGAGGAATCATCTTGGGCATCATTTTCTCTAAATTTTGTGTCACATAAATCACATCTATTTAAATGAGAAGGAACCTTGGCTTCCCCACATACAGAACACAGTCTATCTGGTAGTTCAGACATGTTAAACAGGCATAAACTTGATAACAAAGTACAAAAAACGTTTTAAAATAAAACCGTTACTGTCACTTTAAATTTTAAACTGAACACACTTTATTACTGCAAATGTGAAAAAGTATGAAGGAATTGTTCAAAATTCACCAAAATTTCGCCACAGTGTCTTAAAGCCTTAAAAGTATTGCACACCAAATTTGAAAGCTTTAACCCTTAAAATAACGGAACCGGAGCCGTTTTTATATTTAACCCCTTTACAGTCCCTGGTATCTGCTTTGCTGAGACCCAACCAAGCCCAAAGGGGAATACGATACCAAATGACGCCTTCAGAAAGTATTTTCTATGTATCAGAGCTCCTCACACATGCATCTGCATGTCATGCTTCCCAAAAACAAGTGCGCAATAGAGGCGCGAAAATGAGGCTCTGCCTATGATTAGGGAAAGCCCCTAGAGAATAAGGTGTCCAATACAGTGCCTGCCGGTTATTTTACATAATTCCCAAGAATAAAATAATTCCTCAAAGCTATGAAGTATAAAATATGCTTATATATTCAATCGTTTTAGCCCAGAAAATGTCTACAGTCTTAAAAGCCCTTGTGAAGCCCTTTTTTTCTTTATGTAATAAAAATGGCTTACCGGATCCCATAGGGAAAATGACAGCTTCCAGCATTACATCGTCTTGTTAGAAATGTGTCATACCTCAAGCAGCAAAAGTCTGCTCACTGTTTCCCCCAACTGAAGTTAATTCCTCTCAACAGTCCTGTGTGGAAACAGCCATCGATTTTAGTAACGGTTGCTAAAATCATTTTCCTCTTACAAACAGAAATCTTCATCTCTTTTCTGTTTCAGAGTAAATAGTACATACCAGCACTATTTTAAAATAACAAACTCTTGATTGAAGAATAAAAACTACATTTAAACACCAAAAAACTCTAAGCCATCTCCGTGGAGATGTTGCCTGTACAGCGGCAAAGAGAATGACTGGGGAAGGCGGAGCCTAGGAGGGATCATGTGACCAGCTTTGCTGGGCTCTTTGCCATTTCCTGTTGGGGAAGAGAATATCCCACAAGTAAGGATGACGCCGTGGACCGGACACACCTATGTTGGAGAAAAACCTTGTTGAACAAACATTTTCTTAAGGTAACCTTCTAATTTTTTATCCATTGGATCTGAGAAAGCACAACTATCCTCCACCGGGATAGTGGTACGCTTGGCTAAAGTAGAAACTGCTCCCTCTACCTTAGGGACCGTCTGCCATAAGTCTCGTGTGGTGGCGTCTATTGGGAACATTTTTCTAAATATTGGAGGAGGGGAAAAGGGCACACCGGGTCTATCCCACTCCTTGCTAATAATCTCTGTAAGCCTTTTAGGTATAGGAAAAACGTCAGTACACACCGGCACCGCATAGTATTTATCCAGCCTACATAATTTCTCTGGGATTGCAACAGTGTCGCAATCATTCAGAGCCGCTAACACCTCCCCTAGCAATACACGGAGGTTCTCAAGCTTAAATTTAAAATTTGAAATTTCTGAATCCGGTCTCCCCGGATCAGATCCGTCACCCACAGAATGAAGCTCTCCGTCCTCATGTTCTGCAAATTGTGACGCAGTATCGGACATGGCTCTCGTGTCATCGGCGCGCTCTGTCCTTAACCCAGAGCTATCGCGCTTGCCTCTTAACTCAGGCAAATTAGATAATACTTCTTTCTATTGGGCTCCACATTGGCTTTTAAACATAATGAACAAGTAGATTAATCTGTATCAGACATGTTTAAACAGACTAGCAATGAAGGCTAGCAAGCTTGGAAAAAATCTTTCAATAAATTTACAAGCAATAGAAAAAACGCTGCAGCGCTTTTAAAAACACAAAAAACTGTCACAGTTGAAATAACAATGAACTAATTCAGTTATAGCCAACAATTTTAACAGCAAATGTATGAATTTAGCAGAGGATTGCACCCACTAGCAAACGGATGATTAACCCCTCAATACCCAAAAACGGATAATCAATTTAAGATTTAACGCTTTTATCACAGTCAAACAAACACACTGTCACAGGTCTGCTGTGACTGATTACCTCCCTCAAAAATGAATTTTGAAGACCCCTGAGCTCTCTGGAGACGTCCTGGATCAAGGAGGAAGAAGCAGGAAGACTGTGCTAGAATTTTAACTGCGCAACAAGGCGCTAAAAAAGGCCCCTCCCACTCATAATACAACAGTGGGAGACCTGTTACAACTGTTTCTATGCAGAAATATACGTTAGCCATATGGAAAAAAATCATGCCCAAAAAGATTTATCACCAAAGTACCTCACAAAACGAATAACATGCCAGTAAACGTTTTAAAAACAACTTTCCAGTGTTATGCAAAGTTATCACTAAGCCTGCTACCAGTCGCTTCTACTGCAGTTAAGGCTCATACATTTACTTCAGTATTAACAGTATTTTCTCAGTCAAATTCTAGTCCCTAGAAAATAACTCAACTGCGCATACATTTATCAGCCTGATACCAGTCGCTACTACTGCATTAAAGGCTGTACTTACATCATATGGGTAACAGCAGTGTTTTCTTAGTCAATTCCATTCCTAGAAAATATTACTGCACATACCTCATTTGCGGGGGACCCCGCTTGCTATTCCCTTTGCTGAAGTTACCCCACTCCTCAGAATGTGCGAGAACAGCCAGTGGATCTTAGTTACGTCTGCTAAGATCATAGAAAACGCAGGCAGATTCTTCTTCTAAATACTGCCTGAGAGAAAAAACAGCACACTCCGGTGCCATTTAAAATAATAAACTTTTGATTGAAGAATAATTAGGTAAAAAACTCCTATCTCCTCTCGCGACCTCCTTCTTTGTTGAGACTTGCAAGAGAATGACTGGATATGACATGTGAGGGGAGGAGCTATATAGCAGCTCTGCTTGGGTGATCCTCTTGCAACTTCCTGTTGGGAAGGAGAATATATCCCATAAGTAATGGATGACCCGTGGACTGAACACACTTAACAAGAGAAATACAGTCTTATGGACTGATGAATCAAATTTTGAAATCCTTAATTTGGTAAAGGAGAGGATGGTTCCTCATTGTGTAAACATCAAGGGTCCGACTTATCATGGGCCGAATTGGGCCAATTACCCGTTTCCGGGCGAGCTTTTAGGCTTGCCGGAAACAGGAGTTAAGAAGCACCGGTTTTAAGACTCTGAGGTTATGGACATCAACCCGCCCAATCATGTACGATTGGGTTGATTGACACCCCCTGCTAGCGGTCACAAATCTGCAGGGGGTGGCACTGCACAAGCAGTTCACCAGAACTGCTTGTGCAATGTTAAATGCCGACAGCGTATGCTGTTGGCATTCATAGATGTCTGGCGGACATGATCCACTACAGCAGATCATGTCTGCCAGACATTGATAAATCGTCCCCCAAGTGTGAAACATGGAGGAAGTGTGATCATCTTGGGCTCTTTTGCTGGATCCATCGCTAGAGAGTTGCACAAAAACATAATTTATGCTTACCTGATAAATTTATTTCTCTTGTAGTGTATTCAGTCCACGGATCATCCATTACTTATGGGATATATTCCCTTCCCAACAGGAAGTTGCAAGAGGATCACCCACAGCAGAGCTGCTATATAGCTCCTCCCCTCACATGTCATATCCAGTCATTCGACCGAAACAAAACAAGAAAGGAGAAACCATAGGGTGCAGTGGTGACTGGAGTTTTAATTAAAATTTTGATCTGCCTTAAAAAAGACAGGGCGGGCCGTGGACTGAATACACTACAAGAGAAATAAATTTATCAGGTAAGCATAAATTATGTTTTCTCTTGTTAAGTGTATTCAGTCCACGGATCATCCATTACTTATGGGATACCAATACCAAAGCTAAAGTACACGGATGATGGGAGGGACAAGGCAGGAACTTAAACGGAAGGAACCACTGCCTGTAGAACCTTTCTCCCAAAAACAGCCTCCGAAGAAGCAAAAGTGTCAAATTTGTAAAATTTTGAAAAGTTGTGAAGCGAAGACCAAGTCGCAGCCTTGCAAATCTGTTCAACAGAGGCCTCATTCTTAAAGGCCCAGGTGGAAGCCACAGCTCTAGTGGAATGAGCTGTAATTCTTTCAGGGGGCTGCTGTCCAGCAGTCTCATAGGCTAAACGTATTATGCTACGAAGCCAAAAGGAGAGAGAGGTTGCCGAAGCTTTTTGACCTCTCCTCTGTCCAGAGTAAACGACAAACAGGGAAGAAGTTTGACGAAAATCTTTAGTTGCCTGTAAATAGAACTTCAGGGCACGGACTACGTCCAGATTATGCAAAAGTCGTTCCTTCTTTGAAGAAGGATTAGGACATAATGATGGAACAACAATCTCCTGATTGATATTCCTGTTAAAAACTACCTTAGGTAAAAACCCAGGTTTAGTACGCAGAACTACCTTGTCTGAATGGAAAATCAGATAAGGAGAATCACAATGTAAGGAAGATAACTCAGAGACTCATCGAGCCGAGGAAATAGCCATCAAAAACAGAACTTTCCAAGATAAAAGCTTAATATCAATGGAATGAAGGGGTTCAAACGGAACACCCTGAAGAACTTTAAGAACCAAGTTTAAGCTCCACGGAGGAGCAACAGTTTTAAACACAGGCTTGATCCTAGCCAAAGCCTGACAAAAAGCCTGGACGTCTGGATTCTCTGCCAGACGCTTGTGTAAAAGAATAGACAGAGCAGAAATCTGTCCCTTTAGTGAACTAGCGGATAAGCCCTTTTCTAAACCCTCTTGTAGAAAAGACAATATCCTAGGAATCCTAACCTTACTCCATGAGTAACTCTTGGATTCACACCAATATAAATATTTACGCCATATCTTGTGGTAAATTTTTCTGGTAACAGGTTTCCGAGCCTGTATTAATGTATCAATAACCGAATCCGAAAACCCACGCTTTGATAGAATCAAGCGTTCAATTTCCAAGCAGTCAGCCTCAGAGAAATTAGGTTTGGATGGTTGAAAGGACCCTGAATTAGAAGGTCCTGCCTCAGGGGTAGAGACCATGGTGGACAGGACAACATGTCCACTAGGTCTGCATACCAGCGCCTGCGTGGCCACGCAGGCGCTATCAGAATCACCGATGCTCTCTCCTGTTTGATCCTGGCAATCAGTCGAGGTAGCAACGGAAAAGGTGGAAACACATAAGCTATGTTGAAAACCCAAGGGGCTGATAGTGCATCTACCAGCACCGCACCCGGGTCCCTGGACCTGGATCCGTAACAAGGAAGCTTGGCGTTCTGGCGAGATGCCATGAGATCCAGATCCGGTTTGCCCCAACGACGAATCAGTTGAGCAAATAACTCGGGGTGGAGTTCCCACTCCTCCGGATGAAAGGTCTGGCGACTTAGAAAATCCGCCTCCCAGTTCTCCACGCCTGGGATGTAGATTGCTGACAGATGGCAAGAGTGAGACTCTGCCCAGCGAATTATCTTCGAGACTTCCAACATCGCTAGGGAACTCCTGGTTCCCCCTTGATGATTGATGTAAGCCACAGTCGTGATGTTGTCCGACTGAAATCTGATGAACCTCAGTGTTGCTAACTGAGGCCAAGCTAGAAGAGCATTGAATATTGCTCTTAATTCTAGAATGTTTATCGGGAGGAGTCTCTCCTCCTGAGTCCACAATCCCTGAGCCTTCAGGGAGTTCCAGACTGCTCCCCAGCCTAGTAGGCTGGCATCTGTTGTTACAATCGTCCAATCTTGTCTGCGAAAAGTCATTCCTTTGGACAGATGAACCCGTGACAACCACCAGAGAAGAGAATCTCTGGTCTCCTGGTCCAGATTTAGCAAAGGGGACAGATCTGAGTAATCCCCGTTCCATTGACTTAGCATGCATAGTTGCAGCGGTCTGAGATGTAGGCGCGCAAATGGCACTATGTCCATTGCCACGCCCATTAAGCCGATTACTTCCATGCACTGAGCTACTGATGGGCTTGGAATGGAGTGAAGGACACGGCAAGCATTGAGAATCTTTGATAACCTGGACTCCGTCAGGTAAATCTTCATCTCTACAGAATCTATAAGAGTCCCTAGAAAAGGGACCCTTGTGAGTGGTAACAGAGAACTCTTTTCCACGTTCACTTTCCACCCATGCGACCTCAGAAATGCTAGAACTATCTCTGTATGAGACTTTGCATTTTGAAAACTTGACGCTTGTATCAGAATGTCGTCTAGGTACGGAGCCACCGCTATGCCTCGTGGTCTTAGTACCGCCAGAAGTGAGCCCAGAACCTTTGTAAAAATTCTCGGGGCCGTAGCTAACCCGAAGGGAAGAGCTACAAACTGGTAATGCCGGTCTAGAAAAGCAAACCTTAGGTACAGATAATGATCTTTGTGAATCGGTATGTGAAGGTAGGCATCCTTTAAGTCCACTGTGGTCATATACTGACCCTCTTGGATCATGGGTAGGATGGTCCGAATGGTTTCCATCTTGAACGATGGAACCCTTAGGAATTTGTTTAAGATTTGTAAGTCTAAGATTGGTCTGAAGGTTCCCTCTTTCTTGGGAACCACAAACAGATTTGAATAAAACCCTTGCCCCTGTTCCGTTCGCGGAACTGGGTGGATCACTCCCATCACTAAGAGGTCTTTTTACACATTGTAGAAATGCCTCTTTCTTTACTAGGTTTGTTGATAACCTTGACAGATGAAACCTCCCTTGTGGAGGAGAAGTTTTGAAATCCAGAAGGTATCCCTGAGATATAATCTCCAACGTCCAGGGATCCTGTACATCTCTTGCCCAAGCCTGGGCGAAGAGAGAAAGTCTGCCCCCCACTAGATCCGTCTCCGGAAAGGGGGCCCTGTCTTCATGCTGTCTTAGGGGCGGAAGTAGGCTTTCTGGCCTGCTTGCCCTTGTTCCATGACTGGTTGCCTTTCCAACCCTGTCTGTAACGAGCAGTAGTTCCTTCCTGTTTTGGAGCGGAGGAAGTTGATGCTGCTCCTGCCTTGAAATTACGAAAGGCATGAAAATTAGACTGTTTGGCCTTTGATTTGGCCCTGTCCTGAGGAAGGGTGTGGCCCTTACCTCCAGTAATGTCAGCAATAATTTCCTTCAAGCCGGGCCCGAATAAGGTCTGCCCTTTGAAAGGAATGTTTAGTAGTTTAGACTTAGAAGTTACATCTGCTGACCAGGATTTAAGCCATAGCGCTCTGTGCGCCTGTATGGCGAATCCGGAATTCTTAGCCGTAAGTTTGGTTAAATGCACTACGGCATCCGAAACAAACGCATTAGCCAGCTTAAGGGTTCTAATCTTGCTCAAAGATTCATCCAATGGTGCTGTGCGAATCGCCTCTTCCAGAGACTCAAACCAGAATGCCGCTGCAGCAGTGACAGGCGCAATGCATGCAAGAGGCTGTAATATAAAACCTTGTTGAACAAACATTTTCTTAAGGTAACCCTCTAATTTTTTTATCCATTGGATCTGAGAAAGCACAGCTATCCTCCGCCGGGATAGTGGTACGCTTGGCTAAAGTAGAAACTGCTCCCTCCACCTTAGGGACCGTCTGCCATAAGTCTCGTGTGGTGGCGTCTATAGGGAACATTTTTCTAAATATCGGAGGAGGGGAAAAGGGCACACCGGGTCTATCCCACTCCTTGCTAATAATCTCTGTAAGCCTCTTTGGTATAGGAAAAACGTCAGTACACACCGGTACCGCATAGTATTTATCCAGCCTACATAATTTCTCTGGGATTGCCACCGTGTCACAATCATTCAGAGCCGCTAACACCTCCCCTAGCAACACGCGGAGGTTCTCAAGCTTAAATTTAAAATTTGAAATTTCTGAATCCGGTCTCCCCGAATCAGAACCGTCACCCACAGAATGAAGCTCTCCGTCCTCATGTTCTGCAAATTGTGACGCAGTATCAGACATGGCTCTCGTGTCATCGGCGCGCTCTGTCCTTAACCCAGAGCTGTCGCGCTTGCCTCTTAACTCGGGCATATTGTATAATACTTCTTTCATAACATTAGCCATATCATGTAAAGTGATTTGTAAGGGCCTTGATGTACTTGGCGCCTCAATCTTACGCACCTCCCGAGCGGGAGACGAAGGTACTGACACGTGAGGAGAGTTAGACGGCATAACTTCCCCCTCGTTGTCTGGTGATAATTTCTTTATCGGTACAGATTGACTTTTATTCAAAGTAATATCAATACAATTGGTACACATATTTCTATTGGGCTCCACATCGGCTTTTAAACATAATGAACAAGCAGATTCCTCTGTATCAGACATGTTTAAACAGACTAGCAATGAAGCTAGCAAGCTTGGAAATTACTTCAATAAGTTTACAAGCAATATAAAAAACACTGCAGCGCTTATTTTAAAAAACACAATTGAATAACAAAGAACTAGTTCAGTTATAGTCAACAATTCTTTAAATGTATTAATTAGCAGAGGATTGCACCCATTAGCAAAAGGATGATTAACCCCTCAGTACCCAAAAAACGGATATCAAATTAAGATTTAACGCTTTTATCACAGTCAAACACACTGTCACAGGTCTGCTGTGACTGATTACCTCCCTCAAAAACGAATTTTGAAGATCCCTGAGCTCTCTGGAGACGTCCCGGATCAAAGAGGAAGAAGCAGGAAGACTGTGCTAGAATTTTAACTGCGCAACAAGGCGCTAAAAAAAGGTCCCTCCCACTCCTATTACAACAGTGGGAGACCTGATATAACGGTTTCTATGCAGAAATATACGTTATCCGTGTGGAAAAAAATCATGCCCCAAGAGATTTATCACCAAAGTACCTCACAAAACGATTAACATGCCAGTAAACGTTTTAAAAAACAACATTTCAGATGCTGTGTAAAGTTATTACTAAGCCTGCTACCAGTCGCTTCTACTGCAGTTAAGGCTCACACATTATATCAGTATTAACAGTATTTTTTCAGTCAAATTCTAGTCCCTAGAAAATAACTCTACTGTGCATACATTTATCAGCCTGATACCAGTCACTACTACTGCATTTAAGGCTGTACTTACATCATACGGGTAACAGCAGTGTTTTCTTAGTCAATTCCATTCCCAGAAAATATTGTACTGCACATACCTCATTTGCGGGAGACCCCGCATGCTATTCCCATTTTCTGAAGTTACCCCACTCCTCAGAATGTCGAGAACAGCCAGTGGATCTTAGTTACGCCTGCTAAGATCATAGAAAACGCAGGCAGTTTCTTCTTCCAAATACTGCCTGAGATAGAAAAACAGCACACTCCGGTGCCATTTAAAATAACAAACTTTTGATTGAAGAATAATTAAGTAAAAACTCCAGCTCCTCTCGCGACCTCCTTCTTTGTTGAGGGTTGCAAGAGAATGACTGGATATGACATGTGAGGGGAGGAGCTATATAGCAGCTCTGCTTGGGTGATCCTCTTGCAACTTCCTGTTGGGAAGGAGAATATATCCCATAAGTAATGGATGACCCGTGGACTGAACACACTTAACAAGAGAAATGTATTTTAGTATTATATTTTCTGGTCAACAGGAGATGCACTGGACCAAGAACCACAACAGATTATTTCCAATGATTGATAATATCAAACTCAGAGTTAAATCCCTGAGGAACCTGAGTGTTCAATGTCTTGATCCAGTACACCTCCTGTTTAGCCAAAATCTGATCCTTATCACCACCTCTAGGGGGCAATTTTATGGTCTCAATGCCTCGCCATCTAAATGCTCCAGTATCTTTGCCGTGCACCTCTATGAAGTGCCGTGATAATGCTGAGCATGGCTTCTCATATTTGATATATCCTAAATGTTCGCTGATTCTGGTACGGACTTCCCTACTAGTCATTCCAACGTATTGTTTGGAATGTGCCTGGCACTCAATGAGGTACACTACATAGGTACTGGAACATTTGATGCACCCTCTGGATGCAAATTTTTGTGTAGTGGCACAAGAATAAAATTCTTTGCCTTCAGTGATAAAATCACATGCTTTGCATCTGTGATCCCCGCACTTGTAGGTGCCATTAACCTGCAACCAAGAACCTTTGTTCTTTGGTTTGCAAGCTAAAAGGCTTGGAGACAGCATGTTGCCTAGGGTCAAATTCTTTGAGTAGACACACCTGAACCCCTTCTCCACTGTGGATTTTAGGTGTACATCTCCCAAAAGGATGGGAAAATATTTCTGTATGATGTCACACACTTTTGAGAAATCTGAAGAGTATTGTGTAATGAATGTGAGTGGTCTTTCCTCCCTATTCCCACGTTTGGACGTTAAGGAGTTGCTTTTTCCTTCTTGGGCTGTTTTCTTTGCTATGTTGTTAAGCAACTTTGATGGATATCCCCTGCTTTTTAGTCTTTGCTTGAGTAATTTAGATTCCTCTAGGAAATCACTGTCATTATTGCAGACCCTCCTAGCTCTCAGGAATTGACCCTTTACTATTCCCTTAAATACATGAGAGGGATGTCCACTCTTGTGGTGTAAGATCGTATTCCCTAAGATGGGTTTCCTGTATAGTTTTGAAACAATCTTATGTGTCTCATTATCTCCTGTTAGGGTGACATCTAGAAAGTTGACTCATAAGTAAACGTGAGGCCATGCCTGGCCTCACTGAGATGCCGAAAAAATGAAACTGCTTGATTCTCGGTAGATGACCAGATAAATATGAGGTCATCAATGAAGCGGCGGTAAAAAACCACTTCTGCTCTGAGGGGGTATCACCTCCATAGATGAAAAACCGTTCAAGCCAGCCCATAAACAGATTCGCATAGGAGGGGGCGAATTTGGCCCCCATGGCTGTGCCTTGCTTCTGGAGGTAAAACACCCCCTCAAAGCAGAAGTAGTTATGTTCAAGCAAGTACTGGGTAATACGCAAAAGATACGCTATGTGTTCAGTAGTCAAGTCAGAGCTGGAAGTGAGGAAATATTCAATGGCATTTAACCCCATGTCGTGGGGTATGCTGGAGTACAACAAAACCACATCTATGGTGAGCCAGCTGTAATGTGCAAACCATTCGATGTCCTCCAGCATATCCAACACATGCGTTGTATCAAGAATATAGCTTGGCAAGGCCAGAACATATGGCTGGAGTATTCCATCCAGCCAGTCACACAAAGGCTCAAGAAGTGAGCCTATCCCTGAAACGATGGGACGACCCTTGACATTAGTAAGGCTCTTGTGGACCTTAGGCAGATGGTGGAAGATGGGGATAATTGGACATTTCACATATAAGGAATCTGCTGTTTGTTGGTCCAATATTCCTAATTCAACCCCATCATCCAGCATCTGCCCAAGCTCATGTTGGAAACGTTTGGTAGGATTTTGATCCATAATTGAATATGTACAGGGATCAGTTAATTGTCGTAAAGCCTCGTTGACATAGTCTACACGATCAAGTACCACCACACTGCCTCCCTTATCAGATTGTCTTATGACAATATTGTCATTATTCTGTATTGAAATGATTGCTTCTTTTTCTGATTTAGAGAGATTGTGCGTGGTTGATGTAGTAGACATACTAAGTTGTTTTAAGTCCTCAACCACCCGCTTGTGAAAAACCTCCAAAGATTTTCCCCGATGATGTATCGGGTAAAAATTGGAGGTAACCTTTCTTTGGGGAAACTTAGTATTGGTTGCATGGCTAGACAATGTGGACTCCCTTTCCAAACTTTCCAGAGATGCAACACTACAGGCCTCTTGGAAGCTGAGGGTAGAGGGGCAAGAGGATTCTGAATTATCTTGTGAGTGACAATAGCTCGCATCATCACTTTTAGCTGACATTTCAAAATGTTTATTTAAAGTTATTTTCCTTACAAAACGATTGAGATAAATAATAGTTTGAAAAAGATTGAACTTTCTGTTAGGGCAAAAGCCCAAACCAAGCTCCAAAATATTAAGTTCAGTTCTGTTCAGGATATATGATGACAAATTAATGACACTACTAGATTGAGCTAACTTGTCACTTTGGGATCTCTCAATGTGTATATGTGCTTGGGAGTATGTACCTGCTTCCCTCCCCCTCCTGTATGTTTCTGAGCCACGTGAAAAACCTGTGGTACTACAGTTTCCTGTTGTGTACCTTTACATCCAGAGATTAGTACACAATAGGAAACTGTAGTACCACAGGTTTTTCACGTGGCTCAGAAACATACGGGAGGGGGAGGGAAGCAGGTACATACTCCCAAGCACAGATACACATTGAGAGATCCCAAAGTGACAAGTTAGCTCAATCTAGTAGTGTCATTAATTTGTCATCATATATCCTGAACAGAACTGAACTTAAGATTTTGGAGCTTGGTTTGGGCTTTTGCCCTAACAGAAAGTTCAATCTTTTTCAAACTATTATTGATCTCAATCGTTTTGTAAGGAAAATAACTTTAAATAAACATTTTGAAATGTCAGCTAAAAGTGATGATGCGAGCTATTGTCACTCACAAGATAATTCAGAATCCTCTTGCCCCTCTACCCTCAGCTTCCAAGAGGCCTGTAGTGTTGCATCTCTGGAAAGTTTGGAAAGGGAGTCCACATTGTCTAGCCATGCAACCAATACTAAGTTTCCCCAAAGAAAGGTTACCTCCAATTTTTACCCGATACATTATCGGGGAAAATCTTTGGAGGTTTTCCACAAGCGGGTGGTTGAGGACTTAAAACAACTTAGTATGTCTACTACATCAACCACGCACAATCTCTCTAAATCAGAAAAAGAAGCAATCATTTCAATACAGAATAATGACAATATTGTCATAAGACAATCTGATAAGGGAGGCAGTGTAGTGGTACTTGATCGTGTAGACTATGTCAACAAGGCTTTACGACAATTAACTGATCCCTGTACATATTCAATTATGGATCAGAATCCTACCAAACATTTCCAACATGAGCTTGGGCAGATGCTGGATGATGGGGTTGAATTAGGAATATTGGACCAACAAACAGCAGATTCCTTATATGTGAAATGTCCAATTATCCCCATCTTCCACCATCTGCCTAAGGTCCACAAGAGCCTTACTAATGTCAAGGGTCGTCCCATCGTTTCAGGGATAGGCTCACTTCTTGAGCCTTTGTGTGACTGGCTGGATGGAATACTCCAGCCATATGTTCTGGCCTTACCAAGCTATATTCGTGATACAACGCATTTGTTGGGTATGCTGGAGGACATCGAATGGTTTGCACATTACAGCTGGCTCACCATAGATGTGGTTTCGTTGTACTCCAGCATACCCCACGACATGGGGTTAAATGCCATTGAATATTTCCTCACTTCCAGCGCTGACTTGACTACTGAACACATAGCGTATCTTTTGCGTATCACCCAGTACTTGCTTGAACATAACTACTTCTGATTTGAGGGGGTGTTTTACCTCCAGAAGCAAGGCACAGCCATGGGGGCCAAATTCGCCCCCTCCTATGCGAATCTGTTTATGGGCTGGCTTGAACGGTTTTTCATCTATGGAGGTGATAACCCCCTCAGAGCACTAGTGGTTTTTTACCGCCTCTTCATTGATGACCTCATATTTATCTGGTCATCTACCGAGAATCAAGCAGTTTCACTTTTTCGGCATCTCAGTGAGGCCAGGCATGGCCTCACGTTTACTTATGAGTGGCACAGGCAGAGAGTCAACTTTCTAGATGTCACAATAACAGGAGATAATGAGACACATAAGATTGTTTCAAAACTATACAGGAAACCCATCTCAGGGAACACGATCTTACACCACAAGAGTGGACATCCCTCTCATGTATTTAAGGGAATAGTAAAGGGTCAATTCCTGAGAGCTAGGAGGGTCTGCAGTAATGACAGTGATTTCCTAGAGGAATCTAAATTACTCAAGCAAAGACTAAAAAGCAGGGGATATCCATCAAAGTTGCTTAACAACATAGCAAAGAAAACAGCCCAAGAAGGAAAAAGCAACTCCTTAACGTCCAAATGTGGGAATAGGGAGGAAAGACCACTCACATTCATTACACAATACTCTTCAGATTTCTCAAAAGTGTGTGACATCATACAGAAATATTTTCCCATCCTTTTGGGAGATGTACACCTAAAATCCACAGTGGAGAAGGGGTTCAGGTGTGTCTACTCAAAGAATTTGACCCTAGGCAACATGCTGTCTCCAAGCCTTTTAGCTTGCAAACAAAAGAACAAAGGTTCTTGGGTGCAGGTTAATGGCACCTACAAGTGCGGGGATCACAGATGCAAAACATGTGATTTTATCACTGAAGGCAAAGAATTTTATTCTTGTGCCACTACACAAAAATTTGCATCCAGAGGGTGCATCAAATGTTCCAGTACCTATGTAGTGTACCTCATTGAGTGCCAGGCACATTCCAAACAATACGTTGGAATGACTAGTAGGGAAGTCCGTACCAGAATCAGAGAACATTTAGGATATATCAAATATGAGAAGCCATGCTCAGCATTATCACGGCACTTCATAGAGGTGCACGGCAAAGATACTGGAGCATTTAGATGGCGAGGCATTGAGACCATAAAATTGCCCCCTAGAGGTGGTGATAAGGATCAGATTTTGGCTAAACAGGAGGTGTACTGGATCATGAAATTGAACACTCAGGTTCCTCAGGGATTTAACTCTGAGTTTGATATTATCAATCATTGGAAATAATCTGTTGTGGTTCTTGGTCCAGTGCATCTCCTGTTGACCAGAAAATATAATACTAAAATACATTTTATCTTCCAATGTGGTGCACTTTATTTTATTCTTTTCTTACTGTTGCACTCCACAATGTAATTACACAGTGGTCAAGATATTATTTATCTATAATAACATACTTATTGCCCCTTCACTGTATAACATCTTACTACCTACCTATACTGGCTATATAATAAATAAAATAAAATAAAAAGTCTAGTCCCTAGAATTTTTAAATTGAGCACTCTTAAACATCCATAGTAACATTTAAGCCATTAACCTTAGTTTAAGGTACATCAATTCAATGCATATTTGATTTTCAAGTGCACATATAAATACATTATAGCCACAGGTCTTAATCAGATAGTAGGTTGAACTATGTCCACTTACTTGGACTGTATGTAAAATTGCACTTTATAAATCTTATGCTTATATTTTTGGATTTTTGTTAAGAACATGGTATATTTCTATGGAATCTAACTTTTCTTGGATTAGTTCAATGCTTTGTTAAGTGACTTATTATGTGTGTATTTTTGTCCTTACATGGTTAATAGGGGTGTGTTACACACCAACCAATAGCCATCAAGTTTGTATCCTTTTTAAACAGACACTTACCTGTGTCTAATTAGGTTTATGAGTACGGCACTGGGCCGAAACGCGTAAAACCTATCACTACTGTGTGATCCATGTTGAACTTTTAACTTGAACAATAAAGCTGTTTTTCTTTTATATATTTTGGATATCGGGACCGCTTCTTTTTCTTTTTTCATATGTGCCTACAAGGATTACAAGGAATCCTCTACAAGGTTCCCTTTACCCGCAAGTAGATACAGGCAACACCCGGCGGACTCACTGATTCATTTGTTATGGAGCTCCGGCTAAGAAGCAGGTACGAGCATTGGATTGGATTGGTTAACCGTTTTTCCATGTGACCCCGCATCTTGACCGCTATTGGCAGATTGGTTCTGTTCGTCAGAAACCCCAGAGGACAACGAAACCGGCGAGAAAGAGAGCTGCCTGATTGGAGTCACTGCAGGAGCAGTACGTTATCGGTGTCGGCCGTAAAGTTTCCGTTCCTGCTGGGTATTGAACCACGAGTAGTTGGAGCGTCTGGTAGCTTCATTTCCGCGTGTGTGGATACTCGTGAAATTCTACTACGGATAAGAGCGGGTGAGTCTTGACGCCTGAATAGCGTCTCTTCATACAAACAACCTTAAACACGTTTTGCATGGACATTTAACCATTTAACCATTTGTGCTCGCTAGATTGTCTGATACCTATAGCGCTTAAGCCTAAAAAACATTAGGGGCTTTGGACTGCCTTTTTCCCATACATTACACGGCAATTCATGGGTAAACCACAGAAAAACTTTTGCTATTTATCTAGAGTAGGTAGAATGTATATCTAGAGTAGGTAGAATGTATACCTAAAGTAGGTAGAATTTATATCTATAGTAGGTAGAATGTAGTATATCTAGAATAGGTAGAATGTAGTATATCTAGAGTAGGTAGAATGTAGTATATCTAGAGTAGGTAGAATGTAGTATATCTTGAGTAGGTACAATGTATAATCTAAAGTAGGTAGAATGTAGTATATCTAGAGTAGGTACAATGTATATCTAAAGTAGGTAGAATGTAGTATATCTTGAGTAGGTACAATGTATAATCTAAAGTAGGTAGAATGTAGTATATCTAGGGTAGGTAGAATGTATATCTAAAGTAGGTAGAATGTAGTATATCTAGAGTAGGTACAATGTATATCTAAAGTAGGTAGAATGTAGTATATCTAGAATAGGTACAATGTATATCTAAAGTAGGTAGAATGTAGTATATCTAGAGTAGGTACAATGTATATCTAAAGTAGGTAGAATGTATATATTTGAAGGTTTAAATAGCAAATGTTTTGCAATAACGCCTTTGAGCACCAGACGGCAGCAGTGTGTACACAATGTGTAATACAGCTAAAAGCATTCTTGCAAAACTGTTGCCCTATAGTGCTCCAGACATGTGCACCCTTATGCGCCTATAATCTGCTTTTCAACTAAAAGATACCACAAGAACAAAGTAAATTTGATAGAATTAAATTGTAAACTTTCTTTTTTTCTTTTTCTAAATTGTTCACTCTAGCTGAATCACGAAAGACAAAAAATTGTGAGTTTCATGCCATTTAAATTTAATATATAAGGACTTCAGCAAGCTAAATGATATATTGAAGGCTATGACACCAGAATGGAGAACAAAAAAAAAAATCTGTCTATTAGATCTTAGTATGAAATTTATGCAGCCACATGTGGTGATAATTATTAGCATTCTGACAGAAAAGGAACCACAATATTTGAGAAAATACTTTATTATATAGACAAAAGGAGGAGTTCTGCCTTATCCTTATGAAAAATGAAGTATAAAGATATGAAACATATGGACAAAACCACAAAATTAGTGAGCAAAAACTATACAAACAAAATCACAGTGCAGGGGATAGAGATGCAGAGGATTTATCAGTAATGTCTGAGAAAGCAATATTCTAGTATAAGGGTGTAAAGCATTTACCTCAGAGCCAGTAGTCTTCTCTAGAAAGTGAGGTTAGATAACAGGCAAGCATTCCAGACAGGCATATAGATGAAGGACCAAGACAAGTCACATACATTCAACCATAGCTGACCGATGGAGCCACAGATAAAGTAAGGGCAAGACAAGCACATGGTGAGAATAAAACAAAAAGCAGTGAATGAATAGAAGTGAATGGGATGCATTATAAAGAACATTGGGCATTGCAGAAACAGTGAATTAGTCACAAACATAATGACACAAAACTCAACACTGACAAAAATGGCATTTTGCTGTATGGTTAAAGGGGCAAAAAAACACATTGTAATTACAAGACATTTCTGTTAATATACAATAATATCAGCAGTGACTAAATTTTTTTTTTTTTAAAACAAACACCTGCAATTATTTTTAAATAGCCAAACTTTAGCCACCAGTTTGCCGACAACAAGCCTGGATACGTTCATTAATTAGTATAATAATTCATTAATTAATTGTTTGCAGTTATCTGTTAAAGACATTAAAGGGACAGTACACTGTAAAATTGTTTTTTTATTAATGTATTTTCAATGACTTGTTATACCAGCTGCAGAGTATAAAATGTATAAGAAATTGCATTTTCAGGTATATTTGTGTATAGGAAGTAGCTGCTTTTGTGCTTTAACCCTTTAACGCCATTAGAAAGTTGTATTTCGTCCAAATTTTGCTGGGCTTTAGGACGAAATAAAACGTTCTAACCAATTGGCTTTCCTGAAGCCACTGGCGCTTCCCTGATTGGATCGCGGTCTAGAGGGCGTGCCTAGCATCATAGGGACGCCCCCTGACGCGATCCCATCATTGAAATCTCGTGATCACTTGCACAATCGCGAGATTTCAATTTGTTTACATCGGAACAGTTGTTCCGATGTAGACAAGTTAGCCCCGGCACAAAAGGGTTAAACCACCTCCTATTACAATGGGTTGAGCTTCAGGTAATCTATCTCATTATGTTATCACTTTATGCACACACACAGTTGCTTCCTTATCTTATATTTGTCTGGAAAATTAAAGCTCAATACATAGAGAGAACAATAGAAAATGATCATGTTATTACTTAAAGAGACAGTCTACACCAGAATTTTTATTGTTTAAAAATATAGATAATCCCTTTATTACCCATTCCCTAGTTTTGCAAAACCAACACAGTTATATAAACACACTTTTTACCTCTGTGATTAACTTTTATCTAAGCCTCTGCATACTGCCCCCTTATTTTAGTTCTTTTCACAGACATCCATTTGAGCCAATCAGAGCTGGCTCCCTGGAACTCCATGTGCGTGAGCACAGTGTTATCTATATGACACACATGAACTAACACCCTCTAGTGGTGAAAAACTGTCAAAATGCCCTGAGAGAAGAGGCGGCCTTCAAGGGCTTAGAAATTAGCATATAAACCTCCTAGGTTTAGCTTTCCATACCAAGAATACCAAGAATGCAAAGAACAAAGCAAAATTGGTGATAAAAGTAAATTGGAAAATTGTTAAAAATTACATTTTCTATCTGAATCATGAAAGTTTATTTTGGACTAGTCACTTTAACTATTCTGCACCCCACTGGGAGTGTAATTTATTCTGCTGGCTGTGTTTACTTAGACTATTCAATAGCTGAAACTCCAGTTTTAAAACTCAGTAAAGGTTGGGAAACCACAAGCTAAATCAGATATTTCAAAGGACAAAATAGGGGTAAAGGAGCTACTTGTAAACAATTTAATACACTCCACAGCAGGTAAAATCGATCATTGGGAAGAATTTAAATTGAAGATTTTTTTGGGGTGAACTGTCCTTTTAAGGGAAAGTTATGTAGCAGGTTTAGACTTGAGAAGTCATCAGGGTGCATTTCAAGTTCTTAAAATTATGAAAATCAACAAAATGTCCAGAGCTAAATTGCATTAAAAAAGTAAAAAAAAAAAAAGAAATACTTAATGTATATATATATATATATATATATATATATATATATATATATATATATATATATATATATATATATATATATCAAAGTTTTTTTATGCATAGTTAAACATATATTAAAATATCAAGGTGTTTACTATCCTTTTAAGCCAGTTTTTTTGATAAATATTAGTCCTTACATCTAATCAGAAATGTATATAACGAATGGACATCCCCACAACATTTTCAATGGATGCTTTTTATATATTTTAAATAAGAAAATATACATTCACTAAGCACACTACTCTTAATATGCACTAGTTTTAGGATTTAAAGGGACAGTATACTGTAATTTTTTTTTCCATTAATGTATTTTTAATGACTTGTTATACTAGCTGCAGAGTATAAAAAGGAATGAGAATTTGCATTTTCAGGTTTGTGTATATGAAGTAGCTGGTTTTGTGCTTTTAAACTACAGCATATTACAGTGGGTTGAGCTTAAGGTAATAATATCAGATATTATGTTATTACTTTGTGTACACACACTTGCTTTATCTTATATCTGTCTGTAAACCTAAGCCCAATACTTAAGTAATAAAAACAGAATTTATGCTTACCTGATAAATTACTTTCTCCAACGGTGTGTCCGGTCCACGGCGTCATCCTTACTTGTGGGATATTCTCTTCCCCAACAGGAAATGGCAAAGAGTCCCAGCAAAGCTGGTCACATGATCCCTCCTAGGCTCCGCCCACCCCAGTCATTCGACCGACGGACAGGAGGAAATATATATAGGAGAAATCATATGATACCGTGGTGACTGTAGTTAGAGAAAATAATTCATCAGACCTGATTAAAAAAACCAGGGCGGGCCATGGACCGGACACACCGTTGGAGAAAGTAATTTATCAGGTAAGCATAAATTCTGTTTTCTCCAACATAGGTGTGTCCGGTCCACGGCGTCATCCTTACTTGTGGGAACCAATACCAAAGCTTTAGGACACGGATGAAGGGAGGGAGCAAATCAGGTCACCTAAACGGAAGGCACCACGGCTTGCAAAACCTTTCTCCCAAAAATAGCCTCCGAAGAAGCAAAAGTATCAAATTTGTAAAATTTGGCAAAAGTGTGCAGTGAAGACCAAGTCGCTGCCTTACATATATGGTCAACAGAAGCCTCGTTCTTGAAGGCCCATGTGGAAGCCACAGCCCTAGTGGAGTGAGCTGTGATTCTTTCAGGAGGCTGCCGTCCGGCAGTCTCATAAGCCAATCGGATAATGCTTTTAAGCCAAAAGGAAAGAGAGGTAGAAGTCGCTTTTTGACCTCTCCTTTTACCAGAATAAACAACAAACAAGGAAGATGTTTGTCTGAAATCTTTAGTAGCCTCTAAATAACACCAAAAAACTCTTAACCATCTCCGTGGAGATGTTGCCTGTGCAACGGCAAAGAGAATGACTGGGGTGGGCGGAGCCTAGGAGGGATCATGTGACCAGCTTTGCTGGGACTCTTTGCCATTTCCTGTTGGGGAAGAGAATATCCCACAAGTAAGGATGACGCCGTGGACCGGACACACCTATGTTGGAGAAAACAGAATTTATGCTTACCTGATAAATTACTTTCTCCAACGGTGTGTCCGGTCCACGGCGTCATCCTTACTTGTGGGATATTCTCCTCCCCAACAGGAAATGGCAAAGAGCCCAGCAAAGCTGGTCATATGATCCCTCCTAGGCTCCGCCTACCCCAGTCATTCGACCGACGTACAGGAGGAAATATGCATAGGAGAAACCATATGATACCGTGGTGACTGTAGTTAGAGAAAATAATTCATCAGACCTGATTAAAAAAACCAGGGCGGGCCGTGGACCGGACACACCGTTGGAGAAAGTAATTTATCAGGTAAGCATAAATTCTGTTTTCTCCAACATAGGTGTGTCCGGTCCACGGCGTCATCCTTACTTGTGGGAACCAATACCAAAGCTTTAGGACACGGATGAAGGGAGGGAGCAAATCAGGTCACCTAAATGGAAGGCACCACGGCTTGCAAAACCTTTCTCCCAAAAATAGCCTCTGAAGAAGCAAAAGTATCAAATTTGTAAAATTTGGCAAAAGTGTGCAGTGAAGACCAAGTCGCTGCCTTACATATATGGTCAACAGAAGCCTCGTTCTTGAAGGCCCATGTGGAAGCCACAGCCCTAGTGGAGTGAGCTGTGATTCTTTCAGGAGGCTGCCGTCCGGCAGTCTCATAAGCCAAACGGATAATGCTTTTAAGCCAAAAAGAAAGAGAGGTAGAAGTTGCTTTTTGACCTCTCCTTTTACCAGAATAAACAACAAACAAAGAAGAAGTTTGTCTGAAATCTTTAGTGGCCTCTAAATAGAATTTTAGAGCACGGACTACGTCCAAATTGTGTAACAAACGTTCCTTCTTTGAAACTGGATTCGGGCACAAAGAAGGTACAACTATCTCCTGGTTAATATTCTTGTTGGAAACAACTTTCGGAAGAAAACCAGGCTTAGTACGCAAAACCACCTTATCTGCATGGAACACCAGATAGGGCGGAGAACACTGCAGAGCAGATAACTCAGAAACTCTTCTAGCAGAAGAAATTGCAACCAAAAACAAAACTTTCCAAGATAATAACTTAATATCTACGGAATGTAAGGGATCAAACGGAACCCCTTGAAGAACTGAAAGAACTAGATTAAGACTCCAGGGAGGAGTCAAAGGTCTGTAAACAGGCTTGATTCTAACCAGAGCCTGAACAAACGCTTGAACGTCTGGCACAGCTGCCAGCCTTTTGTGAAGTAAAACAGATAACGCAGAAATCTGTCCCTTCAGGGAACTTGCAGATAATCCCTTCTCCAAACCCTCTTGTAGAAAGGATAAAATCCTAGGAATTTTTATCTTGTTCCATGGGAATCCTTTAGATTCACACCAACAGATATATTTTTTCCATATCTTATGGTAAATTTTTCTAGTTACAGGCTTTCTAGCCTGAATCAGAGTATCTATTACAGAATCTGAAAACCCACGCTTTGATAAAATCAAGCGTTCAATCTCCAAGCAGTCAGTTGGAGAGAAACCAGATTCGGATGTTCGAATGGACCTTGAACAAGAAGGTCCTGTCTCAGAGGTAGCTTCCATGGTGGAGCCGATGACATATTCACCAGGTCTGCATACCAAGTCCTGCGTGGCCACGCAGGAGCTATCAAGATCACCGAAGCCCTCTCCTGGTTGATCCTGGCTACCAGCCTGGGAATGAGAGGAAACGGTAGGAAAACATAAGCTAGGTTGAAGGTCCAAGGTGCTACTAGTGCATCTACTAGAGTCGCCTTGGGATCCCTGGATCTGGACCCGTAACAAGGAACCTTGAAGTTCTGACGAGACGCCATCAGATCCATGTCTGGAATGCCCCATAATTGAGTTATTTGGGCAAAGATTTCCGGGTGGAGTTCCCACTCCCCCGGATGGAATGTCTGACGACTCAGAAAATCCGCTTCCCAATTTTCCACTCCTGGGATGTGGATTGCAGACAAGTGGCAGGAATGATCCTCCGCCCATTGAATTATCTTGGTCACCTCCTCCATCGCCAGGGAACTCCTTGTTCCCCCCTGATGGTTGATATATGCAACTGTCGTCATGTTGTCTGATTGAAACCTTATGAATTTGGCCTTTGCTAGATGAGGCCAAGCTTTGAGAGCATTGAATATCGCTCTCAGTTCCAGAATGTTTATCGGGAGAAGAGATTCTTCCCGAGACCATAGACCCTGAGCTTTCAGGGGTTCCCAGACCGCGCCCCAGCCCACCAGACTGGCGTCGGTCGTGACAATGACCCACTCTGGTCTGCGGAAGCTCATTCCCTGTGACAGGTTGTCCAGGATTAGCCACCAACGGAGTGAATCTCTGGTCCTTTGATCTACTTGAATCGTCGGAGACAAGTCTGTATAATCCCCATTCCACTGTCTGAGCATGCACAGTTGTAATGGTCTTAGATGAAATTGTGCAAAAGGAACTATGTCCATTGCTGCAACCATCAATCCTATTACTTCCATGCACTGCGCTATGGAAGGACGAAGAACAGAATGAAGAACTTGACAAGAGCTTAGAAGTTTTGATTTCCTGACCTCTGTCAGAAAAATCCTCATTTCTAAGGAGTCTATTATTGTTCCCAAGAAGGGAACTCTTGTTGACGGGGAAAGAGAACTTTTTTCTATGTTCACTTTCCATCCGTGAGATCTGAGAAAGGCTAGGACGATGTCCGTATGAGCCTTTGCTTTTGACAGAGACGACGCTTGAATCAGGATGTCGTCCAAGTACGGTACTACTGCAATGCCCCTTGGTCTTAGAACCACTAGAAGGGACCCTAGTACCTTTGTGAAAATTCTCGGAGCAGTGGCTAATCCGAATGGAAGTGCCACAAACTGGTAATGCTTGTCCAGAAAAGCGAACCTTAGGAACTGATGATGTTCCTTGTGGATAGGAATATGGAGGTACGCATCCTTTAAATCCACCGTGGTCATAAATTGACCTTCCTGGATGGTAGGAAGGATCGTTCGAATGGTTTCCATTTTGAACGATGGAACCCTGAGAAATTTGTTTAGGATCTTGAGATCTAGAATTGGTCTGAATGTTCCCTCTTTTTTGGGAACTATGAACAGGTTGGAGTAAAACCCCATCCCTTGTTCTCTTATTGGAACTGGATGAATTACTCCCATCTTTAACAGGTCTTCTACACAATGTAAGAATGCCTGTCTTTTTATTTGGTTTGAAGATAATTGAGACCTGTGGAACCTTCCCCTTGGGGGTAGTTCCTTGAATTCCAGGAGATAACCTTGAGAAACTATTTCTAGTGCCCAAGGATCCTGAACATCTCTTGCCCAGGCCTGAGCAAAGAGAGAAAGTCTGCCCCCCACCAGATCCGGTCCCGGATCAGGGGCCATCCCTTCATGCTGTTTTGGTAGCAGTGGCAGGCTTCTTGGCCTGCTTACCCTTGTTCCAGCCTTGCATCGGTCTCCAGGCTGGTTTGGGTTGAGAAGTATTACCCTCTTGCTTAGAGGATGTAGAAGTAGAGGCTGGTCCGTTTCTGCGAAAGGGACGAAAATTAGGCTTATTTCTAGCCTTAAAAGACCTATCCTGAGGAAGGGCGTGGCCCTTTCCTCCGGTGATGTCTGAAATAATCTCTTTCAAATCAGGACCAAACAGTGTTTTGCCCTTGAAAGGGATGTTAAGCAATTTTGTCTTGGAAGACACATCCGCAGACCAAGACTTTAGCCAGAGCGCTCTGCGCGCCACGATAGCAAACCCTGAATTTTTCGCCGCTAATCTCGCTAATTGCAAAGCGGCATCTAGAATAAAAGAGTTAGCCAATTTAAGTGCATGAACTCTGTCCATAACCTCCTCATACGAAGATTCTTTATTGAGCGACTTTTCTAGTTCTTCGAACCAGAAACACGCTGCCGTAGTGACAGGAACAATGCATGAAATTGGTTGAAGAAGGTAGCCTTGCTGAACAAACATTCTTTTAAGCAAACCCTCTAATTTTTTATCCATAGGATCTTTAAAAGCACAACTATCTTCTATGGGAATAGTAGTGCGTTTGTTTAGAGTAGAGACCGCCCCCTCGACCTTAGGGACTGTCTGCCATAAGTCCTTTCTGGGGTCGACTATAGGAAATAATTTCTTAAATATAGGGGGAGGAACAAAAGGTATGCCGGGCCTTTCCCATTCCTTGTTTACTATGTCCGCCACCCGCTTGGGTATAGGAAAAACATCGGGGGGCACCGGAACCTCTAGGAACTTGTCCATCTTACATAATTTCTCTGGAATGACCAAATTGTCACAATCATCCAGAGTAGATAATACCTCCTTAAGCAGTGCGCGGAGATGTTCTAATTTAAATTTAAATGTTACAACATCAGGTTCAGCTTGTTGAGAAATTTTTCCTGAATCTGAAATTTCTCCCTCAGACAAAACCTCCCTCCTGGCCCCTTCAGATTGGTGTGAGGGTATGACAGAACAATTATCATCAGCGTCCTCTTGCTCTTCAGTGTTTAAAACAGAGCAATCGCGCTTTCTCTGATAAGTAGGCATTTTAGATAAAATATTTGCAATAGAATTATCCATAACAGCCGTTAATTGTTGCATAGTAATAAGTATTGGCGCACTAGATGTACTAGGGGCCTCTTGTGTGGGCAAAACTGGTGTAGACACAGAAGGGGGTGATGCAGTACCATGCTTACTCCCCTCATCTGAAGAATCATCTTGGGCACTATTATTATCTGTGGCATCATTGTCCCTACTTTGTTTGGACACCATATCACAATTATCACATATATTTAAATGGGGAGACACATTGGCTTTCATACATATAGAACATCGTTTATCTGATGGTTCAGACATGTTAAACAGGCTTAAACTTGTCAACAAAGCACAAAAAAACGTTTTAAAATAAAACCGTTACTGTCACTTTAAATTTTAAACAGAACACACTTTATTACTGAATATGCGAAAAAGTATGAAGCAATTGTTCAAAATTCACCAAAATTTCACCACAGTGTCTTAAAGCCTTAAAAGTATTGCACACCAAATTTGAAAGCTTTAACCCTTAAAATAACGGAACCGGAGCCGTTTTTACATTTAACCCCTATACAGTCCCAGGAATCTGCTTTGCTGAGACCCAACCAAGCCCAGAGGGGAATACGATACCAAATGACGCCTTCTATAAGCTTTTTCAGTGGATCTTAGCTCCTCACACATGCATCTGCATGCCTTGCCTTCCAAAAACAACTGCGCATTAGTGGCGCGAAAATGAGGCTCTGCCTATGACTAGAGAAGGCCCCCATCTGAAAAAGGTGTCCATACAGTGCCTGCCGTTTTTTAACAACAATCCCCAAGATTATAATAACTATAAAGAGCTATAATCTGTCAAATATGCTTAGCAAAGTAATCGTTTTAGCCCAGAAAAATGTCTACCAGTTTTTTAAGCCCTTATAAAGCCTTTATTCTTTTACTTAGTCTAAGAAAATGGCTTACCGGTCCCCATAGGGAAAATGACAGCCTTCCAGCATTACCAAGTCGTGTTAGAAATGTGGCCAGTCATACCTCAGGCAGAAAAGTCTGCCAACTGCTTCCCCCAACTGAAGTTACTTCATCTCAACAGTCCTGTGTGGAAAAAGCAATCGATTTTAGTAACGTTTGCTAAAATCATCTTCCTCTTACAAACAGAAATCTTCTTCTCTTTTCTGTTTCAGAGTAAATAGTACATACCAGCACTATTTTAAAATAACAAACACTTGATTGAAGAATAAAAACTACATTTAAACACCCAAAAAACTCTTAGCCATCTCCGTGGAGATGTTGCCTGTGCAACGGCAAAGAGAATGACTGGGGTAGGCGGAGCCTAGGAGGGATCATATGACCAGCTTTGCTGGGCTCTTTGCCATTTCCTGTTGGGGAGGAGAATATCCCACAAGTAAGGATGACGCCGTGGACCGGACACACCTATGTTGGAGAAATGATAATTTTCTATTGTTGTCTCCAACTATCCTGCACCCCACTAGGAGTGTAATTTATTCTACTGGCTGTGTTTACATAGGCTTATCAATAGCATAGACTCCAGTATAGAAACTTTCAGTATAGGTAGGAATACCACAGGCTAAATCAGCTATTTCAAATGCAGAAATAGGGGTAAAGGAGCTACATGAAACAATGTAATACACACTAGCAGGTAAAATGGATAATTGGGAACAATTTAAAGGGGAGAACATTTTTAGATAAACTGTCCCTTTCAGACTCCCCCCTCTCTCTGCACGTGCATACACACCTTTTATGGTATATTATAAACAAGTGTCGCACTGTGGTCTATGAGTACTTTAAAGGTTTGGCTTGAAAACACAGATCAGCTAAAACACAAAATGCCCTTTGCAAAATGCATTGTAATGCTGAAATATATTTGTATTACTTTTATTTTAAAAGGCAAATAAAGTGTGAAAAGAATGTTCTGTGTTGCATGCAAACAAACGCCTGCCTACCTACGTATGCTTTTTAACAAAACAATACCATGAGAGTAAAACCTACAGGGCTGAAAAGTGTCTTAATGGGATATAAAAGTGCAAAAAGAAAATGCTCTAATATGTTAGTTATATGCAAAGTGATTATACAAAGAGTTAAAGTCAGCTCCAGAGAACTAATATACTACTGGGAACTAGCTGAGCACATCTGGTAATAAGTCAATGACAAGAGACAAGTGTGTAGCCACCAACTAGCTCCATCTAGTGCATAGCTGCTGCTGAGGATATGTACATATATTCAACAAAGGATTTCAAAAGAACAAATTAAATTAGAAAATAGAAGTGAATTAAAAAAATGTGTCTTACAATTGCTTGCTCTAATGGAACAATGACAGCTTAGTTTTGACTTATGTCCCTTTAAATGGGGCAAACAAACAATATTTATCCAAGCGCGTGACTAAGTTACTGTTGAGATGCATAATATATTAGACACTTGCTGGTGCTATTTCTGAAGCTATTAATACTTGACGTGTTTAGGTCTTAACTGTAATTGTAGACAGTATTTTTAGGTGATTAGTCATCATTAAATATGTGTGTTTTGTGTATGCATAGTATATCTCTGCAATAAAACACTACACTGCAAAAAGTCTGCATACCAACTAAATAATGACAGGAGACACCATGTACGTTGGCTATTTTCAATCTAAGGGGTTAAATAGCACAAACCCTAACACATCTTTTAGCTGAAGGAAATGAATGTGCTAAAAATCACTTTATGCATCTACGCTATCCCACATGATTTAATTTTTGCAACTAACTTGTAATATGGGTCTTTGTCTTGTATTTCATGATAAGCCTCACAAATATACCATTTGCCAGATATGCAAGTCCTGAAGATAAAAATGACTTCTACTGCATTTGCTTAGTGCTTTGAGAAATGCCTTGCTATGCCCCCTCTGGCAATTAGGGGACCCATTTTATATAGAATACAATAGGGACTAAGGATATATTACTAAATGCATTACTATACACAAATATAAGGAGAGAATAAAACTGAGTTAAATGCATACTATACCATACTTTGTGTTTTCCTCACCTCCTCATCAAGAAACCTAGACAACACTTAAACATACTGAAATCTATACAATAAAAAAATATCTATCTTAACAACCTGTGAGTGATTGCATAGCTGCAGTCCCATACCGGCCAGTGGCACAGGAATTAGATATTTATTATGGTCCTATGATTCACTAAAAAAATGTAAAAACAAACTCCCCCCCCCCCCCCCCCAAGATAACAGGGTTTACACATTTCTAGTGTTTACTACAAGCCTGATGTGAAATGAAGAGGTCTGACTGGAATGGAATGTTCCACTTTGCAAAGAACAGGGCTATTGAATGACATTTGTCATGTGACATGTATAAGGCACTTGTGAAAGATAATCAACACTTTTTTTCCCTAGTCTGAAACATTTTTATCAAAGAGAAAGCTCACCAATTGTTATTGTAATCATAATAGAAATTATGGCTTTGTACAAATACAGCTAGTTTCATTAGTGGAAAACCTTTTTTTATTTTTATTTTTTAAAGGGACATGAAACCCAATTTTTTTCTTTCCTGATACAGGTAGAGCAAGTAATTTTAAAACTACTTTACTTCTATTACATAATTGGTTTCATTCACTTGGTATCCTTTGTTGAACAGCATACATAGGTAGGCTCAGGAGCTGCTGATTGGGGGCTGCATATATATGCCTTATATGCTCTCCTATGTGAATTGTTGTTTCTTCAACAAAGGAGACGAGAATGAAGCAAATTAGATAATAGAAGTACATTTTTAAGTTGTTTGAAATTGTATTCGCTTTCTGAATCATGAAAGACAAATGTTGGGTTTCTTGTCCCTTTAAGCCTGTTTTTTGTTGTTGTTGCAAATCACTAATAAATTCTGTCTTGTGAAGGAGTACTGACACAATTAATAGAAACTGCTTGTTAGCGATCCAAGCGCGTGACTATTTACTGTTTGATGCAAATATTAGACACTTGCTGGTGCTATTTTCTAACTATTTATACTTGACGTTTGAGTCTTTTCAAACAACTATAATTTTAGACAGTATTTTGGGGTAATTTAAATATTTTTTTTAATATTAAAGGGACATGAAAAATGTGTTATACATATATATATATATATATATCTCCAACGTGTTCCAGCACTCCAATCCTCAATGGAAAGGGAGGGCACTCTCAGGATTTATATACATCAAAGTTAGTTTATTGTTTATAACAACAATGTTAGAAAGTCATAAGGATAGGTCGACGTTTCGGCTTACATAGAAGCCTTCATCAAGACAGATGGACAACTCACAACGGCGACTAGCAGCCGCACACAACACCACCGGCAAAACAGTTTTGTCGGTGGTGTTGTGTGCGGCTGCTAGTCGCCGTTGTGAGTTGTCCATCTGTCTTGATGAAGGCTTCTATGTAAGCCGAAACGTCGACCTATCCTTATGACTTTCTAACGTTGTTGTTATAAACTTTGATGTATATAAATCCTGAGAGTGCCCTCCCTTTCCTAGCTTATATATATATATATATATAAAAACACTACACTGAAAAAGTCTGCATACCAACTAAATGTAGAAACAGTTAACCCTTTAATGACACCCAACATTCCCTGTATGTTGGGTGTCGTTTTCACATCGCTGGTAGCACCCAAGGCTGTGCTATTTCCAAATATCTCCTGGAATGTAGCGATTGTGCGTCTCCCACTATTATAGGGCTGAAAACCCCTGAAGGACATACGACATACAGAGTAAAACCGTGTCATTAAGGGGTTAAAAGGTTAAGGGATTAAAAAAAATAAAAAATACGGATGACAATGAGCTACTACAGTTATCAAATACTCTCTGTGTAGAATGTACAATAGCTTAGCGTTAAATAATAAAAAAATGGGGCAAAATAAATAAGTTTTATGCCTCTTTAAAATCAGAAATAATAGGTCATAATCATCAATGGGATGGGCAAACATTTCATTCCCCTAAAAAAAACCTCATTATTCAAACGTGATATTTAACTATTGCATTAAAAATACAGATATAAAACATTTATATGTACAAGTGTCAAAGGGCTGCACTATTGTTGTATACTGTAAAAACCATTTCCCCTTAATGTATACCAGCTAATGTATGAGAAATTGCATTTTCAGGTTTATTTGTGTATATGAAATTGCTGGTTTTGTGCTTTGAAACCACAGACTATTGAGCTTGCAGGTAAAATGAGATCTCATTTTGTTATCACTTTGTGTACACACACATGCTTCCTTATCTTCTGTCTATTTGTAAACCAAAGGCCAATACTTAAAGAGAACAATGGAAAATTATTTTATTAGTTATCTCTTCTACACCCCACCGGGAGTGTGATTTCTTCTGCTGGCTGTGTTTACATTGCCTGTCAACAGCCTGAACTTAAAGGGACATAAAAACCCAACATTTTTCTTTCATTATTCAGATAGAGAATACAATATTAAACAACATTCCCCTTTGCTTCTATTATTTAATTCCATTTTTCGGATATCCTTTGTTGAAGAAATAGAAATGCACATGGGTGAGCCAATCACAAAAGGCATCTATGTGCAGCCACTAATATGCTTTTCAACAAAGGATATCAAGAGAATAAAGCAAATGAGATAATAGAAGTACATTTTAAAATTGCACGCTCTTACTAAATCATGAAAGAATAAATTTGGGTTGCATGTCCCTTTAAGTATAGAAACTTCCAGTATAGGTGGGGAGACCACAGGCTAATCCAGGGCTCAACAAACCCAAGAGCCAGGGAGCCACTGGTTTCTAGAATTTTACCCCTGGCTCCTAACTTATTGGGTTATTCTCCATGCATCTATATACAAATACCATTGTCTGGCTCCAAGAATTTAAACAGATTTGTCAACCCCTGGGCTAATCAGCTGTTTCATATGCTGAAATAAGGGTAAAGGAGCTATTTGTAAACAATTTAATACACTCCAGCAGGTAAAATGGATAATTGGCTACAAATTAAAGGGGAGAAAATGTTCGGGTAAACGTTCCCTTTAAAAAGTCAAAAGTCAAAATTAAACTTTCATGATTCAGAGAGGGCATACGATTTTAAAAACCTTTCCAGTTTATTTCCTTCATTTTCTTGGTATCCTTTGTTGAAGAAAAGGCTCAGGAGCAGCAATGCACCACTGGGATTTATCTGAACATATCTGGTGAGCCAATGACTAAAGGCATGTGTGTAGCCACCAATCAGCAGCTAGTCCCCAGTAGTGCAATGCTGGTCCTGAGCCTACCTAGGCATGATCTTCAATAAAGAATACCAAGATAACAAAACACATTTGATAATATAAGTAAAATGGAAAGTGTTTAAAATTGCATGCTCGATCTGAATCATGAACACTTAATTTTGACTTAATTGTCCCTTTAAAGAGAGGGACCCTAACTGCATGAACTAAGGGGTAACAATAAAAAAAAATTTTTACCACAATTTTATAGTCTTGCATAAGTAATATTTAATGACATTTTGTTAATAAACCTAGATTCACCCATAGTGACATTTTAAAAAGCTAACACATAGTTACATATAAAAGCATACAACTTCATTTATAAGAAAACATTACTTACCAAATCTGCAACCTAATTTTCTTCCCTCTTAGTTCTACAGTTTTGATTTTAAAATCCACACCTATAAAAAAGAAAAAGAACATAATAAATGGAGTTTGATATAATATAACTAAAAGCAATAGTTTGTCTACTAGATGTAGTAAAGTTTGTTTGACAGTGTGTGTGTGTGTGTCACACTATATGGCCAAAAGTATGTGGACCCTTAAACCTATATGAGTTTGTTGGACATGCCATTCCAAACACATGGCCATTAATATGGAGTTAGACCCCCTATTTGCAGCTATAAAAGCAGTCAATTATGGGAAGGGTTTCCATATATTTTGGAGTGAGTCTGTGGGAATTAGTACCTATTCAGCCAAAAAAGAATTTTGAGGTTAGATATTGATTCTGGCTCGTGATTGGTGTTCTAATTCATCCCAAATGTATTCAGTAGGGTTGAGGTCTGGGCTTTGTACCTCCACACCAAATACTGTCTTCATAAACCTCACTTTATGCCCAAGGGCACAGTCATGCTGGAACAGGAAAGAGCATTGCTCAAACCGTTGCCACAAAGTTGGAAGCACCCAATTGTCTAAAATGTCTTGTTCCCTGTAGCATTAAGATGGCCCTTTTCAGGAACTAAGGGGCCTAGCCAAAACCCCCAAAAACAGCTCTTGACCATTATCCCTCCTCCAAACTTTACAGTAGGAGCGGTGCATTATGGTAGCAAGAGTTCTCCTGGAATCCGCCAAACCCAGGTTCTTCCATCAAAATGCAAGATAGTGACTGTATCGTTCTGCTTTTGTAAGTGTACATGGATAAAGCTGTTTTTTAAATTCATCCGCTTTAGGGTACAACCGCTATTTTTTCATTTTTATGTGCCAGATAGTAAAGCATGATTCAGAACTCCAAAGAACATGTTTCCACTGCTTCAGAGTCTAGTGGCAGTGTGCTTTACACCACTCCAGCTAATGCTTGGGATTGCACATGTTTATGTGAGGCTTGTGTACAGCTGTGAAGTCATGCAAACCCATTTCATGAAGCTAGCGACAAAGTTCTTGTGCCGATGTTGCTACCAGAGGCAGTTTGGAACTCTGTAATGAGTGATGCAACAGATGATAGGCAATTTTTATGACCTACAAATTTCAACACTCAACAGCCCTGCCTCCCTCTAGTCATGGGTGCTGCCATGTTGAAATCTATTTTTCACTGCATTCCAGTGCTGTTTGCACATGTGCAGTAATTCTCCGTCAGATTCCTGCAGTGTAACCTAGGTTTCAAAGTGGCAGCATCAGTGATGAGAGGGAGGTGCATGAAATGTCTTTAGGTTCTCTTTAAAAAGGAGGAAAACATATCACAGTACAATGTTCCTTTAAACCACCCCTCTGATATCACATGTTTGTGTCATTTTAAAATGTATCTAAAATTTTTATAGCTAGCTATATAACCCCTACTTATTTTCTGCATAAATTGCAAGCTGGTGAGACAAATTAATACTAAATAAGCTTTTTTTGAAATAATTACTCCAGTGCTGCTGTTTACCGTTGTATGCTATAGAAAACTATTAAATTAAAAAAAAACATAATTTATGCTTACCTGATAAATTTATTTCTCTTGTAGTGTATCCAGTCCACGGATCATCCATTACTTGTGGGATATTCTCCTTCCCAACAGGAAGTTGCAAGAGGATCACCCACAGCAGAGCTGCTATATAGCTCCAACCCCAGCTGTCATATCCAGTCATTCAACCGAAAACAGAGAAAGGAGAAACCATAGGGTGCAGTGGTGACTGTAGTTTAATTAAAATTTAGACCTGCCTTAAAAGGACAGGACGGGCCGTGGACTGGATACACTACAAGAGAAATAAATTTATCAGGTAAGCATAAATTATGTTTTCTCTTGTTAAGTGTATCCAGTCCACGGATCATCCATTACTTGTGGGATACCAATACCAAAACTAAAGTACACGGATGATGGGAGGGACAAGGCAGGATTAAGCGGAAGGAACCACTGCCTGAAGAACCTTTCTCTCAAAAACAGCCTCCGAAGAAGCAAAAGTATCAAATTTGTAAAATTTGGAAAAGGTGTGAAGCGAAGACCAAGTAGCGGCCTTGCAAATCTGTTCAACAGAGGCCTCATTTTTAAAGGCCCAGGTGGAAGCCACAGCTCTAGTAGAATGAGCTGTAATCCTTTCAGGGGGCTGCTGTCCAGCAGTCTCATAGGCTAGGCGTATTACGCTCCAAAGCCAAAAGGAAAGAGAGGTTGCCAAAGCTTTTTGACCTCTCCTCTGTCCAGAGTAAACGACAAACAGGGAAGATGACGAAAATCCTTAGTAGCTTGTAAGCAAAACTTCAAGGCACGGACTACGTCCAGATTATGTAAAAGACGTTCCTTCTTTGAAGAAGGATTAGGACACAATGATGGAACAACAATCTCTTGATTGATATTCTTGTTAGAAACCACCTTAGGTAAAAACCCAGGTTTGGTACGCAGAACTACCTTATCTGCATGAAAAATCAGATAAGGAGAATCGCATTGTAAGGCAGATAGCTCAGAGACTCTCCGAGCCGAGGAAATATCCATCAAAAAACAATTTATGCTTACCTGATAAATTTATTTCTCTTGTAGTGTGTTCAGTCCACGGGTCATCCATTACTTATGGGATATATTCTCCTTCCCAACAGGAAGTTGCAAGAGGATCACCCAAGCAGAGCTGCTATATAGCTCCTCCCCTCACATGTCATATCCAGTCATTCGACCGAAACAAGACGAGAAAGGAGAAACTATAGGGTGCAGTGGTGACTGGAGTTTTAATTAAAATTTAGAACTGCCTCAAAAAGACAGGGTGGGCCGTGGACTGAACACACTACAAGAGAAATAAATTTATCAGGCAAGCATAAATTATGTTTTCTCTTGTTAAGTGTGTTCAGTCCACGGGTCATCCATTACTTATGGGATACCAATACCAAAGCTAAAGTACACGGATGATGGGAGGGACAAGGCAGGAACATTAAACAGAAGGAACCACTGCCTGTAGAACCTTTCTCCCAAAAACAGCCTCCGAAGAAGCAAAAGTGTCAAATTTGTAAAATTTTGAAAAGGTATGAAGTGAAGACCAAGTTGCAGACTTGCAAATCTGTTCAACAGAGGCCTCATTCTTAAAGGCCCAGGTGGAAGCCACAGCTCTAGTGGAATGAGCTGTAATTCTTTCAGGGGGCTGCTGTCCAGCAGTCTCATAGGCTAAACGAATTATGCTACGAAGCCAAAAAGAGAGAGAGGTGGCCGAAGCCTTTTGACCTCTCCGCTGTCCAGAATAAACGACAAACAGAGAAGAAGTTTGCCGAAAATCTTTAGTTGCCTGTAACTAGAACTTCAGGGCACGGACTACATCCAGATTATGCAAAAGACGTTCCTTCTTTGAAGAAGGATTAGGACATAATGATGGAACAACAATCTCTTGATTGATATTCCTGTTAGAAACTACCTTAGGTAAAAACCCAGGTTTAGTACGCAGAACTACCTTGTCTGAATGAAAAATCAGATAAGGAGAATCACAATGTAAGGAAGATAACTCAGAGACTCATCGAGCCGAGGAAATAGCCATCAAAAACAGAACTTTCCAAGATAACAGCTTAATATCAATGGAATGAAGGGGTTCAAACGGAACACCTTGAAGAACTTTAAGAACTAAGTTTAAGCTCCACGGCGGAGCAACAGTCTTAAACACAGGCTTAATCCTAGCTAAAGCCTGACAAAAAGCCTGAACGTCTGGAACTTCTGCCAGATGTTTGTGTAAAAGAATAGACAGAGCAGAAATCTGTCCCTTTAACGAACTAGCAGATAAACCCTTTTCTAAACCCTCTTGTAGAAAAGACAATATCCTAGGAATCCTGACCTTACTCCATGAGTAACTCTTGGATTCACACCAATATAAATATTTACGCCATATCTTATGGTAAATTTTTCTGGTAACAGGTTTCCGAGCCTGTATTAATGTATCAATAACCGACTCCGAGAAACCACGCTTTGATAGAATCAAGCGTTCAATCTCCATGCAGTCAGCCTCAGAGAAATTAGGCTTGGATGGTTGAAAGGACCCTGAATTAGAAGGTCCTGCCTCAGAGGCAGAGACCATGGTGGACAGGACGACATGTCCACTAGGTCTGCATACCAGGTCCTGCGTGGCCACGCAGGCGCTATCAAAATCACTGATGCTCTCTCCTGTTTGATCCTGGCAATCAATCGAGGCAGCAACGGAAACGGAGGAAACACATAAGCCATCTTGAAACCCCAAGGGGCTGCTAGAGCATCTATCAGCACCGCTCTCGGGTCCCTGGATCTGGATCCGTAACAAGGAAGCTTGGCGTTCTGGCGAGACGCCATGACATCCAGTTCTGGTTTGCCCCAACGATGAATCAGTTGAGCAAAGACCTCCGGATGAAGTTCCCACTCCCCCGGATGAAAAGTCTGGCGACTTAGAAAGTCCACCTCCCAGTTCTCCACGCCTGGGATGTGGATCGCTGACAGGTGGCAAGAGTGAGACTCTGCCCAGCGAATTATCTTGGAGACTTCTAACATCGCTAGGGAACTCCTGGTTCCCCCTTGATGGTTGAAGTAAGCCACAGTCGTGATGTTGTCCGACTGAAATCTGATGAACCTCAGTGTTGCTAACTGAGGCCAAGCTAGAAGAGCATTGAATATTGCTCTTAATTCCAGAATATTTATTGGGAGGCGTTTCTCCTCCTGAGTCCACGATCCCTGAGCCTTCAGGGAGTTCCAGACTGCGCCCCAGCCTAGTAGGCTGGCATCTGTTGTTACAATCGTCCAATCTGGCCTGCGAAAAGTCATTCCTTTGGACAGATGAACCCGCGACAACCACCAGAGCAGAGAATCTGTGGCCTCCTGGTCCAGATTCAGTAGAGGGGACAGATCTGAATAATCCCCATTCCACTGACTTAGCATGCATAATTGCAGCGGTCTGAGATGCAGGCGCGCAAATGGCACTATGTCCTTTGCCGCGACCATTAAGCCGATTACTTCCATGCACTGAGCTACTGATGGCCTTGGAATGGAATGAAGGACACGGCAAGCATTTAGAATCTTTGATAACCTGGACTCCGTCAGGTAAATCTTCATCTCTACAGAATCTATCAGAGTCCCTAGAAAAGGAACCCTTGTGAGTGGTAACAGAGAACTCTTTTCCACGTTCACTTTCCACCCATGCGACCTCAGAAATGCAAGAACTATCTCTGTATGAGACTTTGCATTTTGAAAACTTGACGCTTGTATCAGAATGTCGTCTAGGTACGGAGCCACCGCTATGCCTCGCGGTCTTAGTACCGCCAGAAGTGAGCCCAGAACCTTTGTAAAAATTCTCGGGGCCGTAGCTAACCCGAAGGGAAGAGCTACAAACTGGTAATGCCTGTCTAGAAAGGCAAACCTTAGGTACCGATAATGATCTTTGTGAATCGGTATGTGAAGGTAGGCATCCTTTAAGTCCACTGTGGTCATATACTGACCCTCTTGGATCATGGGTAGGATGGTTCGAATAGTTTCCATTTTGAACGATGGAACCCTTAGGAACTTGTTTAAGATCTTTAGGTCCAAGATTGGTCTGAAGGTTCCCTCTTTTTTGGGAACCACAAACAGATTTGAGTAAAACCCTTGCCCTTGTTCCGTTCGCGGAACTGGGTGGATCACTCCCATAACTAAGTGGTCTTGTACACATTGTAGAAATGCCTCTTTCTTTATTAGGTTTGTTGATAACCTTGACAGATGAAATCTCCCTTGTGGAGGAGAAGCTTTGAAGTCCAGAAGGTATCCCTGAGATATGATCTCCAACGTCCAGGGATCCTGGACATCTCTTGCCCAAGCCTGGGCGAAGAGAGAGTCTGCCCCCCACTAGATCCGTTTCCGGATAGGGGGCCCTTCCTTCATGCTGTCTTAGGGGCAGAAGTAGGCTTTCTGGCCTGCTTGCCCTTGTTCAAGGATTGGTTGCTTTTCCAACCCTGTCTGTAACGAGCAGCACTTCCTTCCTGTTTTGGAGCGGAGGAAGTTGCTGCTGCTCCTGCCTTGAAATTACAAAAGGCACGAAAATTAGACTGTTTGGCCTTTGATTTGGCCCTATCCTGAGGAAGGGAGTGACCCTTACCTCCAGTAATGTCAGCAATAATTTCTTTCAAGCCGGGCCCGAATAAGGTTTGCCCTTTGAAAGGAATATTAAGCAATTTAGATTTAGAAGTCACATCTGCTGACCAGGATTTAAGCCATAGCGCTCTGCGCGCCTGGATGGCAAATCCGGAGTTCTTAGCCGTTAGTTTGGTTAAGTGCACAACAGCGTCCGAAACAAATGCATTAGCTAGCTTAAGTGCTTTAAGCTTGTTCATGATCTCATCCAATTGTGCTGTGCGAATAGCCTCTTCTAGAGACTCAAACCAGAAAGCCGCCGCCGCAGCAGTGACGGGCGCAATGCATGCAAGGGGCTGTAATATAAAACCTTGTTGAACAAACATTTTCTTAAGGTAACCTTCTAATTTTTTATCCATTGGATCTGAGAAAGCACAACTATCCTCCACCGGGATAGTGGTGCGCTTAGCTAAAGTAGAAACTGCTCCCTCCACCTTAGGGACCGTCTGCCATAAGTCTCGTGTGGTAGCGTCTATTGGGAACATTTTTCTAAATATCGGAGGAGGGGAAAACATAATTTATGCTTACCTGATAAATTCCTTTCTTCTGTAGTGTGATCAGTCCACGGGTCATCATTACTTCTGGGATATTAACTGCTCCCCTACAGGAAGTGCAAGAGGATTCACCCAGCAGAGCTGCATATAGCTCCTCCCCTCTACGTCACTCCCAGTCATTAGACCAAGGACCAACGAGAAAGAAAAAGCCAAGGGTGAAGTGGTGACTGGAGTATAAATTAAAAAATATTTACCTGCCTTAAAAACAGGGCGGGCCGTGGACTGATCACACTACAGAAGAAAGGAATTTATCAGGTAAGCATAAATTATGTTTTCTTCTGTTAAGTGTGATCAGTCCACGGGTCATCATTACTTCTGGGATACCAATACCAAAGCAAAAGTACACGGATGACGGGAGGGATAGGCAGACTCTTTATACAGAAGGAACCACTGCCTGAAGAACCTTTCTCCCAAAAATAGCCTCCGATGAAGCAAAGGTGTCAAATTTGTAAAATTTGGAAAAAGTATGAAGCGAAGACCAAGTTGCAGCCTTGCAAATCTGTTCAACAGAGGCCTCATTCTTGAAGGCCCAAGTGGAAGCCACAGCTCTAGTAGAATGAGCTGTAATTCTTTCAGGGGGCTGCTGTCCAGCAGTCTCATAAGCTAAACGAATTATGCTACGAAGCCAAAAAGAAAGAGAGGTAGCGGAAGCTTTTTGACCTCTCCTCTGCCCAGAGTAAATGACAAACAGAGAAGACGTTTGTCGGAATTCCTTAGTTGCCTGCAAGTAAAATTTTAGAGCCCGGACTACATCCAGGTTGTGCAGTAGACGTTCCTTCTTTGAAGAAGGATTTGGGCATAAAGAAGGAACAACAATCTCTTGATTGATATTCCTGTTAGTAACTACCTTAGGTAAGAACCCAGGTTTAGTACGCAGGACTACCTTATCCGAATGAAAAATCAAATAAGGAGAATCACAATGTAAGGCTGATAATTCAGAGACTCTTCGAGCCGAGGAAATAGCCATTAAAAATAGAACTTTCCAAGATAACAACTTTATATCAATGGAATGAAGGGGTTCAAACGGAACGCCCTGTAAAACATTAAGAACAAGGTTTAAACTCCATGGTGGAGCAACAGTTTTAAACACAGGCTTAATCCTGGCCAAAGCCTGACAAAAAGCCTGGACGTCAGGAACTTCTGACAGACGTTTGTGTAACAGAATGGACAGAGCTGAGATCTGTCCCTTTAATGAACTAGCAGAAAAACCCTTTTCTAAACCTTCTTGTAGAAAAGACAATATCCTAGGAATCCTAACCTTACTCCAAGAGTAACCTTTGGATTCACACCAATGTAGGTATTTACGCCATATCTTATGGTAAATCTTTCTGGTAACAGGTTTCCTAGTCTGTATTAAGGTACTAATAACTGACTCAGAAAACCCACGTCTTGATAAAATTAAGCGTTCAATTTCCAAGCAGTCAGCTTCAGAGAAGTTAGATTTTGATGTTTGAAGGGACCCTGTATCAGAAGGTCCTGTTTCAGAGGTAGAGACCAAGGCGGACAGGATGACATGTCCACCAGGTCTGCATACCAAGTCCTGCGTGGCCACGCAGGTGCTATTAGAATCACTGATGCTCTCTCTTGTTTGATTCTGGCTATCAATCGAGGAAGCAACGGGAAGGGTGGAAACACGTAAGCCATCCTGAAGTCCCAAGGTGCTGTCAGAGCATCTATCAGGACTGCTCCTGGATCCCTGGATCTGGACCCGTAACGAGGAAGCTTGGCGTTCTGTCGAGACGCCATGAGATCTATCTCTGGTTTGCCCCAACGTCGAAGTATTTGGGCAAAGACCTCCGGATGAAGTTCCCACTCCCCCAGATGAAAAGTCTGACGACTTAAGAAATCCGCCTCCCAGTTCTCCACTCCCGGGATGTGGATTGCTGACAGGTGGCAAGAGTGAGACTCTGCCCAGCGAATTATCTTTGATACTTCCATCATAGCTAGGGAGCTTCTTGTCCCTCCCTGATGGTTGATGTAAGCTACAGTCGTGATGTTGTCCGACTGAAACCTGATGAACCCCCGAGTTGTCAACTGGGGCCAAGCCAGGAGGGCATTGAGAACTGCTCTCAATTCCAGAATGTTTATTGGCAGGAGACTCTCCTCCTGACTCCATAGTCCCTGAGCCTTCAGGGAATTCCAGACGGCACCCCAACCTAGAAGGCTGGTGTCTGTTGTTACAATTGTCCAGTCTGGTCTGCTGAATGGCATCCCCCTGGACAGGTGTGGCCGAGAAAGCCACCATAGAAGAGAATTTCTGGTCTCTTGATCCAGATTCAGAGAAGGGGATAAGTCTGAGTAATCCCCATTCCACTGACCTAGCATGCACAGTTGCAGTGGTCTGAGGTGTAAGCGTGCAAAGGGTACTATGTCCATTGCCGCTACCATTAAGCCGATTACCTCCATACATTGAGCCACTGACGGGTGTTGAATGGAATGAAGAGTGCGGCAAGCACTTTGAAGTCTTGATAGCCTGTCCTCTGTCAGGTAAATCTTCATTTCTACAGAATCTATAAGAGTCCCCAGGAAGGGAACTCTTGTGAGTGGAACGAGTGAACTTTTCTTTTCGTTCACCTTCCATCCATGTGACCTTAGAAATGCCAGCACTAACTCTGTATGAGATTTGGCAGTTTGAAAGCTTGAAGCTTGTATCAGAATGTCGTCTAGGTATGGAGCTACCGAGATTCCCCGCGGTCTTAGTACCGCCAGAAGAGCACCCAGAACCTTTGTGAAGATTCTTGGCGCTGTAGCCAATCCGAATGGAAGAGCCACAAACTGGTAATGCCTGTCTAGGAAGGCAAACCTTAGGTACCGGTAATGATCTTTGTGAATCGGTATGTGCAGGTAAGCATCTTTTAAATCTACAGTGGTCATGTACTGACCCTCTTGGATCATAGGTAAAATTGTCCGAATAGTCTCCATCTTGAACGATGGAACTCTTAGGAATTTGTTTAGGATCTTTAAGTCCAGGATTGGTCTGAAAGTTCCCTCTTTTTTGGGAACCACAAACAGATTTGAGTAAAACCCCTGTCCCTGTTCCGATCGTGGAACTGGATGGATTACTCCCATTAACAAGAGCTCTTGTACGCAGCGTAGAAAAGCCTCTTTCTTTGTCTGGATTGTTGACAATCTTGACAGATGAAATCTCTCTCTTGGAGGAGAGTATTTGAAGTCCAGAAGGTATCCCTGAGATATTATCTCTAGCGCCCAGGGATCCTGAACATCTCTTGCCCAAGCCTGGGCGAAGAGAGAAAGTCTGCCCCCCACTAGATCCGATCCCGGATCGGGGGCCCTCAATTCATGCTGTTTTGGGGGCAGCAGCAGGTTTCCTAGTCTGCTTGCCCTTGTTCCAGGACTGGTTAGGTTTCCAGCCTTGTCTGTAGCGAGCAACAGCTCCTTCCTGTTTTGGTGCAGAGGAAGTTGATGCTGCTCCTGCTTTGAAATTACGAAAGGAACGAAAACTAGACTGTCTAGTCTTGGCTTTGGCTTTGTCCTGAGGCAGGGCATGGCCTTTACCTCCTGTAATGTCAGCGATAATCTCTTTCAACCCGGGCCCGAATAAGGTCTGCCCTTTGAAAGGTATATTAAGCAATTTAGACTAAGAAGTAACATCAGCTGACCAGGATTTTAGCCACAGCGCCCTGCGTGCCTGAATGGCGAATCCTGAATTCTTCGCCGTAAGTTTAGTAAGATGTACTACGGCCTCCGAAATGAATGAATTAGCTAGTTTAAGGACTCTAAGCCTGTCCGTAATGTCGTCCAGAGTAGCTGAACCAATGTTCTCTTCCAGAGACTCAATCCAGAATGCCGCTGCAGCCGTGATCGGCGCAATGCATGCAAGGGGTTGCAATATAAAACCTTGTTGAACAAACATTTTCTTAAGGTAACCCTCTAACTTTTTATCCATTGGATCTGAAAAAGCACAGCTATCCTCCACCGGGATAGTGGTACGCTTAGCTAAAGTAGAAACTGCTCCCTCCACCTTAGGGACCGTTTGCCATAAGTCCCTTGTGGTGGCGTCTATTGGAAACATTTTTCTAAATATCGGAGGGGGTGAGAACGGCACACCGGGTCTATCCCACTCCTTAGTAACAATTTCAGTAAGTCTCTTAGGTATAGGAAAAACCTCAGTACTCGTCGGTACCGCAAAATATTTATCCAACCTACACATTTTCTCTGGTATTGCAACTGTGTTACAATCATTCAGAGCCGCTAACACCTCCCCTAGTAATACACGGAGGTTTTCCAGTTTAAATTTAAAATTTGAAATATCTGAATCCAGTCTGTTTGGATCAGAACCGTCACCCACAGAATGAAGTTCTCCGTCCTCATGTTCTGCCACCTGTGACGCAGTGTCTGACATGGCCCTAATATTATCAGCGCACTCTGTTCTCACCCCAGAGTGATCACGCTTACCTTTTAGTTCTGGTAATTTAGCCAAAACTTCAGTCATAACAGTAGCCATATCCTGTAATGTGATTTGTAATGGCCGCCCAGCTGTACTCGGCGCTACAATATCACGCACCTCCCTCTGAGCGGGAGATGTAGGTACTGACACGTGAGGCGAGTTAGTCGGCATAACTCTCCCCTCGTTGTTTGGTGAAATTTGTTCAATTTGTACAGATTGATTTTTATTTAAAGTAGCATCAATACAGTTAGTACATAAATTTCTATTGGGCTCCACTTTGGCATTGCAACAAATGACACAGGTATCATCTTCTGAATCAGACATGTTTAACACACTAGCAAATAAACTTGCAACTTGGAAATACAATTCAAATAGAATAATATTAAAACGTACTGTGCCTTTAAGAAGCACAGAAGATCTATGACAGTTAAAAATTAATAAATTGAAACAGTTATAGCCTCAATCCTTGTAAACAACACAACTTTAGCAAAGGTTTAATCCCATTAGCAAAGATAACAATTTCTGAAAGCAGGAAACAAATTACAGAATAAAAGTTTTTATTTCAGTCAAACTATAATTCTCACAGCTCTGCTGAGAGAAATTACCTCCCTCAAAATAAGTTTTGAAGACCCCTGAGCTCTGTAGAGATGAACCAGATCATGCAGGGAATACAATGAGTTGCTGACTGAAATATTTGATGCATAGTAAAAGCGCCCCTCCCCCACACACACAGCAGTGAGGGAGAACAGAAACTGACAGAAAAAACAGATTTAAGCAACTGCCAAGTGGAAAAATGGTGCCCAAACATTTATTCACTCAGTACCTCAGCAAATGAAAACGATTTTACATTCCAGCAAAAACGTTAAACATAATCTCTAGTTATTAAACAGCTTTATGTCCTTCTTACAGTGTAATTCTAGTGAAGTACCATTCTCCCAGAATACTGAAGTGTAAAGTATACATACATGACATTATATCGGTATGGCAGGATTTTCTCATCAATTCCATTGTCAGAAAATAAAAACTGCTACATACCTCTATGCAGATTCATCTGCCCGCTGTCCCCTGATCTGAAGTTTACCTCACTCCTCAGATGGCCGAGAACAGCAATATGATCTTAACTACTCCGGCTAAAATCATAGCAAAACTCTGGTAGATTCTTCCTCAAACTCTGCCAGAGAGGTAATAACACACTCCGGTGCTATTTTAAAATAACAAACTTTTGATTGAAGATATAAAACTAAGTATAATCACCATAGTCCTCTCACACGACCTATCTAGTTGCTGGGTGCAAGAGAATGACTGGGAGTGACGTAGAGGGGAGGAGCTATATGCAGCTCTGCTGGGTGAATCCTCTTGCACTTCCTGTAGGGGAGCAGTTAATATCCCAGAAGTAATGATGACCCGTGGACTGATCACACTTAACAGAAGAAAAGGGCACACCGGGTCTATCCCACTCCTTGCTAATAATCTCTGTAAGCCTTTTAGGTATAGGAAAAACGTCAGTACACAGCGGCACCGCATAGTATTTATCCAGCCTACATAACTTCTCTGGGATTGCGATCGTGTCACAATCATTCAGAGCCGCTAACACCTCCCCTAGCAATACACAGAGGTTCTCAAGCTTAAATTTAAAATTTGAAATTTCTGAATCCGGTCTCCCTGGATCAGATCCGTCACCCACAGAATGAAGCTCTCCGTCCTCATGTTCTGCAAATTGTGACGCAGTATCGTACATGGCTCTCGTGTCATCAGCGCGCTCTGTCCTTAACCCAGAGCTATCGCGCTTGCCTCTTAATACAGGCAAATTAGATAATACTTCTTTCATAACATTAGCCATATCTTGTAAAGTGATTTGTAAGGGCCTTGATGTACTTGGCGCCACAACATCACGCACCTCCTGAGCGGGAGGCGCAGGTACTGACACGTGAGGAGAGTTAGGCGGCATAACTTTCCCCTCGATGTCTGGTGATAATTTCTTTACCGGTAAAGACTGACCTTTATTTAAAGTAATATCAATACAATTGGTACACATACTTCTATTGGGCTCCACATTGGCTTTTAAACATAATGAACAAGCAGATTCATCTGTATCAGACATGTTTAAACAGACTAGCAATGAGGCTAGCAAGCTTGGAAATTACTTTCAGAAAATTTTCAAGCAATGTAAAAACGCTGCTGCGCTTTTAAAAACACAAAAAGACAATTACAGTTGAAATAACAATGAACTAATTCAGTTATAGCAACCAAATCTTTACATTAAATGTATGAAATTAGCAGAGGATTGCACCCACTAGCAAAAGGATGATTAACCCCTTAATACCCAAAAACAGATAATCAATTTAACAGTTTTTATCACAGTCAAACACACTGTCACAGGTCTGCTGTGACCGATTACCTCCCTCAAATATAAATTTTGAAGACCCCTGAGCTCTCTGGAGACGTCCTGGATCAAGGAGGAAGAAACAGGAAGACTATGATTGAATTTTAACTGCGCAACAAGGCGCTAACAAAAAGCCCCTCCCACTCATATTACAACAGTGGGAGACCAGCTATAACGGTTTCTATGCAGAAATATACGTTAGCCATGTGGAAAAAATCATGCCCCAAGAGATTTATCACCAAAGTACCTCACAAAACGATTAACATGCCAGTAAACGTTTTAAAAAACAACATTTCAGATGTTGTGTAAAGTTATCACTAAGCCTGCTACCAGTCGCTTCTACTGCAGTTAAGGCTCATACATTATTTCAGTATTAACAGTATTTTTTCAGTCAAATTCTATTCCCTAGAACAGAGCTTTCCAAACTTTTCATGTTGGTGACACACTTTTTAGACCTACATCATTTCGCGACACAGTAATTCAGTTGTAGAAGCAAACAGGAGGTTAAACTAACTTGTTTTAAGAGATATGGACAAATACATAAATGATATAATAACGAAATGTATTTACAAGTAACAGTATGTATAGGCAAGATTAAAAAAAAAGTTTAATAACATCAATAGCTACTTTCTATTTTAATGGGATGTTTGAGGTTGATGGGATGAACACAGTTTCTGGATATTTGGTGGAATATTAACTAAAGACACTCGCATTTCATCATCAAGCATTTTTAAGCTTCCACTTCCTATCCATATATCAAGAGTAGGAGCAGCAATGCACTACTGGGAGCTAGCTGCAAAAACAAAACAAAAACACTTTGACGTCTGACTTCAGCTCAGCGTTTAAGCTGCCGCCCTCAGCTCTGTGAGTCCGATTGACTACTGCCTGTGCTGCAAACACACTGCTGTCCCACTCACCGACTACACGTGCAGTCACGAGCCGATTGAGGAGACTACACATGCAGTCAGGAGCCAATGTGCCGCCAATGGGAATAGTTTCAGTTCCCACTGAGCTGTGCCAATAGGTTAACATGATCTGTGACCCACTAGGTATCAATTACGTGTCAACCAAGTGATATGCGTAGCAGGCAGGCGGAAAGTCGGAAACCAAAAAACTATTTAAAAAAAAAATTAAATTCCAAAAAATGTGTGCTGAAGCAGGGACACACCTACACATTGCTGCCGACACACTAATGTGTCACGACACACAGTTTGGAAAGCACTGCCCTAGAAAATAACTCTATTGTGCATACATTTACCAGCCTGATACCAGTTGCTACTACTGCATTTTAGGCTGTACTTACATCATATGGGTATCGGCAGTGTTTTCTTAGTCAATTCCATTCCTAGAAAATATTTTACTGCACATACCTCATTTGCAGGGGACCCCGCATGCTATTCCCTTTTCTGAAGTTACCCCACTCCTCAGAATGTGCGAGAACAGACAGTGGATCTTAGTTACGTCTGCTAAGATCATAGAAAACGCAGGCAGATTCTTCTTCTAAATACTGCCTGAGAGAAAAAACAGCACACTCCGGTGCCATTTAAAATAACAAACTTTTGATTGAAGAATAATTAAGTAAAAAACTCCTAACTCCTCTCACGACCTCCTTCTTTGTTGAGACTTGCAAGAGAATGACTGGATATGACATGTGAGGGGAGGAGCTATATAGCAGCTCTTCTTGGGTGATCCTCTTGCAACTTCCTGTTGGGAAGGAGAATATATCCCATAAGTAATGGATGACCCGTGGACTGAACACACTTAACAAGAGAAACAGAACTTTCCAAGATAAAAGTTTAATATCAATGGAATGAAGGGGTTCAAACGGAACCCCTTGAAGAACCTTAAGAACCAAGTTTAAGCTCCACGGGGGAGCAACAGGTTTAAACACAGGCTTAATTCTAACCAAAGCCTGGCAAAATGCCTGGACGTCTGGAACCTCTGCCAGACGCTTGTGCAATGGAATAGACAGAGCAGAAATCTGTCCCTTTAAGGAACTAGCTGATAATCCTTTGTCCAAGCCCTCTTGGAGAAAGGACAATATTCTAGGAATCCTAACCTTACTCCATGAGTAATTCTTGGATTCACACCAATAAAGATATTTACTCCATATCTTGTGGTAGATTTTCCTGGTAACAGGCTTTCGTGCCTGTATTAAAGTATCAATGACTGACTCGGAGAAGCCACGCTTTGATAGAATCAAGCGTTCAATCTCCATGCAGTCAGTCTCAGAGAAATTAGATTTGGATGATTGAAAGGACCTTGTATCAGAAGGTCCTGCCTTAGAGGCAGAGTCCATGGTGGAAAGGATGACATGTCCACTAGGTCTGCATACCAAGTCCTGCGTGGCCACGCAGGCGCTATCAGAATCACCGATGCTCTCTCCTGTTTGATTTTGGCAATCAGTCGAGGGAGCAGAGGAAACGGTGGAAACACATAAGCCAGGTTGAAGAACCAAGTCGCTGCTAGAGCATCTATCAGCGTCGCTTCTGGGTCCCTGGACCTGGATCCGTAACAAGGAAGCTTGGCGTTCTGGCGAGACGCCATGAGATCCAACTCTGGTTTGCCCCAACGATGAATCAATTGAGCAAACACCTCCGGATGGAGTTCCCACACCCCCGGATGGAAAGTCTGACGACTTAGAAAATCCGCCTCCCAGTTCTCCACGCCTGGGATATGGATTGCTGACAGGTGGCAAGAGTGGTACTCTGCCCAGCAAATTATTTTTGAGACTTCTAACATCGCTAGGGAACTCCTGGTTCCCCCTTGATGGTTTATGTAAGCCACAGTCGTGATGTTGTCCGACTGAAATCTGATGAACCTCAGTGTTGCTAACTGAGGCCAAGCCAGAAGAGCATTGAATATCGCTCTTAACTCCAGAATATTTATTGGAAGGAGTTTCTCCTCCTGAGTCCACGATCCCTGTGCCTTCAGGGAGTTCCAGACTGCACCCCAACCTAGAAGGCTGGCATCTGTTGTTACAACTGTCCAATCTGGCCTGCGAAAGGTCATACCCTTGGACAGGTGTACCCGAGACAACCACTAGAGAAGAGAATCTCTGGTCTCTTGATCCAGATTTAGCAGAGGGGACAAATCTGTGTAATCCCCATTCCACTGACTCAGCATGCATAATTGCAGCGGTCTGAGATGAAGGCGCGCAAATGGCACTATGTCCATTGCCGCTACCATTAAGCCGATTACCTCCATACACTGAGCTACCGAAGTGCACGGAATGGAGTGAAGAACACAACAAGCATTTAGAAGTTTTGATAACCTGGACTCAGTCAGGTAAATTTTCATTTCTACAGAATCTATAAGAGTCCCAAAGAAGGAGACTCTTGTGAGTGGGGATAGAGAACTCTTTTCCTCGTTCACTTTCCACCCGTGCGACCTCAGGAATGCCAGAACTATCTCTGTATGAGACTTGGCAACTTGAAAGCTTGACGCCTGTATCAGGATGTCGACTAGATACGGAGCCACCACTATGCTTTGCCGTCTTAGAACCGCCAGAAGTGAGCCCAGAACCTTTGTAAAGATTCTCGGGGCTGTAGCCAACCCGAAGGGAAGAGCTACAAATTGGTAATGCCTGTCTAGAAAGGCAAACCTTAGAAACCGATGATGATCTTTGTGAATCGGTATGTGAAGGTAGGCATCCTTTAAGTCCACTGTGGTCATGTACTGACCTTCTTGGATCATGGGTAGGATGGTCCGAATAGTTTACATTTTGAAAGATGGAACTCTGAGGAATTTGATTAGGATCTTTAGATCAAAATTTTGTCTGAAGGTTCCCTCTTTTTTGGGAACCACAAACAGATTTGAATAAAAACCCTGTCCTTGTTCCGTCCGCGGAACTGGATGGATAACTCCCATAACTAGGAGGTCTTGCACACAGCGTAGGAATGCCTCTTTCTTTATCTGATTTGCAGATAGCCTTGAAAGATGAAATCACCCTTGTGGAGGGGAAGCTTTGAAGTCCAGAAGATATCCCTGAGATATGATCTCCAACGCCCAGGGATCCTGAACATCTCTTGCCCACGCCTGGGCGAAGAGAGAAAGTCTGCCCCCTACTAGATCCGTCGCCGGATAGGGGGCCGTTCCTTCATGCTGTCTTAGAGGCAGCAGCAGGCTTTCTGGCCTGCTTGCCTTTGTTCCAGGACTGGTTAGGTTTCCAGGCCTGCTTAGATTGAGCAAAAGTTCCCTCTTGTTTTGAAGCGGAAGTTGATGCTGCACCTGCCTTGAAATTTCGAAAGCCACGAAAATTAGACTGTTTGGCCTTTGCTTTGGCCCTGTCCTGAGGAAGGGTGTGACCCTTACCTCCAGTAATGTCAGCAATAATTTCCTTCAAACCAGGCCCGAATAAGATCTGCCCCTTGAAAGGAATGTTGAGTAATTTAGACTTCGAAGTCACGTCAGCTGACCAGGATTTAAGCCATAGCGCCCTACGCGCTTGGATGGCGAATCCGGAATTCTTAGCCGTTAGTTTAGTCAAATGAACAATGGCATCAGAAACAAATGAGTTAGCTAGCTTAAGTGTTCTAAGCTTGTCAATAATTTCAGTCAATGGAGCTGTATGGATGGCCTCTTCCAGGGCCTCAAGCCAGAATGCCGCCGCGGCCGTGACGGGCGCAATGCATGCAAGGGGCTGTAAAATAAAACCTTGTTGAATAAACATTTTCTTAAGGTAACCCTCCAATTTTTTATCCATTGGATCTAAAAAAGCACAACTGTCCTCAACCGAGATAGTAGTACGCTTTTGCTCCCTCCACCTTAGGGACCGTCTGCCATAAGTCCCGTGTAGTGGCGTCTATTGGAAACATTTTTCTAAATATAGGAGGTGGGGAAAAAGGCACACCCGGTCTATCCCACTCCTTGCTAATAATCTCTGTAAGCCTTTTAGGTATAGGAAAAACATCAGTACACACCGGCACCGCATAGTATTTATCCAGCCTACACAATTTCTCTGGTACTGCAACTGTGTTACAGTCATTCAGAGCAGCTAATACCTCCCCAAGCAACACACGGAGGTTCTCAAGCTTAAATTTAAAATTAGAAATCTCTGAATCAGGTTTCCCCGAATCAGAGATGTCACCCACAGACTGAAGCTCTCCGTCCTCATGATCTGCATATTGTGACGCAGTATCAGACATGGCCCTTACAGCATCTGCGCGCTCTGTATTTCTCCTAACCCCAGAGCCATCGCGCTTGTCTCTTAATTCAGGCAACCTGGATAATACCTCTGACAGGTATTATTCATGATTGCAGCCATGTCCTGCAAGGTAATCGCTATGGGCGTCCCTGATGTAATTGGCGCCATATTAGCGTGCATCCCCTGAGCGGGAGGCGAAGGGTCTGACACGTGGGGAGAGTTAGTCGGCATAACTTCCCCCTCGTCAGAATCTTCTGGTGATATTTCTTTTACATTTAAAGACTGATCTTTACTGTTTAAGGTGAAATCAATATATTTAGTACACATTCTCCTATGGGGCTCCACCATGGCTTTCAAACATAATGAACAAGTAGTTTCCTCTGTGTCAGACATGTTTAAACAGACTAGCAATGAGACTAGCAAGCTTGGAAAACACTTTAAACAAGTTTAAACAAGTTTACAAGCAATATAAAAAACGTTACTGCACCTTTAAGAAACACAAATTTTGTCAAAACTTGAAATAACAGTGAAAAAAGGCAGTTACACTAACGAAATTTTTACAGTGTATGTAACAAGTTAGCAGAGCATTGCACCTACTTGCAAATGGATGATTAACCCCTTAATACCCAAAACGGAATAATAAATGACAAAAACGTTTTTTCAAACAGTCACAACAACTGCCACAGCCCTACTGTGGCTTTTTTACCTCCCTCAAAAACGACTTTGAAGCCTTTTGAGCCCTCCAGAGATGTCCTGGATCATGCAGGAAGAAGCTGGATGTCTGTGTCTGTAATTTTTGCTGTGCAAAAAAATGGCAAAATAGGCCCCTCCCACTCATATTACAACAGTGGAAAGCCTCAGGAAACTGTTTCTAGGCAAAATTCAAGCCAGCCATGTGGAAAAAAACTAGGCCCCAATAAGTTTTATCACCAAATACATATAAAAACGATTAAACATGCCAGCAAACGTTTTATATTACATTTTTATAAGAGTATGTATCTCTATTAATAAGCCTGATACCAGTCGCTCTCACTGCATTTAAGGCTTTACTTACATTAGTTCGGTATCAGCAGCATTTTCTAGCAAATTCCATCCCTAGAAAAATATTTTAACTGCACATACCTTATTGCAGGAAAACCTGCACGCCATTCCCTCTCTGAAGTTACCTCACTCCTCAGAATATGTGAGAACAGCCATGGATCTTAGTTACTTCTGCTAAGATCATAGAAAACGCAGGCAGATTCTTCTTCTAAATACTGCCTGAGATAAACAGTACACTCCGGCACCATTTAAAAATAACAAACTTTTGATTGAAGTATAAAACACCACACTCCTCTTACGACCTCCATCTTGGTTGAGGCTTGCAAGAGAATGACTGGGTATGACAGCTGGGGGAGGAGCTATATAGCAGCTCTGTTGTGGGTGATCCTCTTGCAACTTCCTGTTGGGAAGGAGAATATCCCACAAGTAATGGATGATCCGTGGACTGGATACACTTAACAAGAGAAATGCCTATTTTTTTGCAAATTAAAGTTATTTCTAACAGTGCGTGGTCTGGGGGGGGGGAATAAATAAAAATTCTATGATTTGTCCAAGTACCTCATAAAAAGAGCACTGAAATTGAGGTGTAAATATAAAGCGAGCTAAAAGACTTATGCAGCATGAGCACTGGAGTGAGAATTGGCTTTAAAAGGACATTAAAATGGGATATAAAAACACCAAATGTTTCTTTTATGATTCAGATAGAGCATGCAATATTCAACAACTTTCCATTTTACTTCCATTATCTAATTTGCTTCATTTTCTTGCTATCCTTTATTGAAAAGAATACCTAAGTAGGTTCTGAAGCCGCACAGCACTGCTGGGAGCTAGCTGCTGATTGGTGATGGCACACGCAAACCTCTTATTGCCTTGCCTGATATGTTCAGCTAGCTCCCAATAGTGCATTGCTGCTACTTCAACAAAAGGATACCAAGAAAACAAAGCAAAAGTTGATAATTTAAGTAATTTGGAAAGTTATTTAAAATTGTATAATCTATATGAATCCTGAAAGAAAAAAAATGGGTTTCATGTCCCTTTAACAGAGACAATAAAGGGGTTATATGATGAATTATGGCTTGAACCTAACTTAATATTTTTCTGTGACACCAAAATGTTATCTGTACTATATTATACTGATGCCCCCCGCTACTTTGCTAGATTATTTACAAGAGAAGCAGAAATCTATTTTTAAACTTCTGTTTTTCACTTGCCTTTGGACTATGCGGTTACAACACTGAAAGAGAATACTCTTCATATTAATGTATCTAGATTTAGCAGTAACGTTTTTCGTTTTGAGATTAAGATAATAATGAAGTTGTACAAGGTCACGTGTGAGTGGCACAAAGCCTTTGCTGCAGACACCCACTCTGTGGTTATGTGCTGTTAATAGGCAGTGCCTTGTGCTAGACTAATGGAAATGATGTAGTTACTACAAACCAGGAGCCTTCAGCTTCAGGGTCTTTGAGGACCCCATATAGGACAACATTTCTGATGACGCTATAACACTACTAAACAAATCTGATTTGACTCCTACATTTGTACAGAAACATAGGAATAATCTGCTGCAACATCAATCATATGTTAACTGTCAAAGATGTTCCTACATGATTAAAAGGAGGATCAATCAGAAAGCCTTGAAAAATGACCTATGACGTATTTGTCACTAAAAGGTGATCACTAAAAAAATCCTCAATTGTACCTTATATAGTAAAAATAAAAACAAAAGAATTCACCACAACCTCCAGTGTATATCGAGATTGGAGTTCAGCAGTTAAACTTGAATACTGTAAGGACACAGGTGTGCACATTAAAAAGGGACATGATACCCATTTTTGTTTTCTTTCAGGACACAACATTGATCAACTTTCCAATTTACTTCTATCATCAAATTTCCTTCATTCTCTTGGAAAATGTAACACAATAAGAATCAATTTAAAAAAAAAAAAAAATTTAAAACATGAAATGCTACATTTAAAAAAAGTGAAAGAAGGGACAAGTCACAAATGATCCCCAACAAATAGCCAATGAGTTTGCCAACTTTTATAACAATCTTCCTAGTAGTAATACAAATAATAAGAGAGAAGAATTGATTAGATTCCTAGAAGATAGTTTTTAATTTGCTATCACAGAAGAAGAACTAGAGAATTTGAACTCCCCCATAACAATACAAGAGATTATGCTGGCTATCAAAGAACTTAAAAGAAACAAAGCACCAGGCCCTGATGGGTTTCCAGGCTCATTTTATAAAGACCTGCAGTTATCACTGGCTCCCCAATTGAGGATACTGTTTAATAACATCTTGCAAGGAGTAGATATTCCCCCAGATTTGTTGACTGCAAGGGTGACGGTCATTCCAAAACCTGGCAAGAGCAAACAATACTGCCAAAATTACCTGCCAATTTCCTTAATCAACCAGGACCTAAAATTATTAACAAAAATTTTGGCTATCCGATTGACCCTACCCGTTAGAGATTTGATAGACAATGACCAAGTGGGTTTCATCTCGCAAAGAGAGGCACCAGATAACACTAGGAAAGTGATTGACCTGATTAATTATGCGACAGTTGGGAAGATGCCTTCTCTGTTTCTAGCATTGGACGCAGAGAAGGCATTTGATAGAGTTAACTGGGAATACATGTTTGCAGTGCTTAGCAAAATGGGATTTAAAGGCCCCTTCACTACTGCCTTAAAAAAGATATATACAAGCCCAGATGCATACATAAGACTCTCAGGGTATCAATCAGACAGAATAAAAATCCGTAATGGCACAAGACAAGGTTGCCCCCTGTCACCCCTACTTTTTGCTCTATGTATTGAGCCATTGGCGGTTAGGATAAGGGATAATCCAAATATTGCAGGTATACGGGTGGGGGATAAGGAATATAAAATTTCATTATTTGCTGATGACGTCATCCTTGCAGTCACAAAACCTTTACTTTCGCTCCCGATGGTATATTTCATAATAAATAAATTTGGACAGTTGTCTGGATATAAAATTAATGAAGGCAAGTGTGAGGCCCTTAGCACATATCTCCCAAAGCCAACAAAGAAATTATTAGAAATTAACTTTACATTTAAATGGGCCAAATCATCTCTCAAATATCTAGGAATCAACCTCACAAAAGATGTGCACTTACTTTATAGGGAAAATTATGTCCCCATGTTCACACACATTAGAGAGCTATTAGTGAAATGGACTAAATTTAACATCTCCCTGTATGGAAGAGTAATATCTGTCAAAATGACAATATTACCCAAACTCCTATACCTATTCAGAACACTCCCAATTTCAATACCGTTGTCAGAATTATATGTAATGCAGAAGGCAATTTTAAAATTAATTTGGGGAGGGAAAAGGGCTAGAATAAACAAACACAATATGATGAGACATAGGGGAGAGGGAGGCATTGGATTACCTAACCTAATATCATATTATTATGCAGCTAGATTGGCCCAGACCACACAATGGTTTAAATTAGGACTTACACCACAATGGGTCCAACTAGAAAAAGACATGCTTAATGTAAGAAGATTGGATAATATTCTTTGGGCAACACAACAAAACAGACCCGGTCACATCAAACAGTTCATTGCGATCACACACACTGCTTTTATTTGGGACACAGCGACTAGAAAGTATCATTTACTCAACGAGAGGTCCAGACTGACCCCGCTCTCCCCTCTTGAATCTTTAGTTGACATACATACTCAAAGGAAATGAATAAAGGCCTCTACAGAATAGCAGATGTTTATGTTAATAGCGACCTACTATCCTTCTCTCAATATGCAGAGCTAGGCACACCCGGGCAAAATGAGTGGTTCCACTACTTACAACTTAAATCCAGAGTTCGAGAGATAATGGGATTAGATAAGCCTCCAAACAATACTATATTAGAATCACTATGTTTATCGAAGGAGGTTAGGAGGGGACTGATAGCATCGCTCTATCCGGCTATTAATGGTGGCTCAAATAGGGACAAGAGTGTAATAATGACTAAATGGGAACAGGATTTGGGCAGGACATGGACAATAGATAATTGGGTATCAAACATTAATAGAGGTTTATCGTTTTCTCCAAATGCCATGTTGAAGGAAAACTATATTAAAGTACTCTATAAATGGTACATATATCCCACAAGATTTGCCAATACACAGGACAGCAGGCCCCACTTGTGCTACAGGGGTTGTGGGGAGGAAAGGACATACTTACACATGTGGTGGCATTGTGGAAAGGTTACAGAGATTTGGAATCAGACTTCAAGGTATCTAAGCCTAATTCTAGAAACTAATATCACACTTACCCATGAACAGGCTTTGCTTCATTTTCCTCCAGATAATAAAGTGAAAAGACATCACAAGCTAATAGCCTTGATCTGCACGGTTGTGAGAGTAAGCATAGCTAGATTTTGGAAGGTGGATCCACCCTCATTTGAATATATTAAAAGTAGAATAGATTATCACTTTACAATGAGTAGCGCCTCGGCAGAGCTTCTTAATACCAGGGATAAGTTTATACAACAGTGGGAACCATATATTATGTATACTGAAAAAGAAAATAGAGATAGAATCCTAGCAAACCAACAAGATCAGTAGGGAACAATCCGGTTAGAGTGCCTCAATGAGTGAGATAATTGAGTCTTCAGGAGCAAGATGAACGGGTAGAGATGAGGGGGGGAGGAAATAGGGATTTGATCATGATTGAGATTGAGTCAGGCTAGATGGAAAGCGGAATTAGCACACCATTATATTTTGGAATGTTACTGAAAGGTCGATAAACCAAAATTACTCTTGTCTTGTGTGGAAAACTCACATATTCAAATCACTTGAAGGCTGCAATGTTATTGTATTTGTATTTTTTGTTTTTATGTTTCTAACTGTTATTTAAGATGCTGTATGTAATAACATTCAAAAGTCAATAAAAAAAACTTTCATATAAAAAAAGTGAAAGAACATCCAGTCAAAATGTCTGGCAAGAATTTTACATTTCTTTAGAGCAAATGCATGCAGCAATCTGTAGTTCCTTACAAAAAAGGTCACCATATGTTTATGCCTGCTTCAGATTGGCTGTCACCATGTAAACCATTTACCAAAAACATAAATTATGCTTACCTGATAATTTCCTTTTCTTCTGATGGAAAGAGTCCACAGCTGCATTCATGACTTTTGGCAAATAAGAACCTGGCCACCAAGAGGAGGCAAAGACAACCCAGCCAAAGGCTTAAATACTCCTCCCACTCCCCTCATCCCCCAGTCATTCTGCCGAGGAACAAAGAACAGTAGAAGAAATATCAGAGTGAAAGGTGCCAGAAGAATATAAGGACGCCCCACATAAAATTACGGGTGGGTAGCTGTGGACTCTTTCCATCAGAAGAAAAGGAAATTATCAGATAAGCATAATTTATGTTTTTCTTCTTAAATGGAAAGAGTCTACAGCAGTATTCATTACTTTTGGGAAAACAATACCCAAGCTATAGAGGACACTGAATGCCAAGACGGGAGGGTACAATAGGCGGCCCACACTGAGGGCACCAGGCCTGAACCTCTACCCAATAAAAAAAAAACCCTGCTTCATCCGAAGCCGAGAACATTTTAAGAGGAAAAGCCCCAATGACACAGACTCACAGTTAGTCCAGAAACCAAACTAGAGACCGCTAATGGACTTGACTGAGCCAACAGTCCTCCAGGAGACACCATCGCCCAACAAACGGTCCCCCACTGCTTATCTCCACAAATGGAGACACCAGACGAAAACCCCCAAGGGAACAAGGCAAAGGAGATTCAAGGAAACCTAAAGGCCCCCTAATACAGAAAGAACACCTCCACAAGTGAGCCCAGCTCACAGAGACCCAAAGGGGCCCAAACAGGTAAAGGAGGCCATGCCTATACCAAGTGAAACCCGCAATATGACCGGGCACAGAGAGAGAACAGACGTCTCCCCAACATCCTGCAAGCACGGAATGCAACTGAAGAGGCAAAGTCCTCCCAGTGTCTGGCCATAGAATACCAAAGTATTTGACCATGAAAAAGTGTGTATTACACCCAGGAGAAAAACCCCAAGTTTGAGAACACAGAGTCCACAACAGGACGACACAGAGGGTACTTGCTAGGAAGAAGCAGTCAAGCAAGAAACAGACCACAAAAGCAACCCTCAGACAGAGGGCATGTTCCAGGCAACCTAATTCGTCGGACCTACACACAGGTCCCTGAAAAGGGGAAAACAAAACCTCAATCAAGGCCCCCGAGAAGGAAAGTATACCCTCAGAACCCGAAGGAAGAGTAAACCCTCTTCTAATCAATGGAGCAAGTTGAAAGGAAAATCTATACCCTAGCAGACTAAGCTAACAGGATAGACTCAACAAAGCTCACACATCCAGAGGAGATCCAAACACAGTTCCTTAAACCGCTCGGCCATCTTGACCTGCAGACCCATACCAGCTGGACCAACCCATTAAAAGGGACAATAAACACCTTGTATTTGCTATAAAACAAAACATATCAGTCAAGTCTAAATGTTTTTAAAACAAAACTGAACATCCTTTTTATGACAATCCCTGGTATAGTGTATTGTGAGATCCACCAGTTTGTACTGGGTTTTGCTAAGCATTTTGTTCTGCTGATATGACAAGGAGATTGATTATATCAGACAAATTCTATTAAAGAAAGTGGTACATTGGCACTAACAGAAGTCATTTTAAAAGGGTTTCTTTGTGAAGTGTTAAAATGAGAGTAATCTATAAGTGAATACACTCTTGGGTGCACACTTGCTGTATTATGGCTGCCAGATAATGTTTATTTAAAAAGGAGGAGTACTAAATTCATACTTTATTATTAGTATCATCAACACTGATTCATGGTAAAAGAGAAATAGATATATAAATCAGCATGAACAAAACAAATTGACACAGGAGGAGGATGTCCCAGCTCTCAAGATCTAACAATCTATAGGAATTATGGGTCACATTTTAACTTTAAAAGAACATAAACCATTATGTTCAAATGAATTCCCTTTTAAAAGGCAACAAAAGGGGAAAAAAGCAGAAGAAGCTAAAGAAAACCATGACCCATCTCCCTGCAATTTTCATGACAATTTATACAACCATTTGTGCTGTATTATTATTATCATCATTTATTCGTATAGTGGCATCAAATTTTAAATTGCGATTTTATTAAATTAATTTCTTCGTCATACATTTATTCTTATTATATGTTGGATTCCCATAGCAAACATCCCTTCAAAGCACCACACCTCAGGGCAGATAGATATAAAGACTCTTGAAGCAATTTTATTTCAACAGCAGGTCAAAAACAAGAAAATAGTGCAGTCAAATAGTGCAGTCAAGGTGTCAGATATTTTATCAGTATACACACCAGTCAGATACACACAGAGGAACACATTTTAGGCTGCAGTTAAATTACCTTTAAAAAGCTAAAAACAGAATTTATGCTTACCTGATAAATTACTTTCTCCAACGGTGTGTCCGGTCCACGGCGTCATCCTTACTTGCGGGAATATCTCTTCCCCAACAGGAAATGGCAAAGAGCCCAGCAAAAGCTGTCCATATAGTCCCTCCTAGGCTCCGCCCACCCCAGTCATTCGACCGACGGACAGGAGGAAAAAAAAGGAGAAACTATAGGGTGCCGTGGTGACTGTAGTTAGAGAAAATAATTCATCAAACCTGATTAAAAAACCAGGGCGGGCCGTGGACCGGACACACCGTTGGAGAAAGTAATTTATCAGGTAAGCATAAATTCTGTTTTCTCCAACATTGGTGTGTCCGGTCCACGGCGTCATCCTTACTTGTGGGAACCAATACCAAAGCTTTAGGACACGGATGAAGGGAGGGAGCAAATCAGGTTAACTAAACAGAAGGCACCACGGCTTGCAAAACCTCTCTCCCAAAAATAGCCTCCGAAGAAGCAAAAGTATCAAATTTGTAAAATTTGGCAAAAGTGTGCAGGGAAGACCAAGTCGCTGCCTTACATATCTGATCAACAGAAGCCTCGTTCTTGAAGGCCCATGTGGAAGCCACAGCCCTAGTGGAGTGAGCTGTGATTCTTTCAGGAGGCTGCCGTCCGGCAGTCTCGTAAGCCAATCGGATGATGCTTTTAAGCCAAAAGGAAAGAGGTAGAAGTCTCTTTTTGACCTCTCCTCTTACCAGAATAGACGACAAACAGAGAAGATGTTTGTCTGAACTCTTTAGTAGCTTCTAAATAGAATTTTAGAGCACGTACTACATCTAAATTGTGTAACAAACGTTCCTTCTTTGAAACTGGATTCGGACACAAAGAAGGTACAACTATCTCCTGGTTAATATTTTTGTTGGAAACAACCTTTGGAAGAAAACCAGGCTTAGTACGCAAAACAACCTTATCTGAATGGAACACCAGATAGGGAGGAGTACACTGCAGAGCAGATAACTCAGAAACTCTTCTAGCAGAAGAAATAGCAACCAAAAACAAAACTTTCCAAGATAACAACTTAATATCTATGGAATGTAAATGTTCAAACGGAACCCCTTGGAGAACTGAAAGAACTAGATTTAGACTCCAGGGAGGAGTCAAAGGTCTGTAAACATGCTTGATCCTAACCAGAGCCTGAACAAATGCTTGAACGTCTGGCACAGCTGCCAGTCGTTTGTGTAACAAGACAGATAAAGCAGAAATCTGTCCCTTTAGAGAACTCGCTGATAATCCCTTATCCAAACCTTCTTGTAGAAAGGAAAGGATCTTAGGAATTTTGATCTTATTCCATAAGAATCCCTTGGATTCACACCAGCAGATATATCTTTTCCATATTTTATGGTAAATTTTTCTAGTTACCGGTTTTCTGGCCTGAACCAAAGTATCTATCACGGAATCTGAAAACCCACGCTTTGATAGAATCAAGCGTTCAATTTCCAAGCCGTCAGCTGGAGGGAGACTAGAATTGGACGTTCGAATTGACCCTGTACAAGAAGATCCTGTCTCAAAGGTAGCTTCCATGGTGGAACCGATGACATATTCACCAGGTCTGCATACCAAGTCCTGCGTGGCCACGCAGGAGCTATCAAGATCACCGAGGCCCTCTCCTGCTTGATCCTGGCTACCAGCCTGGGAATGAGAGGAAACGATGGAAACACATAAGCTAGGTTGAAGGTCCAAGGCGCTACTAGTGCATCCACTAGAGTCGCCTTGGGATCCCTGGATCTGGACCCGTAGCAAGGAACCTTGAAGTTCTGACGAGACGCCATCAGATCCATGTCTGGAATGCACCATAATTGAGTTAACTGGGCAAAGATCTCCGGGTGGAGTTCCCACTCCCCCGGATGGAATGTCTGACGACTCAGATAATCCGCCTCCCAGTTTTCCACTCCTGGGATGTGGATCGCAGATAAGTGGCAGGATTGATCCTCCGCCCATTTTATTATTTTGGTCACTTCTCTCATCGCCAGGGAACTCCTTGTTCCCCCCTGATGATTGATATAAGCAACAGTCGTCATGTTGTCTGATTGGAATCTTATGAATCTGGCCTTTGCTAGTTGAGGCCAAGCCCTGAGAGCATTGAATATCGCTCTCAGTTCCAGAATGTTTATCGGGAGAAGAGACTCTTCCCGAGACCATAGTCCCTGAGCTTTCAGGGATTCCCAGACCGCGCCCCAGCCCACTAGACTGGCGTCGGTCGTGACGATGACCCACTCTGGTCTGCGGAAGCTCATTCCCTGGGACAGGTGGTCCAGGGTTAGCCACCAACGGAGTGAGTCTCTGGTCTTCTGATCTACTTGAATCACTGGAGACAAGTCTGTATAGTCCCCATTCCACTGTTTCAGCATGCACAGTTGTAATGGTCTTAGATGAATTTGCGCAAAAGGAACTATGTCCATTGCTGCAACCATCAATCCTACCACTTCCATGCACTGAGCTACGGAAGGACGTGGAATAGAATGAAGAACTTGACAAGCGTTTAGAAGTTTTGACTTTCTGACTTCTGTCAGGAAAATCCTCATTTCTAAAGAATCTATTATTATTCCCAAGAAAGGAACTCTTGTCGACGGAGACAGGGAACTTTTTTCTATGTTCACCTTCCATCCGTGAGATCTGAGAAAGGCCAGAACGATGTCTGTGTGAACCTTTGCCTTTGAAAGAGACGACGCTTGTATTAGAATGTCGTCCAAGTAAGGTACTACTGCAATGCCCCTTGGTCTTAGAACCGCTAGAAGGGACCCGAGTACCTTTGTGAAAATCCTTGGAGCAGTGGCTAACCCGAATGGGAGGGCCACAAACTGGTAATGTTTGTCCAGAAAGGCGAACCTTAGGAACTGATGATGATCTTTGTGGATAGGAATATGTAGTTACGCATCCTTTAGATCCACGGTAGTCATAAATTGACCTTCCTGGATTGTAGGTAGAATCGTTCGAATGGTTTCCATTTTGAACGATGGTACTCTGAGAAATTTGTTTAGGATCTTTAAATCCAGAATTGGTCTGAAAGTTCCCTCTTTTTTGGGAACTACAAACAGATTTGAGTAAAATCCCATTCCTTGTTCCGCCGTTGGAACTGGGTGTATCACTCCCATTTTTAACAGGTCTTCTACACAATGTAAGAATGCCTGTCTCTTTATTTGGTTTGAGGATAAGTGAGACATGTGGAACCTTCCCCTTGGGGGCAGTTCCTTGAATTCCAGAAGATAACCCTGAGAAACTATTTCTAGTGCCCAGGGATCCTGAACATCTCTTGCCCAAGCCTGAGCAAAGAGAGAGAGTCTGCCCCCTACTAGATCCGGTCCCGGATCGGGGGCTACTCCTTCATGCTGTTTTGTTAGCAGCAGCAGGCTTCTTGGCCTGCTTACCCTTGTTCCAGCCTTGCATCGGTTTCCAGGCTGGTTTGGTTTGTGAAGCATTACCCTCTTGTTTAGAGGATGCAGAGTTGGAGGCCGGTCCGTTCCTGAAATTGCGAAAGGAACGAAAATTAGACTTATTCTTGGCTTTGAAAGGCCTATCTTGTGGAAGGGCGTGGCCCTTTCCCCCAGTGATGTCTGAGATAATCTCTTTCAATTCTGGCCCAAAGAGAGTTTTACCCTTGAAGGGGATATTAAGCAATTTTGTCTTGGAAGACACATCCGCTGACCAAGACTTTAGCCAAAGCGCTCTGCGCGCCACAATTGCAAACCCTGAATTTTTTGCCGCTAATCTAGCTAATTGCAAAGCGGCATCTAAAATAAAAGAATTAGCCAACTTGAGTGTGTGAACTCTGTCCATAACCTCCTCATACGGAGTCTCTCTACCGAGCGACTTTTCTAGTTCCTCGAACCAGAACCACGCTGCTGTAGTGACAGGAACAATGCACGAAATGGGTTGCAGGAGGTAACCTTGCTGTACAAAAATCTTTTTAAGCAAACCCTCCAATTTTTTATCCATAGGATCTTTGAAAGCACAATTATCCTCGATAGGAATAGTAGTGCGCTTGTTTATAGTAGAAACTGTCCCCTCGACCTTAGGGACTGTCTGCCATAAGTCCTTTCTGGGGTCGACCATAGGAAATAATTTCTTAAATATAGGAGGGGGGACAAAAGGTATGCCGGGCTTCTCCCACTCCTTATTCACTATATCTGCCACCCACTTGGGTATAGGAAAAGCGTCGGGGTGCACCGGAACCTCTAGGAACTTGTCCATCTTGCATAATTTTTCTGGAATGACCAGGTTGTCACAATCATCCAGAGTAGATAACACCTCCTTAAGCAGTGCGCGGAGATGCTCTAATTTAAATTTAAATGTCACAACATCAGGTTCTGCCTGTTGAGAAATTCTACCTGAATCTGAAATTTCCCCGTCTGACAAAACCTCCCTCATGACCCCTTCAGATTGGTGTGAGGGTATGACAGAGCAATTATCATCAGCGCCCTCCTGCTCTACAGTGTTTAAAACAGAGCAATCGCGCTTTCTCTGATATGCAGGCATTTTGGATCAAATATTTGCTATGGAATTATCCATTACTGCCGTCAATTGTTGCATAGTAATAAGCATTGGCGCGCTAGAAGTACTAGGGGCCTCCTGCGTGGGCAAAACTGGTGTAGACACAGAAGGAGATGATGTAGAACTATGTCTACTCCCTTCATCTGATGAATCATCTTGGGCAAGTTTACTATCTGTGGCAGTACTGTCCTTACTTTGTTTGGACGCTATGGCACAATTATCACACAATTTTGAAGGGGGAGACACATTGATATTCATACATATAGAACATAGCTTATCTGAAGGTGCAGACATGTTAAACAGGCTTAAACTTGTCAATAAAGTACAAAAACCGTTTTTAAACAAAACCGTTACTGTCTCTTTAAATTTTAAACAGTGCACACTTTATTACTGAATATGTGAAAAAGTATGAAGGAATTGTTCAAAATTTACCAAATTTTCACCACAGTGTCTTAAAGCATACAAAGTATTGCACACCAAATACCAAACCCAGGGGGGAATATGATACCAAATGAAGCCTTCTAGGAACCTTTCCAACTACTTTCAGATCCACACACATGCATCTGCATGTCTTGCTCTCAAAAGTAACTGCGCAGTAATGGCGCGAAAATGAGGCTCAGCCTACAACTGGGAAGGCCCTTCCTGACTGGAAAGGTGTCTCAGTGCCTGACGTTAAAAAACGTTCCTCAAAGTTTATAAGTGTGAATTTCAAACATAAAGATGTATAAAATGCCCAAATAAAGCAATCGATTTTGCCCATAAAAGTGTCTACCAGTTTTATAGCCCATATTAAGCCCTTTATTCTGTTTGAGACTAAGAAAATGGCTTACCGGTCCCCATGAGGGGAAATGACAGCCTTCCAGCATTACACAGTCTTGTTAGAAATATGGCTAGTTATACCTTAAGCAGAAAAGTCTGCTGTTTCCCCCAACTGAAGTTACTTCATCTCAACAGTCCTATGTGGAAACAGCAAACGATTTTAGTTACTGCTGCTAAAATCATCTTCCTCTCACAAACAGAACTCTTCATCTTTTTCTGTTTCAGAGTAAATAGCACATACCAGCACTATTTTAAAATAACAAACTCTTGATAGTAGAATAAAAAACTACAACTAAACACCACATACTCTTCACCATCTCCGTGGAGATGTTGCCTGTGCAACGGCAAAGAGAATGACTGGGGTGGGCGGAGCCTAGGAGGGACTATATGGACAGCTTTTGCTGGGCTCTTTGCCATTTCCTGTTGGGGAAGAGATATTCCCGCAAGTAAGGATGACGCCGTGGACCGGACACACCAATGTTGGAGAAATTTAATTTGGGTTCCAAATACTGTCATGCCTGATATTTCGTCAAACACACTACACATATATAAATACACAAACACCACGCTCACATAACACACACACTATACCTATACAAACACCACCACACTCACATCACACACACACACACACACACACAATATACCCATACAAACACCACCACCACCACTCAACCCATACAAACACCACCACACTCACATCACACACAATATACCCATACAAACACCACCACCGCACTCACATCACACACACCCTATACCCATACAAACACCACCACCACACTCACCCCATACAACCACCACCACCACACTATACCCATACAACCACCACCACCACACTCACATCACACACACAAACACTATACCCATACAAACACCACCACCACCACACTCACATCACACACTATACCCATACAAACACCACCACACATCACACACTATACCCATACAAACACCACTACCACCACACATCACACACTATACCCATACAAACACCACCACTACACTCACATCACACACACTATATCCATACAAACACCACCACCACACTCACATCACACACACTATACCCATACAAACACACCACCACCACCACCCATCACACATACTATACCCATACAAACACCACCACTACATCCCACACACTATACCAATACAAACACCACTACCACTACACATCACACACTCAAACACTATACCCAAACACCACCACCGCACTCACATCACACACACACACACACACACTATTCCATACAAACACCACCACCGCACTCACATCACACACACCCTATACCCATACAAACACCACCACCACCACAGTCACATCACACACACAAACACCACCACCACCACACTCACACCACACACTATACCCATACAAACACCACCACCACACTCACACCACACACTATACCCATACAAACACCACCACCACACTCACACCACACACTATACCCATACAAACACCACCACTACTCTCACATCAAACACTATACCCATACAAACACCACCACCACACTCACATCACACACACTATACCAATACAAACACCACCACTACACTCACACTATATCTATACAAACACCACCACCACACTCACATCTCTCTCACACACACACACTATACCCATACATACAAACACAACACTCACATCACACACACACACACACACTATACCCATACAAACACCACCACCACACTCACATCACACACACTATACCCATACAAACACCACCACCACACTCACATCACACACTATACCCATACAAACACCATTACTACACTCACATCACACACACACACACTATACCCATACAAACACCACCACCACACTCACATCACACACACTATACCCATACAAACACCACCACCACACTCACATCACACACACACACTATACCCATACACACACCACCACACTCACCCCATACAACCACCACCACCCTCACATCACACACACTATACCCATACAAACACCACCACCACCACCACACACTATACCCATACATACACCACCACCACACTCACACTATACCCATACAAACACCACCACAACCACACACACTATACCCATACACACACCACCACCAGACTCACATCACACTCACACATACACTATACCCATACAAACACCATCAATACACTCACACTATACACATACAAACACCACCACCACCACTCTCATATCACACTCACACTATACCCATACAAACACCACCACCACACTCACATCACACACACACTATACCCATACAAACACCACCACCACACTCACATCACACACACACACACACACTATACCCATACAAACACCACCACCACCACACACACTATACCCATACAAACACCACCACCACACTCACATCACACACACACTATACCCATACAAACACCACCACACTCACATCACACACACTATACCCATACAAACACCACCACCACACTCACATTACAAACACACACACACTATACCCATACAAACACCACCACCACACTCACATTACAAACACACACACTATACCCATACAAACACCACCACCACCACAGTCACATCACACACACACACACACACACACACTATACCCATACAAACACCACCACCACACTCACATCACACACTATACCCATACAAACACCGCCACCACCACACTCACATCACACACTATACCCATACAAACACCACCACTACACTCACACTATATCTATACAAACACCACCACCACACTCACATCACAAACACACACACACTATACCCATACATACATACACAACACTCACATCACACACTCACACTATACCCATACAAACACCACCACCACACTCACATCACACACACTATACCCATACAAACACCACCACCACACTCACATCACACACACTATACCCATACAAACACCATTACTACACTCACATCACACACACTATACCCATACAAACACCACCACCACACTCACATCACACACACACTATACCCATACAAACACCACCACCACATCACACAGACACTATACCCATACAAACACCACCACACTCACATCACACACACACACTATACCCATACAAACACCACCACCACACTCACATCACACACACACTATACCCATACAAACACCACCACATCACACAGACACTATACCCATACAAACACCACCACACTCACATCACACACACACACACACTATACCCATACAAACACCACCACCACACTCACATCACACAAACACACTATACCCATACAAACACCACCACCACCACCACCACACACTATACCCATACAAACACCACCACCACCACACACTATACCCATACAAACACCACCACCACACTCACTATACCCATACAAACACCACCATCACACACTATACCTATACAAACACCACCACCACACTCACATCACACACACACACTATACCCATACAAACACCACCACCACACTCACATCACACACACTATACCCATACAAACACTACCACCACACTCACAAACACTATACCCATACAAACACCACCACCACACTCACATCACACACACTATACCCATACAAACACCACTACCACACTCACAGTATACCCATACAAACACCATCACCACCACACTCACATCACACACACACACTATACCCATACAAACACCACACTCACATCACACACACTATACCCATACAAACACCATTACCACACTCACATCACACACACACTATACCCATACAAACACCACCACCCACTATACCCATACAAACACCACCACCACACTCACTATACCCATACAAACACCACCACACTCACTATACCCATACAACCACCACCCACTATACTCATACAAACACCACCACCACACTCACTATACCCATACAAACACCACCACACTCACTATACCCATACAAACACCACCACCACACTCACATCACACACACACACTATACCCATACAAACACCACCACCACACTCACATCACACACACTATACCCATACAAACACCACCACCACACTCACATCACACACACTATACCCATACAAACACTACCACCACACTCACAAACACTATACCCATACAAACACCACCACCACACTCACATAACACACTATACCCATACAAACACCACCACCACACTCACATCACACACACTATACCCATACAAACACTACCACCACACTCACACACACTATACCCATAACAAAACACCACCACCACACTCACATCACACACACTATACCCATACAAACACCACCACCACACACACTATATCCATACAAACACCATTACCACACTCACATCACACACACACTATATCCATACAAACACCACCACCACACTCACATCACACACACTATACCCATACAAACACCACCACCCACTATACCCATACAAACACCACCACCACACTCACACACTATACCCATACAAACACCACCACCCACTATACCCATACAAACACCACCACCACACTCACTATACCCATACAAACACCACCATCACACACTATACCCATACAAACACCACCACCACACTCACATCACACACACTATACCCATACAAACACCACCACCACCACCACACTCACATCACACACACTATACCCATACAAACACCACCACCACACTCACATCACACACACTATACCCATACAAACACCACCACCACACTCACATCACACACACTATACCCATACAAACACCACCACCACCACCACACTCACATCACACACACTATACCCATACAAACACCACCACCACACTCACATCACACACACTATACCCATACAAACACCACCACCACACACACTATACCCATACAAACACCACCACACTCACACTATACCCATACAAACACCATTACCACACTCACATCACACACACACACTATATCCATACAAACACCACCACCACACTCACATCACACACACTATACCCATACAAACACCACCACCCACTATACCCATACAAACACCACCACCACACTCACTATACCCATACAAACACCACCACCACACTCACATCACACACACACACTATATCCATACAAACACCACCACCACACTCACATCACACACACTATACCCATACAAACACCACCACCCACTATACCCATACAAACACCACCACCACACTCACTATACCCATACAAACACCACCATCACACACTATACCTATGCAAACACCACTACCACACTCACATCACACACACTATACCCATACAAACACCACCACACTCACATCACACACACACACACTATACCCATACAAACACCACCACCACGCTCACCCCATACAAAATACCACACTCACCCCATACAAAACACCAGCACCACACTCACCCCATACAAAACACCAGTACCACACTCACCCCATACAAAACATCAGCACCACACACACATCCATACAAACACCACCACCACATCACACACACAATACCCATACAAACACAACCACCACCACACTCACATCACACACACTATACACATACAAACACAACCACCACCACACTCACATCACACACACTATGCACAAACACAACCACCACACTCACAGCAGATGGCAGAAGACTTCACTGTTGTTGAACTCCCATCACACACAGACGCCAAACAACACATCATTTACATAACTGTACAATCTTCCCGCTAAACTACACATAAGGGCATAACATCACAAGTGCCAGAACAATAGCCTACCTTTAAAGTTAAGTTAGTCAGATTTACCAGGCAAGTTCTGCCTTAGTATGTAAGGCAAGGGCAATGTTTGTAAGCTGCCTGGACAATACAAGGAAGAAAGCTTCCTGGTCCGCCCCTCTGGATGAGTGATCAGTGATTGCTTCTTGTTGAAACCACATAACATAGCCGTTTAGGTTTTCATAAAAAACAAATATATATATATATATCAAAAGTCAAAATAGCATATAGCCCAGCACTCCAACCAGGTGGAGCAGCCACAACCTGGGTGCAATCCTTATGAGAGATAGTTAGAGAACAGTGTGGAAGAAGGGCACTCTCAGGGTTTGTATAAGAGAAGAATATTTTCTTTATTCTTAGAACATTAATACATGGTCGACGTTTTGGCCCTCATCAGGACAGGTATGATCTGAAAGACAAACATATAGACAAATACTAGAAACATAGAACAATAGAAACAACACGCAACAAGACACAAACTACCTATATCACCATCACCAATAAAATTAAAAAACAGACTGTGCAGTCTGTAATGGGAATTATCCAACCTTCAACAAAGGATACCCAAAGAACAAACCAAGGGCATGCAGGATAAAGGAGCAAAGGCAGATACAAATAATATGTTACAGTGAAGAGAACAAGAACAACAACAACTGAATAGACTGTGCTGTCTGAGATCTTACAACCTTCAACAAAAGGATATCAAAGAACAACTATGAAATACTATGAAATAAGAATACCAAAGAGCAATCCGTGGGCATACAGGGCAACAAAGCAAAAGAAAATGGTGTTGTGGTATACAGATAGCATCAATGACAACGAAAGCTAAAATCCATAAGAAAAAGAAATGTCAAACACAGAAATCTACTATGTATCAGTATGTATCCCAAAGCAGAGAGATATACCCCGCTCAACAGACTCATGTGAGAATGTTTAAAACAATACTAGATAAATGAAGACACAGACGTAGGATAAGACCCAGACGAGGACTAAAAAGTGAAAAGAGTATACAGTACTTTAACATAAAAAATAAAGTTACGATCCAACACATAACCCAAGAGAACACAAAAACAAAAACAATGGCCGACATGTGGAACACCTGTTGTGTGTTTAGCAAAACACGTAAAACAGATAATGGCAGAGCGTAAAACTTAATCCAAATGTAAAAATAGTGTGTGTAAACACTTAGCGGCAGAACATGGCCAAAGCGATATTGTGGATAAAAGTAAAACCAAGTCACACATACTAGGGCCTCAAGATGAAACAATAAAAACAAACAAGGGAGTTCAGCAGTTATAGGGGAGTCACTATACAAACAACACCAAACTACATTTAGCCCAATGGTATACGGAACATACTAAAAGCCCATAGCAATATATATAACCTGTCACGCTAGTGTGAGTCCAGCAATAGCACAAGTCCGAGCCTTATGGTTCTAAGAAAATGAGCTAAAAAAACAGTGTTTACAGTACCTTTAAACTGCCGAGTGGCAGTAATCATAGATCCAAACAAGCGAATGAGGGTGGATACCGGGTACCGCCTTAAATAAGGGGAGCCTTAGAAGCAATCAGTCCCTGATAGGGTGAGACCAGTCAACACCTCCCGTAGCTATGGCAACCAATCAGTTGTTTACCCCCGAATAGAACACCTAATAATCCATACTGCAGGGGAGCGGAGCACCGCTACCTGTGTTGTAAAGAAGAAAACACATAGTCCACATATAAAGGCAGATGGCACAAAAAGCAATCCAGTAAGAGAATTATAGTATAACACCATATCCACCCCAACACACGCCAAACAGCCGAAATAGTTCCACCGTTTACAAACTGAACTCACATACCCATACCAGAGCGATGGATGCGTATATGTCCAAGAAGGACATAGTGCAATAGCACAACGAGGGTGCTGCAGATAACATGGGTCAGTGATTGCTTCTTGTGGAAACCACATAACATAGCCGTTTAGGTTTTCATAAAAAACAATAATATATATATATATATATATATATATATATATATATATATATATATTATAATATAATAATATAATGCACCCTCTTGTGATTCAGATATTGCATACCCTCACATTGCGATTAATGGCACAGCTCTAGTTAATATAGTTATATCTGTATTCTGAAGTGTATGAGGAACCAGGTGGAAACTAACAGAATGTAGGGACTGGCAGGGCTGTAGTCTTGAACAAAGTTTTTCTAGTGTCAAAATAGGTTTAAAAATGCCTTTTTTTTTTATTTTACTCGCAAAACATCTCAAAATACTACTGAATGAATCTACTTCAAAATTGGGAACTTTACAATAAACTATATTTAAACCTATATTTAAATAATTTATATAACATTACACAACGGATTAAGCTCTTTGGTTGCCAGAACATCAGGAAGCAACAATTAACCCTTTGTCTGCCATTAAAACAGGGAACAGCTGCCGGTATTATTAACACCAGTGATGCCATCACTACTTGAAGCAGAAAAGGGGCACAAGCTCTAACTTTCCTAGTTATTAATTTCCTACTTCCATCACTTTGTTGAAAGGAAGTATGCTTACAGGACCATAGCTCAAGAGGGAAAAGCGAAGAGCACTGACGGCAAACACAGATGAATATTGCCCTTTTCTGCTGCAGAGTACATTTAAGGGACATAGAAAAAAAAAAAAACTAAGAGGGGCCGAATTATCAAGCTCTGAATGGAGCTTGATGCCCCTTGTTTGTAAAGACCGCTGCGCCATAACTTATCCGCCTGCTCTGAGGCGGCAGACAGAAATCAACCCGATCGAATACGATCGGGTTGATTGACACCTCCTGCTAGTGGCCAATTGGCCGCAAATCTGCAAGGGGCGGTATTGCACAAGCAATTCTGGTAAACTGCTTGTACAATGATAAAAGCTGACAGCATTTATCGATGAGCAGCGGACATGATACGCTACATTGCATCATGTCCGCTCGCATTTCTATAAATATGCCCCTATGACACAAAGCTCACTAAACATATCATGCTGAATTATTTCTGAAGCTGTTAAAACATATTTTGGATTTAAATAGTGTATATTTTTTCCCTAGGGACAGAGTGCTCACTGGCAGTACAACACCCACAGTTCAGTTGGTGAACAGCAACATGCTCCACAAGCATAAATGCTACTTTTTTTTTCTTCTAAGCACATGAACCTCCACTTTGAAAAAAATAAAAAACTGCACTATGATTTGCAATAAAAAAAATCATCATGTCTTGAAGTTTAAAGGGACATAATACTCATATGCTAAATCACTTGAAACTGATGCAGTATAACTGTAAAAAGGTGACACGAAAATATCACCTGAGCATCTCTATGTAAAAAAGGAAGATATTTTACCTCACAATCTCCTCAGCTCAGCAGAGTAAGTTCTGTGTAAAAAGTTATACTCAGCTGCTCCCAGCTGCAGGTAAAAAAATAAAAAAAAAATGAAGAAATGAACAGCAGCCAATCAGCATCAGCAGTGCTGAGGTCATGAACTCTTTTACTGTGATCTCATGAGATTTGACTTAAAAACTCTCATGAGATTTCATAGTAAGCTGAATAGGGAAATAATGAGAGTGCACGAGGCTCATCCCCTAAGCTGTCCCAGGACAGACATACTAATATGCTGCTTAGAAATCCTTTACAATGGGAGGTGGCTACTGAGAAACTTTTGAGGTAAAATATATTTCTTTTTTACATAGAGATGTTCAGGAGATATTTTCTAGTCAGCTTTTTACAGCTATACTGCATCATTTTCAAGTGTTTCAACATTTGGGTTTTTGATTCAGTTATCAGCCAGTGTGAGCTATTTGTGAACAGTGAGTTTGCTGCTTTAACTAAAGATTAAATTTTATGTAATAGCTTCTCTAAGCAAGTTTCTAACAAGGATGCTGACTTTTTTCTTTTCCCCAGTACAAAACATTTGGCTGACCTATCTGTGTGTAGTCGGCACTATAACATAGATTTTCACAACAACAAGAAAAGGTGATGATGGATTTAAGGTACACTAAATGTTTATTTCACAAATTAATGTTTTATGGTCTATTTATGTTTTAAATGCTTTATCTTATGTAAAATGTTTAGCCATCAGATATTGACATACATTGTGCTATAATCGTGTAATATGCTGCACATATTATGTGGTGTTTAAAATACTGAAAAATTAGGAAACAATACAAACCATAAAATATATAAATATTATATTTTAATCAAAAACAATGGAAAATTAAGCAGAAAAAACAGCTTGTTGAGGAAATGACTAAGGCGTTCTCTCCATACCCATGGAAGAAATGTAGAAAAGAAATGTTACAAATACGATAGTCATGAAGTCATGTGTTGCATTTAGGTGCCAGCAATGTGTGCAAGTTGCTATGGAAGACGTCAAGTACTATCAGGTTTTTGTGTTTTTTTTTACAGTTTACTTATTTTTATCCAAATGTTTAAATCTGTGAAGGGACCTGATCAACTGATGTGTGAAAATGCTTATTTTTGTTAAACAGCAACATAACTCAGTATTTGCAAACTCATCATTTAATTTATAAATAGAAAAACTTAAAATTATACTTACTTGATAATTTTCTTTTCTTCTGACGGGAAGAGTCCACAGCTGCATTCATTACTTTTGGGAATTCAGAACCTGGCCACCAGGAGGAGGCAAAGACACCCCAGCCAAAGGATTAAATACCTCCCCAACTTCCCTCATCTCCCAGTCATTATGCCAAGGGAACAAGGAACAGTAGGAGAAATATCAGGGTGAAAAAGGTGCCATACGGCCGCCCCATACTATACAACGCGGGCAGCTTGCTGTGGACTCTTCCCGTCAGAAGAAAATAAAATTATCAGGTAAGCATAATGTAAGTTTTTCTTCTTAAACGGAAAGAGTCCACAGCTGAATGGGAAACTTTTGGGAAAACAATACCCAAGCTATAGAGGACACTGAATGCAAAACGGGCGGGTACAACTGGCGGCCCCTTCTGAAGGGCAACGCAGCCTAAAACCCAAAACTCCCTACAGAAAAAAACTGCTTTACTAGAAGCCAAAGGACAAAAAGGAAAAGGCTGAGATAACTGCCCAACAGTTAAAACCAGCAAGGTCCTTGCTAGAGACCGCTCAAGTTATTTGACTCTACAGAGCCAAAAGCCTCTGAGGAGACGAAGTCCCGCAGGCATGCACCACGCAAAATTAAACTCACGTCAATCAAAAGAAAGGGGGTAACGTCCACATTCCCTCAGCAGGGAAGAAGGCGACTCCGCTACATGAGTCCGAAATGACCCTCAGAACCCAAAGGGACTAGGACCAAGAAAGGGAACTCCAAAAGGAGCAAACCAGGATGAAACAGGGCACCTATAAAAAAGGACCCTGCCGACCCAGCAAGGCAAGTGAGGACTTGTAAAGCCCCCTCTACCTAAACCAAAGGACCATTAAATGTCCTGAGAACTTAAAAGGAGGAAAGAAAAATCCTTCCATCACACAGAGCACACACTCGCACCAGAATAGAGCAACCAAAAGACAAACCGTCCCGGGAGCCGCTGAGAAAAAAAAAAAAAACAGCATCAGATATCTGACGATGCTCCTCCAGGCCATAGGTCTCCTGTTACAAATAAGGACTTAACGACCACAGGTCGCCACCCTATGAAAACGCACAGGACCTTCTTCAGAAGAGGAACTCTGAAACAGTGCAGGACAGGACCTTCCCAAACAGGGACAGGAAAGGAAGGAACCAAACCAAGTAGAGAAAACTACCTGCCGAGGAGGGATCCACCGCAAAGCTTCTCACTCAAAGAAGGTTCACAATAACATGATACGGCTAGGATCAACAGATCAGACAGATCCCTGACTCTCGCTCCGGTAACAGACCCAGCACCAAAAGTGACTGATAATGTCTGAAAGACCTAGGGAATAAAATACCCCGAATCATAAGGATCTGCAGGAAGGAAGAATCCATCCCCTCACACTGATATGCCGCAAACCAGGCCAGGGGGCAACCCCACCGACAGAGGCATAAAGGGTACCTCCAAGCACCAGGCGGATACAGAAGGATGTCAAATTCACCCCCAAAAGGAAAAGAGAAACCAGAACTAACAATATGCTAGCACACAATCAAGGTGCAAATAGCTGCAGCTGGTTTCAAATTGTAAACCTTCCGCTTGCTAGACGGCTAAGTGAACCATCATACTAGAATAGCGGGGCTGAAGCATAGAGTTGCTCAAAAAGGTCAAATACCGAATGAAAACCATCCGGTCACTAAGGCCAGCCCAGAAGTCGTCTAGATTTCCCTGCAAGGGAGAGATTACTCCTGTAGGAACAGAGGACGTCCCGGACCGGGAAACTGGGCCATCCAGAACCAGACCTAAGAGATCTGATACAGACCCCCAAAAATCCAGTCAAAGACAGGACAAACAGACCCAGCACCCGATAAACTCGGAACCGGCTTGACTATTTAAAAAACCCTGAGGAACCCTAGGTTACCCCATCGGGAGTAGACTTGTACCATAGGCGAAGCAATAAATGTCATATCCAAGACACGAAAATGTCTCATACGCTTAGGACACCCGCAGCGGAATACAACTCCCCACAGAAGGGTGATAGGTAGTAGTGAAGTCACACAGCCATTCTGGAAGGCCCTAAGGCCCTAGGGACATCTTCCACTAAGTCCAAAGACTAATAATGTACAAGAAAAACAGAAAACTCTGCTTAGGAATGCTAGCTGTCAATAGAAACACAAAACAGATAACGGGAGCTTTATCTGGGTACAACCCTCTGCTTCAGGAACGGGGGAGCCAACCACTACGCCCATAGAAACTGGATTGATAAGATAACAAAAGTCTCCAAGATCCTCAGGATTCAATTTGGTCGGCTGCAAATCATGATTTAGGGAGGATATGTGTCACCCATCAGTGAAGCGGCACTCGCTGTAAGGAACACCTAAACACAGCTGGATACGAACTCTTGACCCTCAGCTTTGAAGGCTGCAAGGTTTACCACTAAGCTAACGAGGGGCACCATCTCTGGCACCCCAAAGGCTCGAGGATGGAAGGAGGAATGTAATCCGAACCCCTAACGGGAGACATCCGAAATGCCTAAGCAGTGGTGGGAGACAACCATCTGAAAATCTCCCAAAGAATGGGAGCAGACGAGATCCCAGAAGCAGTGTAGCCAAAAGGCTTCAACTTCCAGCAACAGATGAACCAAAGCCAACCAAGGAAAAGGACGAAAGGCCCCTCACCTCAACCCAAAGGAAGAGGTACCATCATCAAGGAAAACAAATTCCAAAAGGGGAACCTCAAAATAGAAAATGAGGACAATCGCCCTCAGAGATCCCTAGTAGGATCTGCAGGCCCACGAGGAACAGGACTGTTAGGACTGACCCTGATGCCCCAAAGGCAGAATGAGAACCAGCCTAACATCAGTGAACGAAGGCTTCCTCTACCATGTACTTTTTTATTATTTTTTTATTTTAGCCCTGCATGGGCAGGGCCTCAAAAAAATATTGGGAGGTTCACCCCACGAAAACTCTTAGCAAAAGCAAAGCATTATTCAAGCTGAAGAGACCCCAGAATAATAAACTCCTCAGTCGAGTGAGTAACTCGCCACCCAGGCAGGTCAGCCAGTTACACCGGCACCATGTGGATGATATAGACCATAAGGAACAGAGATAGCGCCCTATCAGGACCAGCCTACTACATGGGGCACTCCAACTGACCCAGGCCACAGAAAATTTGAGACCCCAATAGGAATCGACAAAAGGGATATGAGACTTAACAATGTACTAACACCTTAGCATGCGACTTCCACGGAAGCGCCCAAGTGACCACAAAATCGCTAGTATCAGGATTCCAGAGAAAAAATATTTCCCAAGGGAAAATCATAAGACATAAGCTTTTTAAGTACAAAATAAAAAACATCCTACCTGGATCAAAGAAAAAAAGAGGGCAGCACCCACAGGAGAACACCCAAGAAGAATGGGTACACCAACAGGACCAGCCAATCAGAGAGCCCAGTCTCCAAAAGCTCAGAACAGGAATAAGATACCCAAAAAAGAAAGCAAAATTGGAGATGACAAGGAGATTTTGGAGATGACAAGGAGATTACTTCATCCCCACACATAACCTAACCCAGCTTGCCGTCTGGAACAGATGTGTCAGGGTGCCAGGAATCAGACTGAGACGGGAAGTGCAAAAATAATCACACCAGTCTGTAACGCGCCAATCTGTAACGAAAAGCAAGACTTACCTCCGCCGGGGCAACTTACGACCCCAACCCTCAGAGTTGGGCCCCTGAAGCTTCAGAGGAAACCGCTTCCCCAGATGGCTGATCTAACCCAGATGATCCCCTGTTAGCATAACACAGACAGTATCTCAGTAACACCTCCTCTGGAAGATGTAAATGTGCCAACGCCATAGATATGGCCATGCGGTGCCGTAACCTCTGGAGGAAACAAGCCGCCTTCCGGAGAAGGAGTAACTGCATTAGGGATACCTGCTTGCGTAGCCAAAGAAGGTTCTAGGGGCCGCACCGCACGGGATATGGGATCCCCAGGGGAGGATGACTCAGCAGACTCTAAGTTCCCTGTATCAGGAGAAGAGAGCACTCTAGAGCAGCAGTCGGAACATAACTGATGGGAATGGATTACCCAGGCCACATCATACTCATCACAAGAAGTAGAATCTGAATCAGAGACATCCGTCTCTAAAAAAAAAAAAATCAGAATCCTCCATAAACTTGGTATATAGAAATTATGGATAGACAAAAATAAAAATGGCACCTTACACCCCCAATGGCTGGGGCACTTACCACCTCCTGAGACCCAGAAAGCTAGTGGACAGACTTTTTCTCTCCGTTGCCACGCGGCCAGGAATACGGAAATGGAACACAGAAGCGTGCCATGCCTCGCCACAAAGTGCGTTGAGAAGGCCATAGAAAAAATGCGCCAAGACCTACAAGGGCCGCGCAGCCCGACAAGAAAAGGCTGTTATGTTCCAAATTAGCCACAAGCCCAAGTGACGCTACACGTTAGCAAACAGAATCTCATAACAAACATGATTAAAGTCCCCCCTGTTCAATAACCCCCCTCAGGAGATATTAACCCTTGATTCCTTACAAAGATAAAGGAGTCCCACTGAGACCCTGACTTCTTCGTTTACATTACTTATAACATCCTTGAAGTAAAATGAAACAAACTTACCGGAATCAACGCTGTTGAACAGGAACACGGCCCTTCAACTGTGACAGATAGCCTCGCTTCTGACATGGACTTGAGAGAAGAAAGCAGGCAGCGAAACTTGTCAACGCTGATTGCTAAGGAGCTGTTAAAGGGACAGTCTAGTCCAAAAAAAAACTTTCAGGATTTAAATAGGGAATGCAATTTTAAACAATTTTCCCATTTACTTTTATCACCAATTTTGCTTTGTTCTCTTGGTATTCTTAGTTGAAAGCTAAACCTAGGAGGTTCATTTGCTAATTAGACCTTGAAGACTGCCTCTAATCTGAATGCATTTTGACCACTAGAGGGCATTAGTTCATGTGTTTCATATAGATAACTGAGCTCATGCAAGTGAAGTTACCCTGGAGTGAGCACTGATTGTCTAAAATTAAAGTGTCTAAAGAACTGAAATAAGGGGTCAGTTTGCAGAGGCATAGATGCAAGGTAATCAGAGGTAAAAAGTGTATTTCTATAACAGTGTTGGTTATGCAAAACTGGGAAAAGGGTAATAAAAAGGAATTATATATTTCTTTTTAAACAACAAACATTCTGGTGTTGACTGTCCCTTTAATGAGTCGGGATGGTTTCGCAGAAAGACTCTCCCTGCATCTCCGGACTAACTTCCATCCATGCTCTCACTGAGAGGCTGACAGGATTATTTAAAACTCTAGCCCCATTTCGAAGAGTACTAACCTCCATAAGAGACTATCTAAAATCTTACGACACTTCTCTGCCAACCTCCTGTGACGAAAGGCAAAGAATGACTGGGGGATGAGGGAAGTGGGGGAGGTATTTAAGCCTTTGGCTGGGGTGTCTTTGCCTCCTTCTGCTGGCCAGGTTCTGAATTCCCAAAAGTAATGAATGCAGCTGTGGACTCTTCCCGTTTAAGAAGAAAAAAACTTCAAGGGGGGGGTCTATATTAATTTACATTTCACAAAAAAAAGCCTGATTGCTCCACACTCCCTATTTTTTTTAAAAAAAAACCTAGGTTACAGACAAAAGCAGAACATTTTTTTCTAGGCCCCACTGCAAGCTAGACTTACGGGCCCCCCTTTAAGCCAAGCTTCAATTACATGAACGGCTGCTGAATGTAACAGAGCCTGAGCAGTGGGGGGGCTAGTCACTAGTTAGTGCTGTTTAACATACCCACTACCAAGTGGGTATGTTGTGTGAGTGATTTTTATTTTTATGGTTAAAACTTTAAATTATCTATTAAAAATACACTGTGGAAACTAGCGGGAGCTGTACTATAGCTACTATGTGATTAACAAGTAAATACATTCAGATTAGGGGTAGACCAATTATTGGAGCGGCCGATTATTATGGCCGATATTCAGAATTTCTGAAATAAAAATCAGTATCAGCCAGAAACTTACCGATATGGAGCAAATCAAAAGTAATTTAGCTCTGTGTACTTCTGGGAAACTATGCAGTTTTAAGTGACAAATCATCACACAAAGCATCTATAGCACATATAAGATGGACATAGCATAGCATCTAATAATAAATAGCACTGATAACAGAGTTCAAGTCCAGGTGTTCCTGGGAGCTCAGTTACCAACTACCATACACCCAATGGCAGGCCTGCAGATGGACTTGAATAAACAAAAAAATCATGATTTGTGAAATGGAAAATGTGATCTGTAAGTGGCACTTAAAGTTACATAGTTTCCCTGAAGTACACAGAGCTAAATTACTTTTGATTTGCTCATAGGAGTCAGCAATACATAAAATCAATTTGCTTGGTAATTGCTATCAGAAATAAAACATTTATTGCATTCTGATAAATTTTACACATTTTGCAAAACATTTTACTAAAGCTGCTATATTTGACGATTTTTTAATTTAAATATTTTATTTCCCCCTTTGATGATAGGCCCAAAAAAAAAAAAAAGAAAAAATTAAGAAAAAAAACCTTGAGTAGAAAGTTATGCAGTATAAGAGACTAGTATTAATATTTTTTGTGATCACGAGTTGTTTAATATCCACATAAGTTTATGAGATGGTTTAACTGGGAAACTTACTTTGTGCTTTATTAGTATTAATATTCTCTAGCAGTGGATAACAATGCTCTGACCATTAGGTGGTTTATTTTCTTATGCTGGGGAGAGTCCACAGCTGCAGTCATTACTTTTGAGAAATACAGAACCTGGCCACCAGGAGGAGGTAAAGACACCCCAGCCAAAGGCTTAAATACCTCCCCCACTTCCCTCATCCCCCAGTCATTCTGCCGAGGGAACAAGGAACAGTAGGAGAAATATCAGGGTGAAAAAGGTGCTAGAATAATAATAAAAATATGGCCGCCCCATAGATAAAAATGCGGGCGGGGAGCTGTGGACTTTCCCCCTCAGAAGAAAAGAAAATGATCAGGCAAGCATAATTTAAGTTTTTCTTCTTAAACGGGGAGAGTCCACATCTGCATTAATTACTTTTGGGAAAACAATACCCAAGCTATAGAGGACGCGGAATGCAAAACGGGCGGGTAGAAGAGGCAGCCCATTCTGAGGGCACCACAGCCTGAATCACTCCAAACCCCAGCAAAAAAAACTGCTTCACTAGAAGCAGAAGGAACTAAAAACAAAATGGAAAGGACCAAGCAATTGCCCATCAGTTAAAACCAGCAATGCCCTTGCTAGAGACCACCCAGAATCACTAGCCTCAACCGAGCACAAAGGCCTCCAAGGAAACAAAGTCCTGCAGGCGCCAAACACACACAAACGCACCCCCGACCCGAGGGAAGGGGGGACCTCCACATTCTCTCAGAAGGGGAGAAGTACTCAGATACGAGAGTCCAAAAGGACCACCAGACAAACAACTAGGGCAATAAAGAACCCCAAGCATAACTCCAAGAGCGCAACCAAGGTTGCAACAGAACAAAACCAAGTAGAGAACGAACCCTACCGACTGAGCAGAGAGGAAAAATCCCAGACCACTATCTGCATGGAAGTCCAAGGGGCCAAGTAACGTCTCAATCCAGGAGACCTAGAGGGACAAGGTAGTCCCATACACAGAGAGCAAACCCGCACTCAAGATAGAGCGATCGAGGAATAAAATCACTCCCGGGAGCCGCTAAAAACAGCACTATAATATCTGATTATACTCCAGATGAAGCCGCAGGCTTCCCTCTGCAAAAAGGAGGTCTAAGCAGACGCAACCCGCCACACAAGCTAATCAAAATCAAAAACTCCTAAAAGTAGAAAGCAACTTCCTCCCAGGGAGACAGGAAAAGATAGCACCCAAAACCAGCAGAGAAAGAGCTACCTGCTGAGGGAAGGAAACACTGCGAAACCTCCCACCTAAGGAATGCCCCTGTGATAAAAGGTAACGAATGACTGGGGGATGGGGGAAGTGGGGGAGGTATTTAAGCCTTTGGCTGGGGTGTCTTTGCCTCCTCCTGGTGGCCAGGTTCTGTATTTCCCAAAAGTAATGAATGCAGCTGTGGACCCTCCCCGTTTAAGAAGAAACGGTATTTATGCCATTTTTCTATGTTTTGGGTGGCCATTTAATAAGTTAATTTTCAAGCACTTATTTTTTCCCAGTTGTTTACTTTTAATGTTTAAAATTTTAAAAAGCATGTTCAGTTTATACCAGATTTGTGTAGAAATTGTGTTGATTTTTCAAAACTTTAAATTTACAGAATATCGGCCCCTGTTATCAGTCTATCCCTAATTCAGATGAGTTTAACCCCTTAATGACAGAGGACGTACCAGGTACGTCATAGAAAAAACTTCCCTTAATGACAGTTGACGTACCTGGTACGTCCTCTGTTGCCTTAAGTGCTGGAAGCGATCATGCTTACAAGGGATTGTAGTGATGCCTCAATATTGTGGCATCACTACAATCCCCCATTTTACATACCGATGCAGAAAGGGCCACTCTGTGGCCCCATCTGCATCGGCTATGTATGTCTTCAAATGAGTTGGTGGGTGGGTTGCTGCATTTACCTAGCATCACATCTAGCCGCTAAAATATACCCGATCTTACCTTATCACCCTTTGCTGCCGGTCCGGCGGTTGCGAGTGGGGGATGCTTGTGCGCGCACGCAAAATTTACAGCCCATTGGAAAAAAAAAAAAACGATCGATCTAGATGCAGTGGCATCTCTGTTGTTTATTAAGGGATCTGGGAGGGGGAGGGTTGAAGATTATTTAGGGGGGCCAGCTGCACTACAGAAAAATATTGTATATTTAAAAAGTAAAAAAAAACTATTTTGGGGGGCAAATTGGGTGTACCCAAGATGGCGGCAAATAGACAGAGGGGGAGGGTTAGAAAGATGTATGGGGGGGATCAGGGAGGTTGTGGGGTAAGGGGGGGATCTATCACTGCAGACTTTATGCCAAAAAATAAAAAAAAATATAAAAAATATTTTTATTTCAGTACTGGCAGACTTTCTGCCAGTACTTAAGATGGCGGTGACAATTGTGAGGTGGGGAGGGAAGAGAGCTGTTTGAGGGGGGTCAGGGGGGGATCAGGGGGTGGGATGTGTCAGGTGGGAGGCTGATCTCTACACTAAAGCTAAAAATTAACCCCACAAGCTACCTAATTAACCCCTTAACTGCTGGTCATATTACAAGTGTGGTGCGCAGCAGTATTTAACGGCCTTATTATTACCAAAAAGCAACACCAAAGCCATATATGTCTGCTATTTCTGAACAAAGGGGATCCCAGAGAAGCATTTACAACCATTTGTGCCATAATTGCACAAGCTGTTTGTAAATAATTTCAGTGAGAAACCTAAAATTGTGAAAAATTTAAGTTTTTTTTTTTATTTGATCGTATTTGGCAGTGAAATGGTGGCATGAAATATACCAAAATGGGCCTATATCAATAATTTGGGTTGTCTACTACACTAAAGCTAAAATTAAACCTAAAAGCTCACTACAAGTTCCCTAATTAACCCCTTCACGGCTGGCCATAATACACGTGTGGTGTGCAGCGGCATTTAGCGGCCTTCTAATTACCAAAAAGCAACGCCAAATCCATATAGGTCTGCTATTTCTGAACAAAGGGGATCCCATAGAAGTATTTACAACCATTTATGCCATAATTGCACAAGTTGTTTGTAAATAAATTCAGCGAGAAACCTAAAGTTAGTGAAAAAAATTGTGAAAAAGTGAACAATTTTTTTTATTTGATCGCATTTGGCGGTGAAATGGTGGCATGAAATATACCAAAATGGGTCTAGATCAATGCTTTGGGATGTCTTCTAAATATAAATATATACATGTCAAGGGATATTCAGGGATTCCTGAAAGATATCAGTGTTCCAATGTAACTAGCGCTAATTTTGAAAAAAAGTGGTTTGGAAATAGCAAAGTGCTACTTGTATTTATGGCCCTATAACTTGCAAAAAAAGCAAAGAACATGTAAACATTGGGTATTTCTAAACTTGGGACAAAATTTAGAAACTATTTAGAATGGGTGTATTTTGGTGGTTGTAGATGTATAACAGATTTTGGGGGTAAAAATTAGAAAAAGTGTGTTTTTTTTTCAATTTTTTCCTCATTTTATATTTTTTTATAGTAAATTATAAGATATGATGAAAATAATGGTATCTTTAGAAAGTCCATTTAATGGCGAGAAAAACTGTATATAATATGTGTGGGTACAGTAAACGAGTAAGAGGAAAATTACAGCTAAACACAAACACTGCAGAAATGTAAAAATAGCCATTGTCATTAAGGGTAAGAAAATTGAAAAATGGTCCGGTCATTAAGGGGTTAATATACTTACTTGTTAACTAGATGCACATGATTTATAATAAAGTTTTCAAATGCCCCAAGACCAAAGGCAATAATAATGTAATCTGCTAGCTATGCAGGAATAATAAAAGGCATATACTCTCCATAACTACTGTAATCTCTAGTTTAGCAGGGTATTCCTACAAGCCAAACTGCTCCCTGCACCTGTAACACTGACAACAGCTAAACTCTCAGCTATATCATCCCCGCTTCTGAGGTTTGTGTGGCCTGCATCAGATGACATCACAAGCTTATCCCGCTACACTGTTACAAGCTGCCACCTATGACAGCTAACTACATGCTTTCCTGATACCTAGTCACGATGGGGCTTGCTTACACCAGTACCTGCATCCTTCATTTCAGAAGTCTGTGTGTAGCATGTGAGGTCTGTATAAACAGGCAGTGAACACTCATGCACACACAGTGAGAAGAATGAAAAATTAACGCTGCAGGGGACCTTGTAAATTAGTGTATGCAGCATGGCGAGCCATCTTACCGGCGGGCCTCCCAGCATTGCACGGTCTGGATTACAGATTTACCTTTATGTACAAAGCACATTTTTTTTAATATAAAAGCAAGAAGTGTTAAATGTTCATTTAATGCACAGTCTAATAAAATTATATATATATATATATTTATCGCTTAAAGGGACAGTAAACCTTAAAAATAATGTTATATAATTCTGCATAGTGCAGAATTATATAACATTATTTAGGTGCTATAGCCATAAAAGCATTTTTTCCTTTTATATTTTGCTAAAATACGGCGCTTTTACAGACCCGCCCTCTGCTCTCTGCTGAGCGGGTCTGTAATATTCAGTCAGCGCATCGGGCCAGCTGTATAGTCACAGCCTGGCCCGACCGCGCCATTAGACTAAGTGCAGCTCGCTCCTGTGACAGGAGCGAGCTGCACTTAGTCTTATGGCGCGATCGGGCCGGGCTGTGACTATACAGCTGGCCCGATGCGCTGACTGAATATTACAGACCCGCTCAGCAGAGAGCAGGTCTGTAAAAGCGCCGTATTTTAGCAAAATATAAAAGGAAAAAATGCTTTTATGGCTATAGCACCTAAATAATGTTATATAATTCTGCACTATGTGCAGAATTATATAACATTATTTTTAAGGTTTACTGTCCCTTTAATTTATTTCCAAACACTTGTTATACCAGCTGCAGAGTATAAAAAGTATAAAATGTATGAGAAATTAGATTTTTAGGTTTATTTGTAAATATAAAATATCAGGTTTTGTGCTTTGAAACCACAACCTATTAACCTGTAAAATCAGATCTCATTTTATCACTTTGTGTACACACACGAGTCCTTATCATATGTCTGTAAACCAAAACCAGGTGTAATTTTTTCTGCTGATTGTGTTTACAAAGCTTGTCAAAAGACTATACTTAAGTTTAGAAACTTTCAGTATAGGTAGGGATACCACAGGCTAAATCAGCCATTTCAAATACCAAAATAAGGGTAAAGGAGCTACTTGTAAAAAAAAAAAAAAATGGAAAACACTCCAGTCTGTAAAATTGGTCATTGGGAACAAATTAAATGGGAGAAAGATTTTGGGTAAACTGTCCCTTTAAAAAGTGACATTAAACTGCTGCGCACAACTACAAAAGAATAACAACTACTCACTATGTTGTTGCATCTAATCCTTTTCCTGCAGCTTTTTTTCAAATCAGTCCCCTGTCTTACCTATCTTAAAGGTGCCAGATACTGAAGCTCCGCCTCTTCATACTGGTTGCTGCCATCTTGGAGCTCAGGTATTCTCACAGCCTGTGACAGAAGCTGTGTGCATTTACATATGAATGAGGTTTTCAACAGCTGTATAAAGTGTTTCAGGTTAGGGTGCATGATACAGAGCAGGAGCTGTACATGTATGCAGCTTCCCATTGCTATATATTATTGTTGAGTGATTTTTTAAATGTATTTTGTGCAACTGTAAAATGGTTAAAAAAAAAACTAAAAAAAAAAAAATGTAAAGCTCACATGATGTATCGTGCACAGCAACTCCAAGCAAATTATAAAGCTCTAAAAAAAAAAAAAAAGTGAGCAATATTACGGATTTGTGAGTTTGCACTGCTTCTGTCACATGCTGTGAGTATACTTGAGCTCCAAGATGGTGGCACCCAGTATGAAGAGGCGGAGCTTCAGCATCGGGCAACTTTAGAAGGGACAGTCTTGACCCAATACATAGTTTTGATTCCTTATTGTTACATACCAGAGAAGCATCCTGCAACTGGTCTCACATCTATAAGCTTGTAGGAAAGTACATGAAACATTTAAATATTCGTTTGTTAGGAGCCAAAAATGTCTGCCAAGCTCCGCCCACCTGCTGCGTTTATATTTTGGTCTGATAAGTTTCTCTACTCACAATCGACTCTTAACCCTTTAAGGACACAGCTTTCAGTTTGCTCAATTGTTTTATGACGGAAAAATTCCGTCATATGTCCTTAAGAGGTTAAAGGGTTTTCTTACTTGCACACACTGATTTGTCCATGTGCAATTTGAAATAGCTAACTGAAAAATATTTAACTTGCACTGCTAAACTGTCAGACAAGAAAACAGGTAGCTGGACAAGAAGAAAGCTGTGGGCGGAGCTTGGTGGCAATTATCGGCTGCTAACAACAATCTTTATTTAAAAGTTTCATGTACGGGGGCGGGGCCAACCGCCGTAGCTGCTGGACGCATATCTGCAGAGCTCCAGACTCCCAGTCGGGATTATTAATATTTATTATTACCCTTGACACTGCACAAACTATCCTTCATGGGACCAGTACATCTATTTAGATTGTGGACACTAATTTGCGAAAATAGAACTTTCTTAGCATCCTTAAAGCCTCATTCAGAGAGGAGCTGAAGTCAAACAACAGAAGCGCAAATCGCCATCTTGGTGATGGCGATTCGCGCTTCTGTTTTACGCGCAGTAAACCTCTCTGTAAAATGCTGAAATCATCTCACCCAGGCATGACTACTTCTCAAGATCTACCCTCTCTCCCAGTGTGCCGGGATCTGCAGCATTTATATAAGACAGCTAATATCCTTCCTAATCCAGCTAACGTCAGGAAACCACCTAACTCAACAAAGCAGCCATCTATTCCGTTGGGGTGTGGGGAGCCGCACATTCTGGTCATGGAAACAGTGAGCAGATGGAAGCTTAAGATGGACCGGCTGCTGCAGAACCACTTTCGGAGCATGAAGGCGGAGATTAGTCGGCTCCTTCTCATAGCGCAACCTGACATGGATACGCCACAGACAAGATCAACGCCGCTGCCTTCTAGGAAGCTGTCTACCGTAACTGACCTGTCTAATATGAAGATCCTCCCTCCCTACACTCTGAAGGCAGACAAGAGATCGCTACCCGATCCGGCACCCCAAACAAAGACCTGTAGGACATCGATAATTTGGTCTGACATAGCAGGAGAGACCGTGCCTGCAGGTGATCCCCAAGTTATACTTAAAGCTGCAATCAAGAGCTGGTTTCACTCACTCACTCCACAACACCATGAGCCTCTGGTCTCTCCTCTCCGGTTCTCTGTCCCCCTCGAGATCAACGGTCAGAGTTTCTACCTGGAGCCAGTTCACTCCTGGCTTGACAGCTTGCCGCTTAGCATCATACCCTACAAGATGAGCTGTGCTGCTGTGTGGGACCCTGGGGGCAGCTGTTTGAACGTGACAGCGGTGCAGCAACCATGACTCTGCCTAAATATACCGCACTCATTGAAACAACTGTGGGACACTTCTAATGCTCTTATTTGGAAAGAACTTCCAGCACTGCTAATTACCTCTCTTGGTATTTGTTTTCACTTTTTTTTTTTTATGTATTTAGCCTTAATGCCAGCAATAACTTAGCCCAATAATATATCAACAGTAACTTGAACTCCATTGGGCCCTACGATAGGCTGTAAGTTTATAACTAGATTTAAGAAGATACGCAGCTACTGGAAACCTGGTAAACATTACTGCAAAGTTACTCCGGACTAGTGCCTGCTTGCTTTGCTGACACCTATTAGCTAATTATAACTAGTAATGCATAGCTGTTTGATGTTTATTTGTAATATTTCTCTTTACATTAACCTGAATGGACTGTACCCTACTGCTATGTTTAAAACAGTTGCTAGATGGAGTCTGAGAATATGTATGGGGATAGATCTTAGTCTTAATTCTTGAATTTGCTGCAGTACTCAACAACATTCACATCTACATTTGCCTAAACATACCATTTGAAACATTTGAATGCATGACATTACTGAAGGATCTATATACATTTTGATAGCACCTGACTTGCTTCTGACTCTGCCTATATACGGCGTTTTTACACTTAGGTTCCTACTCACCATAAAATGATTATAACAGTGGTTTTACCATCTGTCAAGGTTGCATAAATCTTCTGAAGCTGTTATTTAATTACTAGCGCTATTAGAGGAAGATTCAGGATCACTGGAGATTTATATTGTTATATTAAAGTCTACACAGGCTAGATTCCCATACCCCTGCCATGTATAATGAGACGAAGTGCCATAGGTATGGTTATGTCGTAAGGTATATGACTATTTATCGTCTGCTATACGTTTTTGCCCTGTAATCATAATTCTCATAATAGTCCATATAGACATGCATCTAGGACCTCCCTCATACTAAGAAGGTACATTTATGGGACTTACATTATAATACTCACCATGCATGATGGACTGAGACATATTAGCTTCTTATATTCTTCTATCAAAATGTGCTAACATTCTCACTGCACAATTTTTTATTTGGCTTTCATTAACACCCTTTATATAACCGTTAGTGACCTACACCCTATACACTGTTTAGCATTCTTAAGATGACTCATATTCATGTCTTATTAGGTTGATTTGTGTCCCCTTAACTCTGGTTTAGCGATATTAAAATAGTATCTCTCCCTGATAGCTAGCTTAGAGGCGCTTCTCCCAGTTCTACATGGGTATAGATTATTATCCTCTTGACATTCAGCCCCTATCTTGGAGTTCTTTACCCTATAAAGTTAAATGGCCCTCAGTTTGTACTTTTCTAGTATCCTAGTTGGCCCCGCCCTCCCCCCTTTCTCCCCCCACTGTGAGCGGCTTTTGCCCGCTGAATTCCCCCTCCCCCACACACTTAGGCCTACGGGAGGCCAGACTAAAGCTAACTCCCTACCTCTCACTTTTTTTTGTTGCCTTACAGTATATTTGTTATCTCGGAGTAGGGATCATTATTTGAGTGATAAAAAAAAAAACGAGGTTTAGTTTTTATATGTTCCAGACAACAGAGTTTTATATACACTACTATACTGTTTATATTCATGACTGCAAAGGTGGCGTTGTGACTCATGTCATTTGTTATTGATCTAGCTATATTTTATATCACTTGCTTCTATATCTATACAAACATCCTAACTCTATCGGTCAGGTACTGCGATATTTAATGTCATTTTATTGCACCAATGTATCAGCCTATGTCTATTTCTTATCTGAGAGTTGTGTAAACATATTTATCACTTCTGTTCCATGTCTGGATATATTTTATGATTTATTGTTTATTACTTAATACCTCAATAAAAAAATTATTTGGGAAAAAAAAAAAAAAAAGTTTCATGTACTTCTTACATAAGCTTATAGATGTGGAACCCATTGCAAGATGCTTGTCCGGTATGTAACAATGAGTAATTAAAAAAAAGGGAGGATTGGGTCTAGACTATCCCTTTAAAGCTATAAAGACAGGAAAACTGATTTAAAAAGAGCTGCAGGAACAAGATGAAATGCAACAACATTCTTCTGTAGTTGCACACACGCCACACAGCAGTTTAAAGTCCCTTTAATAATTTCAATGACTTGTTATACCAGTATGAGAGAATACAATGTATAAGAAATTGCAGGGAAATCAGATCTCCTTATTTTATCACTTTCTATACACACACGCTTCCTTATCTGTATACCAACAATCAATACTTAAAAGGGATATGAAACCCATATAATTTTTATGTGATTCAGATAGAGATTTTAAAAGGGACAGACTACACCAGAATTTTTATTATTTAAAAAGATAGATAATCCCTTTATTACCCATTCCCTGGTTTTGCATAACCAACAATGTTATATTAATATATGTTTTACCTCTGTGATTACCTTGTATCTAAGCCTCTGCAGACTGCCCCCTTATCTAAGTGCTTTTGACAGACATGCAGTGTAGCCAATCATTGAAGACTCCTAAATACATCCACAGGAGTGAGCACAATGTTATCTATATGACACACATGAACTAGTACTGTCCAACTGTGAAAAATTTGGAAAATGCTCTGAGCTAAGAGGCGATTTTCAACGGTTTAGAAATCAGTTTGAGCCTACCTAGGTTTAGCTTTTAAAAAATACCATCAAATTTGATGATAAAAGTAAATTGGAAAGTTGTTTAAAATTGCATGACCTATCTGAATCATGAAAGTTTAATTTTGACTAGACTGTCCCTTTAAACACATTTTCTAATTAATTCTGCTATCAAGTTTTCTTCGTTCTCAGAGTATCCTTTGTTGAAAAGCAGGGACATGTGCTTAGTAGCCGGCCCATTTCTGGAGTATTATACAGCAGCCGTTTTGCAACAATGTTATCCATTTGCAAGAGCAAAAGATGGCAGCACTCTTTCCTGCCCTGTAGTGCTACAGATGCCTACCTAGGTAGCTCATCAACACAAAATATCATGGGATTGAGGCAAATTTGGTCATAGAAGTATGTTGGAAACTTGTTTTAAACGGTATGAAATGTCTGAATCACAAAAGAACATTTTTGGGTTTCATATCCCGTTAAAGAAAAATTGAAAAATAACATATTACTTATCTCTCTTACTTCCTACTGGGAGTGTAATTTCTTCTGCTAGCTATGTTTACACAGCTTTTCTATAGCCAATACTTAACTATTGAATTTTTTAGTATAAGTGGGGATACCACAGGCAAATTCAGCTATATTAAAAGCCAAAATAAAAGGTAAATTAGCCATTTGTAAATAATGTAATACACTCCAGCAGGTAAAGTTGATAATTGTGAATAAATTAAAGAGAAGCAAACGTTACAGTACACTGTCCCTTTAAAGGGTAAAGACTTTATAATTTACAGTTAATGACCTTATGTCTTAGTACATCCATTATTATGTCACATTAAAAAAATACACAGATAAAAAAAAACACGCAACTTAAAAGGTCTATAATAAATTACCCTAATGTGTATACAATAAGTTATTTTTAATGCACTTGCCTAAAAGAAAAAAACAAACAAACAGTATTTCTAATATCCTAAATCGTTCCTCAAACTACTTAAAATAGTACAACCAAAACTGCCGATGACACAAAAGTATCCCGCTCAAGGGGGCGCTATGGTATAAGATATAAAATATCTGTCAGATTAGTATATCAGAATATATAGACCAATCTGTGTACATATACAAAATGGCAAATGTTATAAACAATCAGTGAATGCAATAATTATCTTATCTGAATCGTTGGTAAGGAAGATTGAGATCTCAAGTCCAAATACTCCAAAAGTGTTTTATGGTGAGAATGCCAAAAAATGGACTATGGGATCAATCTTGCAAAGACACGGCAGCTCCTCTCGAAGAATAAAAATGAACCAGATATCTGTGAGAAGAAAATCACAAACAAGAGGGCGTCTCCTAGTGCGATACTGCGGTGGTAATGGTAATACAAACAGGTCTTGTATTGTGATTGTACTCACATACGGAGCAGCACCAAGTGTGCTAATCGGGGCAAGCTGGGAACTTGCAGTGACCCAGCGACACTGATCCTCCACAAGGATAACAGGATACGGGGTATCCAGGTAATTAAAATGATGAGTCAAGCTCAGGCTCCCATACAATATAAAAGATATTTTATTTAAAATAGTAGTAAAACACCATGGGTGTTTGATTCACCCAGGTATATAAAAACAATTGTGAGATACTGATTGCGATTGAGGAGATGCCTGAGGAAACAGCTAGCTGAGCTGAGAAACGCGATACAATCTGTATCTTACAATTGTTTTTATAAAAAAAAAACTTTAAAAATGTTTACCTCTGTGAAACTCCTTATATGCAGAGCATTATCAGCTCTGAGGATGCTTCAAATGTTACTATAGCAACCATTGTCAATCGGCTCACTCGTGAACGAGCACAGGAAGGCTGAATCTGCTTTTAAGTGATATTACTGCAGCCTGCACTTCAGAATATTCAGTGAAAGGAGCTGCTTGAACGCAAGAGTGCGCATGGATGTGGAAACGGCAATTTAAATGGGCACAGGAAACGATAAAGAATTGTAAGAGCAATATCTTTAAACTTCAACATTTTATATAATAGGTGAATTTGTATGCCTCTTATGAACGTTTGATTAAGCCTTTGATAAAAAAAAATTTATAAATGGCCCTTTAATATTATAATGGATTTGAAACCTGCTGTTAAAAGGGACAGTAATATCCAAAAAAAAAAAACGTTCATGATTCAAATAGGGCATGTAATTTTAAACATCTTTCCAATTTACTTTTAATCACCAATTTTGCTTTGTGCTCTTGGTATTCTTAGTTGAAAGTTTAACCTAGGTAGGCTCATATGCTCATTTCTTAGTCCTTGAAGGCCGTCTCTTATGTGAATACATTTTGATAGTTTTTCACCACTAGATGGCGTTAGTTCATGTGTGTCATATAGATAACATTGAGCTCATGCACGTGAAGTTACCTAGGAGTAAGCACCGATTGGCTAAAATGCAAGTTTGTCAAAAACTGAAAAAGGGGGCAGTTTGCAGAGGCTTGGGTACAAGGTAATCACAGAGGTAAAAAGTGTATTATAATGCAAAACTGAGGAATGGGTAATAAAGGGATTATCTAAAAATTCTGGTGTTGACTGTCCCTTTAAGACAGCAGATTGTGGATACAACCTAAACGTTTAATTTTTCAGAACATCTTTTTAAACTAAGACATTACCCCTATTATTTTCAGGAATTTGGCAAAGAACTATCCTTGTGTGCTCTGGGCTTATTCATAAATACAGTTTGCCTTTTTGTCAATTGCTTAAAGGTCTAGTAAACCAAAAAAAAAAAAATATATATTTTATGATTCAGATAGAACATACAATTGTAAACAACTTTCCAATTTACTTCTATTATCAAATTTGCTTCATTCTCTTGCTATCCATTGCTGAAGGAACAGCATTGCACTACTGGCAGCTAGCTGAAAATATCTAATTTAGCCAATCACAAGAGACAAATGTGTGCAGGCAACAATTAGCAGCAGCTCCCACTAGTGTATGATATGTGCGTATTATTTTTCAACAAGGGATACTAAGAGAACGAAGCACATTTGAAAATAGAAGTGAATTTAAAAGTGTCTTAAAATTACATGCTCTATGTGAATCAGGCAAGTTTAATTTTGACCTCCCTATCCCTTTAAAAAAATGACATTTTTACGAATGACTTTACCCAGATGATCCAGTCAGATGTAGTGTTAATAGTTACCATAGCCAACATTTGAAAATGTTAATGTGCGACATTTAAAATTCTTTGTTTAACAGCAGCGCTTTGTAGTTTCTTCATGACAAAGACTGTGCATTCCTAAATGACTATACACATGCCAATTAAAATGTGTCAAAAAGTGTTTAAACATTCATTATAACAAGGCTGAACTCTAACATCCCATAAAATTGTTTGCAAGATGAGGTTTTGAAAGATTTGTTTGTATCAACTGTATTTATTAAAGGGATAAGAAAAACAGTATTTCAATGTTGTAATAAAAAAACACTAAGCAGTGGCTTATACTTAAACTTTCATGAATTAGTGCCCAGTTTTTGAAAATACTAATAAAAATGGGGGCACTTTCATTCATGAAAGTTTACATTGCACCATGTTTTTACAAATACTTACCTTTCTCTTGTGCAAAGCCAGATCGCCGACCCCCTGCCCGCAGTTCCTCTGTACATAATACGTCACCAATGACATAACCGGCTTCCTCCAATCATGGCTTCCCCCCAGAGTGCCAATCTCGTGAGGCCACGCCATGATGATTGGAGGAAGACGGTTTCGTTATCGCTGTGTAAGTACAGCAGGAGAAGCAGGCGGGGGATCAGCGATCCGGCTTTGCACAAAAGAAAGTAAGTATTTCTAAAGTGAGCATGAGCTGGTTTACGATTCAGATTCACTCGAACAATGCTAGATAAACAGGGAGTCAGGTTTGATCATGCTCAGAAGAGGCAGAACAGCTCTTACGCAACTGAGGGCAGTTGCTAAACTGAGAATTTATAAGTGCTTATTTTGCAAGAAAAATTAATAAGTTGTTTGCTGTTTTTACTAAAGGAGCACTGTTTAATATCCCTTTCATTTGTAATGTTTTTTTAAAACAAGTGTGATCTATATATGTGACAAAACATTGGAAAAAGGCTAATGACGACTCATTTGGCAAATACTTCAGCACAGCACATAAACCTGAACAAAACAGGTCATGTAGCTACTATTAAAAAGGGGCATGAAACACTAAATAAATCTTAAAGCCAACAACGTATTCAGGGCAAAGATTTGACAGAGAATATGTAGATGCATTACCTTAAATCAGGGCTCGACAAACCCAGAAGCCAGGGAGCCACTGGCTCCTAGAACTTTATCCCTGGCTCCTAACTTATTGAGTTATTCTCCATATATCTATATGCAATTACCTCTGTCTGGCTCCTAAAAATATGTCTGGCTCCTAAATATTGTTTCTGGCTCCTAATTTTTAAACAGATTTGTCAAGCACTGCCTTAAATTGTATTAGTTTTTTTTTAAATATTGAACACACACACAGTAAAGTTTTTGGGGCATATTTATCAAAGTGCGAACGGACATGATACGCTACATCGTATCATGTCCGCTGCACATTGATAAATGCCGACAGCATACACTGTCTGCATTTATCATTGCACAAGCAGTTCACCAGAACTGCTTGTGCAATACCGCCCCCTGCAGATTCGCGGCCAAACAGCCACTAGCAGGTGGTGTCAATCAACCCGACAGTATTCAAGAGAAAAAATAAATAAAAATAAGGGAGATTTTCCTTTTGGATACATGTATATAAATATACTAGGGTAGTAGTTAAAGGGACAGTCTAGTCAAAATTAAACTTGCATGATTCAGATAGGGCATGCAATTTTAAACAACTGTCCAATTTACTTTTATCATCAAATTTGCTTTGTTCCCTTGGTGGTATTTTTGAAAAGCTAAACCTAGGTAGGCTCAAACTGATTTGTAAACCGTTGAAAACCGCCTCTTAGCTCAGAGCATTTTGAAAGTTTTTCACAGTTAGACAGTACTAGTTCATGTGTGTCATATAGATAACATTGTGCTCACTTCGGTGGAGTTATTTAGGAGTCTGTACTGATTGGCTAAACTGCATGTCTGTCAAAGCAATGAGATAAGGGGGCAGTCTGCAGAGGCTTAGATACAAGGTAATCACAGAGGTAAAATATATATATTAATATAACTGTGTTGGTTATGCAAAACTGGGGAATGGGTAATAAAGGGAGTATATCTTTTCAAACAATAAAAAATCTGGTTTAGACTCTCCCTTTAAGATTCTCATTCTTTATGTAGCCAGATCTCATATCAGCCAATATTTTTCCATTTGGTCAATTGCATTAAAAAAGTATTTCTCCATGCTGGCCATGTAATCGACAGTGCGCTAATTTCCTTGAGACACGGGGGGTCAGGTGATTTCCAAGCTCGAGCAATGCAAAGTTTGGTTGCCGTAAATATGTATATCAATAGTCTCCTTGACATTTCTGGAATGGCATTGTCTATGATATGCAGCAAGGCATTGGATGGTGATATTGTGGAAATAAGTTTGAAGGAATCGCACAATCTTTCAATATCCTTCCAAAGTGGGGTTATTTTTGGACATCCCCACCATACGTGTAGGTCTGTGCCTATTGCACCGCATCCCCGCCAGCACAAAGGTGATGTCGTAGGGTACATTTTGGTGAGTCTGGCTGGAGTTCTGTGCTATTTTAATAGTACTTTAATGTATACTTCTAGCATAGTGACACAGCGGACTATTTTTTTTTGGTCAATGTAATAGCTTTATCCCAGTCAGGATCAGAGAAATTCACTCCTATTTCCTTAGTCCACGCCTTGAGTTGCCACGGCAGTCCCCTAGCGAGATCTGACAGAATAATGTTATAGTGTACTGTAAGAGGCTTGGAGTGTTTCAATCCACTTCTCCATCTAGTCTCCCATGGAGTAGGATTCCTAATGGAGTCCGTGAGGAATCCCCATGTCTTCAGAAAGCTGAGGACTCTGAAGGATTCAAATGAGAACCAAGACGGGGTCGGTGTAAACTTAAAGGGACACTCATGATTCAGATAGAGCATGTAATTTTAAACAACTTTCCAATTTACTTCCATTAAATAAAGAATTTGCACAGTCTTTTATATTTACACTTTTTTTTTGAGTCACCAGCTCCTACTGAGCATGTGCAAGAACTCAGACTATACGTATATGCATTTGTGATTGGCTGATTGCTATCACATGGTACAGGGGGAGTGGAAATATATATAACTTTAAAATGTGTTAGAAAAGAATCTACTACTCATTTGAAATTCAGAGTAAATGCTATTGTATTGTGCATTTGTTGATTATGCAAATCTGCTGTGTTTACTGGTCCTTTAAGGAGAATTTGAGTCATATTGAGTTTCGAATTTTGGTCATAAAGGTCTCCAGTAACTGAGAAACACTTCAAATTCCATTCTCTCAAGTGGATGTTGTTTAGATCCCAGAATAAGCCCGAGAGATGAAGTGCGGGGGATGGCTGGGGGCAATTAATAAGCGACTCTTCAGAGTTAGTCAAATGGAAAGATTGTTTTGTACTAAAACATTATGAATAAGAGGTGCAAGTTTTCTGCCATTGGGAACCCATATTAGGTCATCTAGTCCTAAGCCCTCCGGTATTCCAGCGGCTTAAGATACCACCCTGGCGAATCCTCTTTTAAACTCCATTCAGTATGAGTTAATCTTGCTGCTTCATGGTATGTGAAAATGTTAGGGGCTGCTATGCCCCCACCAGAGAATGGTCTCTGCAGCGTATTATAGCCAATTCTATGGGCCTTGCTATGCCATATATAGGTGGAAAAAAGTGTATGTATTTGATGAAGGATGGAGTGTGGGATGTTAAGCGGGATGCAGCGGAACAAGTATAAAACCTTCGGGAGTAGGGACATTTTAATTGAGGCTACTCTGCCAAGCTTATAAAAATACTATTTTATGGGGACATAAAATTAAAGGGACAGTTCACCCAAACATTTTCTCCCATTTAAATTGTTCCCAATTATCCATTTTACCTGCTGGAGTGTTTTACATTGTTTACAAGTAGTTATTTTACCCCTATTTTAGCCTTTGAAATAGCCGATTTAGCTTGTGGCATCCCAACCTATACTGAAAGTTATCACCCCTGATAGAGCTCTGCCTACAAATATAAAAAATAATATACAAACATAAAAAGACAAACGAGATTACTTTTTCAGCACAGGATGATCCATTTTATAAATACAAAAATCTGAAATACATATGAAAATTCCCTTGATTAATGCACTAAAGGACTTGACGGCCTGTGACACTAATTTTGAAGCAGCCTCTGGCCAGGAGACAATAGCTTTGGATAAATTCAATAAACTGCCAATAAGCTCTACAGACAGCAAGAATTAGCTTGCCCAATGCAGGTTATACCTCCTTCTTCTGATAGGATTGTGTACTTTACGGCTGCACATGCAATAAATAAATTTTCCCTCCCTTTCACTTCCTCTCACGTGTCCTTTACATCTTGAACTCGTGAAAGGTCTTATGCCAGGGCTTGACAAACCGTGCCACAATGGAGCCACTGGCACCTTAACATTAGGCCCTGGCTTCCACATTTGGGTCCACTTATCACTTACTTCCATCGCAACAAGCCACACTAACAATTTAGCTGGATCCAATCTAGGCCTGTCAGAGGAAAATAGTGACAACATAGACATTTGTTACTCGTCCACAACTAGTGGAAATTTCCAGATAGATGCTTCAATGAAGCAATCAGATTTGAAAAACTGAGGAATCTGAGGTTCTGTGCTCTGACCACACAGCCCTTAGCTTAAAGGGACACTGAACCCAATTTTTTTCTTTTTTTGATTCAGATAGAGCATGCAATTTTAAGCAACTTTCTAATTTACTCCTATTATCATGTTTTCTTCGTTCTCTTGCTATCTTTATTTGAAAAAGAAGGCATCTAAACTTTTTTTCTTGGTTTAGTAATCTGGACAGCACTTTTTTTATTGGTGGATGACTTCATCCAACAATCAGCAAGGACAACCCAGGTTGTTGACCAAAAATGGGCCGGCATCTAAACTTACATTCTTGCATTTCAAATAAAGATAGCAAGAGAATAAAGAAAATTTGATAACAGGAGTAAATTAGAAAGTTGCTTAAAATTTAATGCTCTATCTGAATCCCGAAAGAAAAAATTTGGGTTCAGTGTCCTTTTAACAACGACCAACTAAATTGCAACATTTTAATTAAACTAAAATAGTATAATCTAGGTACATTAAACCCTGTGAGATTGTTACTTTATCATATCACTAGGCGATAAGCCTGCCCAGAGGGCAGTCTATATTTAAAAATTACAAGCCCCCAAGCTAAAGTTACAAAAAAATAAAAAAAGTAAATTACAGAACAAAGCTATCCAAAATAAAAAATTTAAACCTAAACTAATATCCCTATAAAAAGAATCCCCCCCCCAAATAAAAACACCCTATAATCTAATACTAAACCACCAATAGCACTTAAAGGGGCCTTTTGAAGGATATTGCCCTAAATTAAACAGCTGTTTTACTTACAAAAATTACCCCCCAACAGTAAAAACCCACCAAACCCCCCCAAAATAAAAAAAAATAAACTACCCAAGTTTAGGTTTTTGTTAGTGGTAGTTTTTTTAATTTTTTATTTTATTTGGGGGGCTATTAGTAGTTTAGATTAGGGGGTGTTTTTATTTTGGTGGGCTTTTTTATTTTCATAGGGATGAGATATAAAAAAAAAAATTTTTTGATAATTTTGTTTATTTTTTTCTTTAATGTTAGACTTGTTTATTATTTGTAATGTAATGTTAGGAATTTTTAATTTAGTAGTAATTGGGGTTAATTTAGGGGGCTTAGTACTAGTTATTTGCTTTGTGGGGGTTGGCAGTATAGGGGTTCATTTATTAAGTAGGTTTATTGCGATGTGGGGGTTTGGCGGCTTAGGGGTTAATAGATTAATTCGTTTTATTGTGGGGGGTTTAGGGGTTAATAGATTAATTTGGTTTATTGCGATGTGGGGGGTTGGCGGTTTAGGGGTTAATATTTTAATTATGTTATTTGCAGATTAGGGGTTAATTACTTTACTGTTTTGCGATGTGGTGGTTGGTGGTTTAGGCGTTTGTTAATATTTTGTGCGGGAAGTTAGGGTTTCTTTTGGGTTTTTTCGTGCAGGTGGTTACGTGTTTTTTTAAGACTTCGGGTTTGCCTACACTGCATCCACGTGGATTTTGAAAATGGCAGGGTGGATTCTTTCACCACCCTGCTGTTTTTGGAATCCATCTGGTGGATTCTTTTGGCTGCTTCGCGCATCCAACATTCCTTTAAAGATGCATGCATTACAAACGCGATTATAGTATAGATTAATAAAACTCTCCCTAACCGACCTCAGTAGAAGAGATGAAATGTAGAGAACAGAATAACCAAGGGTTGCCCCCATTACTTTATTAAGACTAAAACTTTACACTTTTTAAAAATGCATCTGCCATTATTCACTTTGCTGCTATGATTACATCATTATATCTAGTATTTATGTTTAATGACCCTTTAATACCAGTATAAATATCCAATGAGGACTAACTTTAATAATAAAAGAGAAAACATCGAGTGTTATCAGTAAAAAAGCAAAAAAAAACCCCCACAAATATTCATTTACACAAATATAGAGTGACAAATTTATGCGAAACTTAGTCCCTCACAAAAAAGGGATAAAAATATTTTGAACTGAGTACAAAAACAAACCGTTAGGAGCCAGAGTTGGGAGTTTTGACTCCTTATTCCCAATGGAGTTTGTCATATTACATAAAGAAATTTAAATAAAAAAGGAATCAAAACGAATAAATATTTTCAGAACCTGAAGTGTTTGCAATGTAGGACTTCAGATAGTCTAGACAAGGCCAGGGAATTGCTTATCTGTATCTACTGCCAATTCTGTATCTGACCCTGTTCAGTACTTGATGACTGACAGACAAATGTTGTGATACTGGGGGATGGGCATGGGAAAGCCAGCTGTGCAGCTGACATCTTGCAAGAGCTTTATACAAGTTTTTGCCAAAGACCTATGAATATTATTATTAATAATAATAATACACGCTCCCAAAAAATATGAACTTGATCCTAATGTGAAATGAGGCAAAAATTACTCCTGGTCAAAATATTTTTGACACTCTAAAGTATTTGCTCAGTTGTCAGTTTTTTTTTGTTTTTTTTTTTATAATTATTATTATTAATTTATTTACTACAAAAAAATGGATTGAGGTATTCAGTGGTGTGTGTAGTTTAATACTTCATGTTAATATCAAGAACAAATAAACTTGGAAGTGTGGCACATACCAGAATGAAGAATGTGTTTACATAAAGAAAATGTTTAAAATTGTGTGAATTCTCAGATTATAAATCATTTTAGATGGACCTTTATTTAATGAAAAATTAGTTGCAAAACAATAAAGTAGTAACAACCTTTAAATTGTGACTTGTTTAAAGGGAGCTTTTTGAAACATTTTACATTTCTATAATATATACACACATAAAATAGGGGAGTTATACAAATCTGTAAAATAAAAATCGAATAGTATTATTTACACCAAAATGCTAGACGATTTTAAACGAAAGCAAGAACTTGGAATTTACACTTATCGTGTGATGTCCAAAGATAGATCAAACTTCCTGTTATAGCACTTTAAGATTAAGTTTAAAATATTTTAGTGCAAATAACATAAGAACTTTCAGGGAACAATTCTACACTTCGATTAACCCATTGACTGCTTTAGAGATATATAACAAATGGCTTTTACATTAAGGTACCATCCGCAGCTTCTAACGGTTCCCCGGGATCTCTTACCCACGGTGGACTTGCAGGCTTCGCAAAAGGTATCATCCGTGAACCTTTCCATCAGACTCGTCTTGCCCACTCCTCTAGAACCGATTATAATAACCTGCAACTTAAAGTCCGCTGGTCTAGGAGGCTGCTTCCGCCGGCGGCCTTGAGCTCCTGTCAAAGCCGGGGAGTTAGAGGCCGAGCCCCCGTAAGCTAAATTATTACTGCTTCCACCTCCGCCTAGTCCCCGCTGGTAACCGAGCCTGGAATCCATTAATACATCTGAAAAGCGTCCTTACACAAAAAGTCCTTTGTGACGTCACGGAACCCCTTGCAATGCGGGGTACTGGTTCGGTTCCAGCTAGAATACAGGTCCGGTCACATAGGGTGGAATGCGAGAGCTGCTTCTGGCATCCTAGACAAGGAAATCACTGCGCTGAGGAAACAGGATAGGGAAACACAAAACGGTCCTGCAGATAGAAGCTCCCTCTATGGATGTGGAAGACTCTCCTATATGATCCAGCCAGAGAAAAACTTGTTAGCTATGTAATGAGCATGTGCCGCAGTGCATTGTATTACAAACATGTGAAACACTTGGGCAATAAGCATACTGGCTAGGGCGAGTGGATGTGTAATCAGGCTACAAATTAGTATCTAGGTAGACTCCAAAAGATACATTTTTTTGAATAGCAGTGTGATTGCCCATTAAAAAAAAAAAAGTTTTCTTTTTCCATCAAAATTATTATTTAACCCGTTCGTTGCCTAGACTTTCAGAATTTTTTTTTGCAATACTGGAACAGTTTTAGCATTTTTGGTATCCTTCATTTAAACAGAAATAGAGCTTTGATTTTTTTTAAATTTACATATGAACACACACATATATATATATATATATATATATATATATATATATATATATATATATATATATATAAAACGGTGTAGAAGAAGGGCACTCTCAGGATTTGTATAGAGAAGTATATTTTCTTTATTCTTAGATCATTAATACATGGTCGACGTTTCGGCCCTCAGTTGGGCCTTCATCAGGAAAGGTATAATCTTTAAACTGCTGAGTGGCAACGATCACAGATCCATACTGACTCGTCTGTATGGATCTGTGATCCTTGCCACTCAGCAGTTTAAAGATTATACCTGTCCTGATGAAGGCCCAACTGAGGGTCGAAACGTCGACCATGTATTAATGATCTAAGAATAAAGAAAATATACTTCTCTATACAAATCCTGAGAGTGCCCTTCTTCTACACCGTTTTCTACAATTATCTTCCATAAGGATTGCACCCAGGTCGTGGCTGCTCCACCTGGTTGGAGTGCTGGGCTACAGGCTATTTGACTTTTTATATATATATATATATATATATATATATATATATATATATATATATATATATATATATGTTTGTAGTAGACAACCCAAGGTATTGATCTATGCCCATTGTGGTATATTTCATGCCACCATTTCGCAAACCAAATGCAATCATATTTTAAAAATCGTTAACTTTTTCATAAACTTTGGGTTTCTCACTGAAATTATTTACATACTGCTTTTGCAGTCATAAGACAAATGGTTGTAAAAACTTCCCTTTTGTTCTGAAATAGCAGAAATGCATGGTTTCACCATTGTTTTTATATAAATAGAAGGGGTGCGTTGCCGCAATCACATATGTTGCGTAATTCTCAGCACAACTGCTGATACCCACGTCGCCCGTAAGTTCACCTCGCACATAACACATGCCGCGGCTGCCGCCATATGATATACTGTCGTAAGTAGGCTAAACTGCAGAGGCTTAAAAATATGCGCAACTAAACAAAGTAATTTACACCAGTATATTGCATGTGTAAGTTAAAAATAAAGAGTAGGGTTTTTTTATGTTGCATAACTGCAATGAAAACATGGTGGGTAATCAGAGTGTGCATTGTCTGTCAGGTGTTTTAAGGCTGCAGGTGAGAGGTTGTGCTTTTTGTGATTGGTTTGACACACTTGCAGAGGGTGGATACTGATTTGATTAATTAAGTGGCCAGGAAATGTTTAACTGTTTGATATGTGTGACTGAAATGTATGTGAGTGCACATGCATCAGGTGTTTGTTAAAGGGACAGTCAACATCAGAATTTTTATTGTTTAAAAAGATAGATAATCCCTTTATTACACATTCCCCAGTTTTGCATAACCAACACAGTTATAATAATACATGTTTTTCCTCTGTAATTACCTTGTATCTAAGCCACTGCAGACTGCCCCCTTATATCAGTTCTTTTGAAAGACTTGCATTTTAGCCAATCAGTGCTGACTCCTCCTAGGTGACTAAACGTGCGTGAGCTCAATGTTATCTATATGACACACATGAACTAACACCCTCTAGTGGTGAAAAACTGTCAAAATGTATTCAGATTATAGATGTCCTTCAAGGTCTAAGAAATTAGCATATGAGCCTACTTAGGTTTAGCTTTAAACTAAAAATACCAAGAGAACAAAGCAAAATTGGTGATAAAAGTAAATTGGAAAGTTGTTTAAAATTACATGCCCTATTTGAATTATGAAAGTTTATTTGGACTTGACTGCCCCTTTAAGCCTTCCAGGGACTTACGCTGCTTTTTTACTGTGTGCAAGGGTTGCTGCGCCTGCCTATGTGTTGGCCTTTGTGATACCGACTGCCGACTCCAGTTCTATGTTAGCCTATGGGAGTAAATACAACACGTAGTTTATAGGAAGAAAAAAAAGATAGCAGATAGGATAAACTAGAAACAGATATAAATAATATTTATTAAAAAATAAATGTCTCAGCACAGAAAAAAAATATGGTCTGGTTAAGACAAGTAAGATGTGTGCATAAATACCTAAAAATGGCTAAATGCAAAGTTATCTAAAACAAACACAATAGAATTCAGGGACGTCTCCCTTAAAATGTATATATTCAAAATAAAATTAATTGCCACCTTGAAAGTCCCTACACATGAGGGGATACGTCCGCAAAGACCGTTCAATATAGTAAACAAAAGAGGCTCTCAATGTCAAAACATACTTCTATGCTAAGAGAGTATATCCATATCAGGTGGATGGATTATCCATACAATAATATAAGTTCAGAATGTTGCACTCATCCGCAGCGTGTATAGATCAGACAATTCATAGATAAATATGGCATGTTAAAGATAATTAAACAAGGTTTTCTGAATAAATTTAGCATGACGAAATGTAGGGAAAATTATCTAGGGAAGATTTTGCCTTTTTGCAGGAGCGCAATAATTAACCAGCCATTACAAGTGGTCGGTTATTGCTATCTTGACTTCATGGTAGAAATTAGTGTTCCAAAAATTAACCAGAGATTAAATCTCTGGTTAATTTTCTAAAAGTGCCCCAAATGCCCTCAAAATAGAGGGCATTTTAGTTTGTTTTTTTTATTAAGGCAGTTTTGGGGCTTTAAAGTTGGTGGAAGTTGGGTGAAAAGTGCCTTTAGATTGCAGTCTATGGCCCCTAGTTATCAAGTCGTCAACCTCAAATACGCTGGAATTCCGCAGCATATTTGAGACAAGGCTGATTCGCCTTAGTTATCAAGGCCTACACACTGGCAAAAGTAGAATCTGGTGACATAAGCATCGATCCGCCGGACTCAGTCCGACACAGATCGATTCTTACGTCACTCCAGATGTTCCGAACGCAAGTTCGGCACAATCTGACTACTTTTGGGAGTTATCAAAATCCCAGCAGGTACGCTCGGCACTTTTACGGCCCAGCGTACCTGGTTTTCAAACCGCCGCCCTGGAGGTGGCGTATCCCATAGGAATCAATGGGAGTCAGACCATAGCGAAAGTTCAAGTTCGCTGCTGCCTGACATCCCATTCATTCCTATGGGAAGTGTGTACACCTAACACCCTAACATGTACCCCGAGTCTAAGCACCCCTAATCTGCCCCCCTACACCGCCGCCACCTATATTAAACATTTTAACCCCTAAACCACCGCTCCCGGCCCCCGCCGCCACCTACATAATACCTATTAACCCCTATCCTGCCCCCCTATACCGCCGCCACCCCTAATAAATGTATTAACCCCTATCCTGCCGCTCCCGGACCCCACCACAACGAAATAAATAGTTTAATCCCTAAACCGCCGCTCCCGGACCCCGCCGCCACCTATATTAAACTTATTAACCCCTAATCTGCCCCCCCCTACACCGTCGCCACCTATAATATTTTTATTAACCCTTATCCTGCCCCCCCATACCGCCGCAACCTATAATAAAATGATTAACCCCTAAAGCTAAGTCTAACCCTAACACCCCCCTAAATTAAATCTAATTTAAATCTAACGAAATAAATTAACTCTTATTAACTAAATTATTCCTATTTAAAGCTAAATACTTACCTGTATAATAAACCCTAAACTAGCTACAATATAACTAATAGTTACATTGTAGCTATTTTAGGATTTATTTTAATTAGGTAGAATAGCTATTAAATAGTTATTAACTATTTAATAGCTACCTAGCTAAAATAAAGAGAAATTTACCTGTAAAATAAAAACTAACCTAAGTTACAATTACACCTAACACTACACTATCATTAAATAAATGAATCCTATTTAAAACTAAATACTTATCTGTAAAATAAACCCTAAGATAGCTACAATGTAATTAATAATTACATTGTAGCTATTTTAGGGTTTATATTTATTTTACAGGTAACTTTGTATTTATTTTAACTAGGTACAATAGCTATTAAATAGTTAATAACTATTTAACAACTACCTAGCTAAAAGAAATACAAAATTACCAGTAAAATAAATCCTAACCTAAGTTACAATTAAACCTAATACTACACTATCATTAAACAAATTAAATACAAATACCTACAAATAAATACACTAACTAAAGTACAAAAAATAAAAAAAGAACTAAGTTACAAAAAATAAAAAAATAATTTACAAACATTATAAAAATATTACAACAATTTTAAGCTAATTACACCTACTCTAAGCCCCCTAAAAAAATAACAAAGCCCCCCAAAATAAAAAAAATTCCCTACCCTATTCTACATTTAAAAGATACCAGCTCTATTACCTTACCAACCCTTTAAAGGGCCTTTTGTGGGGCATGCCCCAAAGAAGACAGCTCTTTTGCCTGTAAAATAAAAATACAACCCCCCCCAACATTAAAACCCACCACCCACACACCCCTACTCTAACCCACCCAAACCCCCCTTAAAAAAACCTAAAACTACCCCCCTGAAGATCTTCCTACCTTGAGTCGTCTTCACTCAGCCGAGCCGAATTCTTCATCCAATCCGGGCGATGTCTTCATCCAAGCGGGGGCTGAAGAGGTCCATCATCCGGCTGAAGTCTTCATCCAAGCGGGGGCTGAAGAGGTCCATCATCCGGCTGAAGTCTTCATCCAAGTGGGGGCTGAAGAGGTCTTCCATCCGGCTGAAGTCTTCTATCAAGCGGCATCTTCAATCTTCTTTCTTCCGGCTCCATCTTCATCCCACCGATGCGGAACATCCTTCCTCCACGATGAACTCCTGACGAATGAAGGTTCCTTTAAATGACGTCATCCAAGATGGCGTCCCTCGAATTCCGATTGGCTGATAGGATTCTATCAGCCAATCGGAATTAAGGTAGGAATAATCTGATTGGCTGATGGAATCAGCCAATCAGATTCAAGTTCAATCCGATTGGCTGATCCAATCAGCCAATCAGATTGAGCTCACATTCTATTGGCTGATCGGAACATTCGGCTCGGCTGAGTGAAGACGACTCAAGGTAGGAAGATCTTCAGGGGGGTAGTGTTAGGTTTTTTTAAGGGGGGTTTGGGTGGGTTAGAGTAGGGGTGTGTGGGTGGTGGGTTTTAATGTTGGGGGGGTTGTATTTTTATTTTACAGGCAAAAGAGCTGTTTTCTTTGGGGCATGCCCCGCAAAAGGCCCTTTTAAGGGCTGGTAAGGTAATAGAGCTGGTATCTTTTAAATGTAGAATAGGGTAGGTAATTTTTTTTATTTTGGGGGGCTTTGTTATTTTATTAGGGGGCTTAGAGTAGGTGTAATTAGCTTAAAATTGTAATGTTTTTATAATGTTTGTAAATTATTTTTTTATTTTTTGTAACTTAGTTCTTTTTTTATTTTTTATACTTTAGTTAGTGTATTTATTTGTAGGTATTTGTATTTAATTTATTTAATTTATTTAATGATAGTGTAGTGTTAGGTTTAATTGTAACTTAGGTTAGGATTTATTTTACTGGTAATTTTTTATTTATTTTAGCTAGGTAGTTATGAAATTGTTAATAACTATTTAATAGCTATTGTACCTAGTTAAAATAAATACAAAGTTACCTGTAAAATAAATATAAACCCTAAAATAGCTACAATGTAATTATTAATTACATTGTAGCTATCTTAGGGTTTATTTTACAGGTAAGTATTTAGTTTTAAATAGGATTCATTTATTTAATGATAGTGTAGTGTTAGGTGTAATTGTAACTTAGGTTAGTTTTTATTTTACAGGTAAATTTCTCTTTATTTTAACTAGGTAGCTATTAAATAGTTAATAATAATTAATTAGTTGCGGGGGGCTCCGGGGGTGCCGGTATAGGGGGTAGAACAGTGTAGTTAGTGTGAGTGCTTAATGACAGGCTAACAATATAGCTGTCAAAAAGCCGAAGAGCAGCGAGATCGGATGAGTGATAACTCTCACAGTCCGCTGCTCATCGCCCCATACTTGGTGCGCAGCTTTTTGACAGCTTTATTGATAACTTAGGCGAAATTTTTCAGGTCCGCGGCGGCGATGGTAGGCGAGCTTAGGCAGGCGTATTGGGCCGGCGAAGGCAGGTAAAGTAGATGGCTTGATAACTAGGCCTCATTGTGTATTCTCATAGACGGCAATGTAAATAAATATGTATATGATTATATATATATATTTATGTGTTAATATGTGTATACACACATATACCCCTTAAGGACAAGGCCATTTTTCAATTTCTTACTATTAAGGACCAGGGCTATTTTTACATTTCTGCTGTGTTTGTGTTTAGCTGTAATTTTCCTCTTACTCATTTACTGTACCCTCACATATTATATACTGTTTTATCTCGCCATTTCTTAAGATACCATTATTTTCATCATATTATATAATTTACTATAAAAAATATATAAAATATGATGAAAAAATTGAAAAAAACACACTTTTTCTAACTTTGACCCCCTAAATTTGTTACATATCTACAACCACCAAAAAACAACCATGGTAAATAGTTTCGAAATTTTGTCCTGAGTTTAGAAATACCCAATTTTAACATGTTATTTGCTTTTTTTGCAAGTTATAGGGCAATAAGTAGCACTTTGCTAGTTCCAAACCATTTTGTTTCAAAATTTGCATAAGTTAAATTTTAACACTGATATCTGTCAGGAATCCCTGAATAACCCTTAACCATTCACTTTTTTACTAACTTTTTCACAAACTTTCTCACTGAAATTATTTACAACAGCTTGTGCAATTATGGCACAAATGGTTGTAAATGCTTCTCTGGGATCCGCTAAGTGCTGCTGCGCACAACACTTGTATTATGCCCAGCAGTGAAGGGGTTAATTAGGTAGCTTGTAGGGTTAATTTTAGCTTTAGTGTAGTGTAGTAGACAACCCAAAGTTTTGATCTAGGCCCATTTTGGTATATTTCGTGCCACCATTTCACCGCAAAATGCGATCAAATAAAAAAAATCGTTCACTTTTTCACTAACTTTAGGTTTCTCACTGAAATGATTTACAAACAGCTTGTGCAATTATGGCAAACATGGTTGTAAATGCTTCCTAGCAATGAGATATTTAGAGCTCCACTTGTGATCTGGCCCATAGCCAGCAGAAGAAATTACACTCCCAGTGGGAGGTAGGTAAGATGGTAGACAAGATAAGTGATACACTGTTAATTTCTGTTTGTTCTCTAAGTATTGGGATTTGGTATACAAAAAAGAAATCAGCATTTGTGTGTAGACAAAGTGATAACATGCAAGTTCAACCCATTTTGACAAGCAATTTTATTTACAAAATTAAACCTAAAGAAGCAATTTCTCATACATTTTATACCCTGCTGCTGGTGTAACAAGTGGTTCGAAACACTATTTTATGCATCACAGAAACAACTAAGTGGCAGGATGGCATGATAATATAGCTGTATATTCTGGGGTTGGTTGTTTTCCCTTGCTCATATGAGAATTATTTTGAGGTTTTACTGTACTTTAGGACAAGTTTAGACATATTTTTTTTCAGTTTTGTTTTTCTCAGTTGCATACCTGTCCACATTTTCCTTGGGTTTTTCTGGACAAATATGTGAGGGGACTAGTGGGTGGTCTACCAATGGTGGTTTATAGACAGAGCACAAAAAGAAGGGTGGTCCTGCAGGTGTGTCATTGGCAGGGTATGTTGCAGAGTGACCTGATGGAGGAAGCTATGGAAGAGAGTGGAAGACCTTCAAACTTGTGACAATCCTGTACTATCAGGGACAGTTGGGAGCTATGCATTTAAGGGTGTCCATCTATTTTCTTTTGCATATGCACATTACTCTTTGTGTGTTTAGTCCCCCAAAGAGTGATAAAAGGACACCAGATATGGGCTACTTGCTGCCATGCCAAATTGTATGCAACTGCACCTCACTGACTAGTACCAGAGAGGCCAAAACATATTTCTGATGTTGGTTGTTTTCCCTATGTTTAGATCACAATTGCCCGCTATTTTGGGGCTATACTATATACTAGGCCTGGACTGATATTGCAGGATATTTATTTTCTGTGGAAGGTATAGTGAGCTAAAAGAGACTGCAGCTAGAACAGCACTGTACCACTAAAAAAAGCAAATTTTTTTCCATCTTTGTTGATTCTCAGTTGTAGGTGTATTTTTTGTTTCCTTTTTACATAACCATTAATTTCTAATCACAGCAAAGGTGCTTTACATATATATGTTAATCACCCCCAGGCTGCAGCCACCAGTCTGTCACAGAAGGGGCCAACTATCCCTACCACTGTTATCAGTCTGCAGCACATAGGGTTAACCAAACTCGCCCACGACATTCTGCTTTACCACAGGCAGGGCTAAACGCCAGACTCTGCCTCCAATTTGCCACACACAGAACTATTTGTCCAACTGTGATAGTGCAGAGAGTGCAGACATGAAGGGGTTAACAGTACAGGGTCTCCAGCTACAGTATCCCAATACCTTACCAGGGCCTACAAGGGTTTGGAAGGGTTTCAAGAAAAAAGCCTCTACTCTCATCTAAAAACAAACTCAAGTGGCTTCAGTTTTCCAGACACTACTGGAACTTCAAATGGGATCGGGTTCTATGGTCAGTTGAAATTAAAATAGAGCTTTTTGGCAATAAACACCAGGGGTGGGTTTGGCGCACACAGATAGGTAGCTATACGGAAAAGTACCTCATGCTCACAGTTAAATATAGTGGTGGATCTTTAATGTTTTGGGGCTGTTTTTCTGCCAGAGGATCTGGACATTTTGTTAGGATACATGGAATCATTGTCACGCCGCGCTGCTCTAGCCGTTGCTAGGGGTGCAGCGTCTCCTTCCCTGCTCGTTGCCAGGGGCTGTGTCGGGTCCGGAGGTGTTTGGTGCAGACTTCATCGCCGCACACTCCTCTCCAGTCCTGATGCCTGGTCACGAATCCTGTGCCTATTTAAAATACTTCCTCACGATCTATCACTGCCCAAGTATAGGTGTCACTTCATTTACTCCTGGGAGTGATAGATAGTTTTTTTTTATTGTCTTGGTGTGTATGAACCCTGCCTGTCTGACTACTCTGCCTGCTATACCCCTGAACTGCTGGATCAATACGCTGCTGCTAAACTCTGCCTGTCTGACTACTCTACCTGTTTAACCCCTAAATTGCTGGACTGATATATTGCTGCTGAACCTTGCCTGTCTGACTACTCTGCTTCTTAACTCCTGTTATTCTGGATTGCCTCTTTGTTGCCGAACCCTGCCTGCCTGACCATTCTAGTGGTGTGCCCTTGGACTGCTTTACCGTTGCCAAACCCTGCCTGCCTGACCTTTAAAGTGATTTGCCTTGCCCTGTTCTGCCGTTGCCACTGGGGACTGTCCTGCCTGTGGTGAGTGCCGCCCTCCTCATCTTACTAACTTTTTCTGCTCTGGGATATTCCCTATCATTCTGACTCGAGGCCGAGTTCGGTCTGACAGAGGGTCTGATAGAGGGGTATCCCATGAGCATTACAATCATGGACTCAAATCAAATATCAACAGGCCACGGTTGGATCTTCCAGCAGGATAATGATCCAAAACATACATCAAAATCAACACAAAATGGTTTACTGACCACCAAATCAAGATCCTGCCATGGCCATCCCAGTCCCCTGACTTTGGAGGAATGGTCTCAGATCCCTTGCAATGTATTCTCCAACCTCATCATGCATTATAGGAGAAGACTCACAGCTGTTATCTTGGTAAAGGGAGGTAGCACAAAGTATTAACTAAAAGAGTACCAATAATTGTGCCACACATATATTTGTGGATAAACCTGTGTTGTGTTTGCAATTGTTTGATATCCATTAGTGCAGAGCATTTTTGTGTATTTTTTTTTAACAAAAGATCAAAAGGTTAAACAATAAAGACATTTTTTAACAGCCTTCTTTGCTCATATTTACCAAGGGTGCCAATGTTAGTGGAGGGCACTGATAAATATATATATATATATATATATATATATATATATATATATATATATATATATATTCATACATATACAGTATAAATAATTATATATATATATATATATACACACATACATTCACAAGGTTGAAAGTTCATAAGGTTGAAACCTAAATTTAACAATTTCAGTTTAAATAGACTAAAGCCATAGTTGCTGCGTTCTGGAATAATGACATAATTTAATATCCACAAAAAGTAAATAATTTTACAAAATATAAGGAGTAATAATATAATAACCTTCACACAGTATTACATTTACACACAATACACACACTGTTATATTTGCATGCCTGATGAAACAGCTTGTATTAATGCTGAGAAACGCGTCGCTAGTGTTCTCTGTGTACTATTAAAGTTTGCACTTGTACATTATCCGTGCTCCTGTCTTACTTATACGGACCTCCGTATCTGACTGTATCTGATCCGTTTGGCTCTCCTGATTGGCCTTTTTGGGCACCCGCCTTCACTTTGGGACGTATCCTTACGCTGTCTCTGTGTCATACAGGCGACTTAGAAAGTCCCGTGCTGCGTTAAACAGCACTCCGGTCATGCCGCCACATCTGGTGAGAGGATATTATTAGAGGCTTCGTGTCTCCGTATACACTGTTTTTTACTAGACAATATTGTTCGATGTGGCCCCTGTTTTTCCTTTACAGGTTTCCTATATATTTGCATGCCGTTGCACACACAGAATTACATATATTGAAGATATATGTGAAGAATGTAAAAAAATATATAATGTTGCACCATGTGTCTCTTTGTTAACCTTTTAGATGCACATAAAGAGGTATCCTCATCATGTACATCTCTCATGCAGTGCAGATGGCAAACACAGGATCTGGAGGATCCCCGCACTGCAAATGGGGAAATGAGACTGGAGTTATTTTTCCCATTACTGTATCTTTCCTGTGGGCTCTGTGATTTCACCACAAGCACCAGTGGTAATTTCACAAGGGGGCGGGCTAGCTGCCAAAGCAGGCAGTGTGAGACAGCTAGCTAGTGGGCTGGGATAGAGGGCTTTGGAAGCCTGTATCTTAACCCCCAGGCCATTTATAAGGACAAGTGACTCCATTGAAAAAGGGGAGTTTGCCATTTCAAATAAAAGGTTGCATTACCCTATAAGTTGCAAGGGATCGCCATGAGAATAGGAAGTTGTTTTTCTAACCCCTTTTTTATCATTAACAGATTACCTCATTTTATTAATACTGGTTGGTTGGCCTTCTGAGTATACACACACATTAAAACACAAAATACTTACCCCAAATTAAAATAACATGGCCACTCTTAGACCACAAAATATAAGAATGGAATAAGGGGGTAATAGTAGGGTGCAGGAGATTAAAGGGCCACTATTGGACCCTGTAAACTCAGTATTATGTAATTTCCCCCCCAAAAAAAAATTAGGCCACTTTTGGACCTCTAACACAAGAATAAACAGAAACAATGGGTATTAGGAGGATTGTAGATAAGGGGGGCACTCATGGATCTTCCTATAAAAAAAATGATACCAAGTGGGGTTATTAACGAGGAGTTTTAAAAAAAAACTGTTTACTTATTAATATACATTTCAAAAGAAAGGGGGCCAACTTTAGAGACTAATATAGTAAAAATAGAGTGACTTCCTTATACACAGTTACATTTATTTTTTGTTAACTAAGTAGGGGAGTCTCAGAGAGTTGAAAACGGGTATAATCTAGTTAAGAATGGACCTAAATAGATACATTATAGTATATATGTATACTCAGTTAAAGGGCATTGAGTAACACAAGTCTAAATTAGTAACAAAAGCATAACATTAAGCATTACTTTAAAACAAGCATAGGAGCTGCTCTAACCTCTAATCTGAATCAGATAGAAAGACAAATAAACAAAAAAAACCTATGTTTTCAACAATGCCATGCATTGTGAAACACTATAGGACAGCAATGTTTTTCTTTTAAATATTGTTACAAACACTGCTACCCTATATTGCTCCTACATGCTATCAAAATTATCTAGATATGACATTCTACAAAGGATAGTGAAGTGTCCAGTCTTTGTGCCCGCCTGCTAAAATGCCAGTCTTAGACTTACAACACTGGGTTTGAAATGTCGATCCGTCAGAGCACCAATTTGGTGTGAGGCTTGGGGGACAGATAGTGTATATAATAGATATGTGTGTGTGTGTCTCTCTTCCCCCCCTTCTGGTCCTTTTTGGCGGGTCTGAAAAACCTTTTTCACATCAATGCCACTCAAACCCATCTCTGTTGTACTTAATGTTTCTTGATATTTACTCTTTGTGTCCCTTCTTGGATAATCAACTTTTGGAATGGGCTGGATAGGCATTCATCCGGCTTTTGGTCTCACTACTTGGGTTTCTACAGGTCTATCTAATTCCAAAGCTTGGGGATCCAAAGTTACAGTTAAATTATCCCTATTCCTGTCCTCATCCCAAGGGACGTCTTCTCCTCCTGAACCTGACAGGTAATCTACAGACTCTGCTTCACTCTTTGAAAATCTGATTTGTCCATCTTCTCTAAAGCCTCTCCCCCTGCCACGTCTACCCCTTCCCCCTCTAGTGTTCCTACAAGAGTAATTTTTGGTATTTTTGTGAAATTGGAACTTCTCCCTTCTGTTCCATATGTAGACTTTATTGAGATCATAGTCTGACTGATCTCTGATATACTTTTTATGTTTCATCTCAATCAGAAGTGCCTTAGCATGAGCTAATGATTCCTGTAAAATTGTATAAAAATTGGAATAATCAGGCACCTTACTCCTTTTGTTCAGCTCAACCTGAATAAGTTTTGTTCAGCTCAACCTGAATGAGATCAATCTGTTGTGATATTTCATTCAAAAGTTTAGACTTATATTCAATAATTAACAACATGAGTTTCAAATAACAATCAGAAAGGGCGGAGTTCCACCGATTTATAAAGTCTGAATCATCAGTCATAAAAGTAGGGAATTTGTTTATTCTTAAGCCCCTCTGGACTATCCCCTTACTGTGGTATCTTGTTAGGATCTGTATGTCCCATTTGGTTTTATTTTCCTTTGTTAAAGGACCAGTAAACACAGCAGATTTGCATAATCAACAAATGCAAGATAATAAGACAATACAATAGCATTTACTCTGAATTTCAAATGAGTAGTAGATTCTTTTTTAACACATTTCACAGTTATGTATATTTCCACTCCCCCTGTACCATGTGATAGCAATCAGCCAATCACAAATGCATATACGTATAGTCTGAGTTCTTGCACATGCTCAGTAGGAGCTGGTGACTCAAAAAAGTGTAAATATAAAAGACTGTGCACATTATTTTTAATGGAAGTAAATTGGAAAGTTGTTTAAAATTACATCTTGCATCTGAATAATGAAAATTTAATAAAACCTGAGTGTCCCTTTAATAGCAGTTTCATTTCTTCAAATAACATACTCAGGGAAAGTTGAGATTTATCAGTAATGAATACTTTATCAATCTCCTACCAGCTGCCATTCCTCTCAATGGATGACTTTAAACAGTAGAAATCCTGATTAACACTATCCTGCATCATTAAGGATACAAAAGTGCTCACAATTCTACTTTTAACATTAAAGTGCAAAATTGTTCCTTGGTGACTCTATTTTACACCTAATAGAAGGCAGCACCAAAAGACAGGGGTGGCCGCTACTCCTAATATCCTGTCAAGAATAGTGAAGTGTCCAGTCTTTGTGCCCACCCGCTAAAAATGCTGCTCTCAGACTTACAATTTTGGGTTTGAAACGTCGATCCGTCAGATCACCAATTTGGTGTGAGGCTTGGGGGACAGATAGTGTGAGTGTGGAGCTAAATACTCAGAAGATCAAGTGCAGGCATACAAATGAAATTATAATAACAATGGACTAACTCATGTAGTCTCTGTCTGTCCCACTCCCTGGAGTTCAGGTCTGCTCGGATTAAAGATCCTCTTTTCCACAACTTAGTGGTGAGTGTCTGGTGTGCAGAATCCTGTTAGCCTCTCCTCCTTCGAGTCGGTTACCTTATGTAATTAAAAAGTTGTATTCCCCACGTCCGGTATCCTCCATGACGCTCTGGTCCTCTCACACACCCCTTATTCCAAGCCCCTCATTGGTTCTTTCTCCGTGCGGCTTACAGGAATCAACCTCCAGCAGACTCAAAAAAATTTGAAAAATAGAGGATGGAATCCGGAGGCTATAGATATAATGTAACTTTTATTGGAGCCTTTTAAAACAATTAGTTAGGAAATCAGTCGAAGCTCAGAAAAGAAAAGACTTCTTTGTAAAAAAACAGGACACAGATACACAAAATACTAAACATAGAACCAATAAATCTAGGAAATTAAGTTTTATTACAACATACAGTAGTCAATACAATCAGATATGTGATATTGTCAGAAAACACTTTTCCCCCCTTTTAGCGGGATTTAGATGGGGATGACCCTAGGGAACAAGCTAGCCCCAACCCGACTCAAGGTGAAAGAGAAAAGACCAAGCTCTTGGTTGACCATGAAAGGGGTGTATAAGTGTCATAATCCCACTTGTATAGGATGTGAATTTGTAAGGGTCGGTTAAGGTTTTAGGAGTACAGTCACGAGTGAGTCCTTTGATAACGAAATGAGCTATAACTGTCGAGCCAGTTATGTCATTTATTTGCTAACATGTACGGAATGTAATCTACAATACATAGGAATGACCACTCACAAGATCAAATCTCTTATTCAAGATAATGTTTTAAACATAAAGCTGGTATTCTCACTACACCATTGATAACACATCTCAAATACAAACATAACAAATAATCTAGACTGAACTATAGTAGATTATGTATCTGCAGGAGATCGGGGAGGTGATCGAGATAATTCACTGGCAAGATCTAAAAAATACTGGATATTCAAATTAAAAACTAGGAGACCCCAGGGATTGAACAGTGAGTATGATCTCATACATTTTTGGAACTAAGCAGAACTTAGATGACCCGACCAAAATAATTGGGAGTAACTAACATTTTTAATCATTGACATTAGGGTACATTTTCCTTAAGTTCACCCTCATATAATTGGGGGCTACACAGGCAAAGACTAGACACAGAAGTAAATACTGCGCTCTCTGTGAACCAAAATATAATAGTAAAAAGTAATATTAATCCTGAATGTGCTGAAAAATCAACAAATGATGATACTTCAAACAGTATTGGTCGAAGTGAAAGTGATAATGTGATAAAAAAGGTCAATGCTGTGATAACAAAGTAGAAGAAAATAAAGAGTCTATCTGTTTAAACAGACTGAATAAATGTCACTGTACCGTGTCCTGTAATGGTGGTAGGTGTAGGTTCCCGGACGTGGCGTGGGTTGATGGTTCAACATCTCTTGGTTCCCCTTGGACTACCACTTGACTTAGAGCTTTTATTATTGGGCTTGATTTTATCTGACATTTTGTAAGTGTCTTTTTTTACCTTGCGGCGGGGAGAAACTACAGGGCGTGCAGAGGTCGCAATTGCCCAGCTTAAATTTTTTTATTTTTTTTTACAATAAAAAACGTTGACCTGCCACTGCCTGCACTGATATCATGTGAGTGTGACATGATGCTTCACTAGTATTCCTGACTACAGGGGTTAGTGTTTCTGTTTTACCCATTGGTGTTTATGTGTGTGTGTGTGTATATATGTATGTGACTGTGTGTGTATTTATGCATGCATGTGTGTGTGTATGTTTGTGGAACCAGCAAATTACAGACCTTGTTACTACAGCATGGGGGGCGGGGGTAAACAGTGTCAGTCTATACAGTACCACTATATACAGTATGGGGGGGCTGGACCATGTCACAAACTACTGTGGTCACTTTATAAAGTACTGGGGAGGGTAGGGTCAGCCATCTCACCAACAGATTACAGACTGTGTCACTGACTCACAATATACAGTACTGGTGGGTTAAACAGTGTCACTATATACAGTAATAGGGGGTCACACCATCTCACAGACTGTGGGCACAGGGTACCTCCTTTTGCAGACATGTAATCTGATTCACTTTTTTTTCCCCCTGTGTTAAATGTAAAAAAAAAAAAAGATATGTATCAAATTCCCTTTTTTTTTGGGGGGGGGGGGGGTTGGGGGGCCCTTCTTAGATTCTTCCACCTGGGCCCTGCAGCTTCTAGTTACGCCTCTGCGCTTGCGCATATTGCGGAATATTAAAGCTTTTACTCTTAGATGGGCTGCGCTCGGTTTTCTTGTTTTTTCAAAGACTAGACACACACTATTAGTTCAACATGTGTCTAGGGATATAGGTTTCAGTACAATTTTGATAGAATTTATGGATCTGTTTCTGCAGTGAAGGATCCCATATGAGTAAGTACCATTAACTAGAGCCCTTTCTCCAATCAGTATTAGATTCTTAACACTAACAGTAGTATATGTATATAACAAATTGTTACTGCATAGACCTGGACAATAGGAGGCTCAGTCATATAAATAGTGTAAGAAATAAAAGATATGGTTAAATATATGAATGAACTGAGAGGGTTAAAAATCCTTTTCTAGACGAGGCTGTCTTTGAGATGTATAATGTTATGGGAATTCTGTGATGTTACCTGGGAATAAAATACAAAGCATCAGTAGCCATGAGTTAATAGCAGTAACTACGAAGTGGATGTATTTCTTTATGAGTCAAAGTGATGTCATACTGTTTTTAACCAATGTAATTCCCGTAAGAGTTTTAAAAGTGCAACATGCAGTCTGTGCCAAAATAAAGCTAAGACTACGGTGGAGAGCTGAAATGCGTCAGCTGATTTTTCAAGACTCACTGAGATGAAATTATCAAGTTGTTTTAAAAGGCTCCAATAAAAGTTACATTTTATCTATAGCCTCTGGACTCCATCCTCTATTTATTCTACAAAGGATACCAGGAGGACGATGTAAATTTGATAATAAAATTAAATTGGAAAGTTAGTAAAATTGCATGCTCTATCTCAGTGATGGCCAACTTCCTAAAACATGGTGGCCACAAATCAGTATTTTAGAAACCTCAAGGGCTGCATATAAATGTATGTCTACACATAATTTAGGTAAGGTTGCAGGGTACCCTCTTGTGACGGACACCGGATACCCTGACTGGGTAGCTCTGCCAAAAGGGTCCTTCCTGTATCTGGAACTTGTAGCTATAGAGAGGAGAAAGTGATTTTAGCAAGAGACCACCCTAATAACCAGACAAGACCAGTATTAAGGTGAAACACGAACAGAATTTTTTGGGGCAAACACACTGCTTATATACACAATCTCATCTTGATAAGAGTCTTATCTATTCCCACGATCTCCCACCATACCCGCTCCTCCAGAAAGACTGGCGCCTCCATAGGAGCCATAGATCCCTAGAAATCCCACCATAGTTAGGTTGCGGTTCTGGGGTGATCCCGGAGGAGTGGCGGCCATTCCAGGGTTTTGTTAGAAAGCTCTCAGTCCCCAGATGCAAGAGCGGTAGCCTGGCAAAGTTATTGAGGTGGGGGTGTCCAGAACGCCCGGTTTCCGAGTAGGCTCCCCCTTGGCTATCACCCCAACCCTTGTCCATCCAAGGCACAACAAATCCCCAAAAGAGCGGTGCTCTGGGGCAAAGGGCCTCTGGAGCGACCTAGGGTAAAGTTCAGCGGGATTCCCAGGTAGCCCAGCTGGCGAGTAGTTCTATAAACCCGGCAAGCCTGAAAGGGGTCAGGCGGTAAGAGTTCAGCTCTTCCAAGATGAGGTACAAGCAGTGAAGGTAAGAGAGCTTGAAGCACACAACTATCCCTAATGGGCCAGAAAACAGAGCAAAACCACAGTAATCCAGGGATGAGGTGGGTGGAGGTTGCTTTGGCAGCCTGGTATCCGTAACACCTCTATCTGCTGTTCTCCCCTCTAGAGTGCTCTTTTGAATTGTGGCCAGGATTGTTCAAAGCATACATTTTTAGTTTTGCTTTTCCTGGGGCCACTAAAACTATAGATCACATTCTTAATTTTGTTTTCCCCTCAGTGGCCTCACTAACTAGTGCAGAGGGCTGCATAAGGCCCATGGGCCGCTAGTTGGCCTCTCCTGCTCGGTCTGAACTATAAAGTTTAATTTTGACTTTCATGTCCCTATAATCTCCGACTGTCTGAGAAGTGTATTGCTTTTCTGACACTTAAGAGTTAAAGGGACAGTCTACTTGAAATTTGTTATTGTTTAAAAGGATAGATAATCCCTTTATTACCCATTCCCCAATTCTGCATAACCAACACTTCGATATTAATACACGTATTACCTGTGTGATTACCTTGTATCTAAGCCTATGCAAACTGCTTTTGACAGACATGCAGTTTAGCCAATCAGTGCTGAATCCTAAATAACTCCACGGGAATGAGCACAATATTATCGGTATGACACACATGAACTAGCACTGTATAACTGTGAAAAACTGTCAAAATTCACTGAGATAAGAGGTGGTTTTCAATGGTTTAGAAATCAGTTTGGGTCTGCCTAGGTTTAGCTTTCAAAAAAGAATATCAAGAGAAGAAAGTAACGCCTAGATTTAGAGTTCTGCGTTAGCCGTCAAAAGCAGCGTTAGGGGGTCCTAACGCTGGTTTTGGCCACCCGCTGGTATTTAGAGTCAGTCAGGAAAGGGTCTAACGCTCACTTTCCAGCCGCAACTTTTCCATACCGCAGATCCCCTTACGCCATTTGCGTATCCTATCTTTTCAATGGGATCTTTCTAACACCGGTATTTAGAGTCTTGGCTGAAGTGAGCGTTAGAAATCTAACGACAAAACTCCAGCCGCAGAAAAAAGCCAGGAGTTAAGAGCTTTCTGGGCTAACGCCGGTTTATAAAACTCTTAACTACTGTGCTCTAAAGTACACTAACACCCATAAACTACCTATGTACCCCTAAACCGAGGCCCCCCACATCGCCGCCACTCTATTAAATTTTTTTAACCCCTAATCTGCCGACCGCACACCGGTTAATAACTATTTAATAGTTACCTAGTTAAAATAATTACAAAATTACCTGTAAAATAAATCCTAACCTAAGTTACAATTAAACCTAACACTAGACTATCATTAAATTAATTAAATAAACTATCTACAATTATCTACAATTAAATCAACTAAACTAAATTACAAAAAAAAAACAAACACTAAATTACAAAAAATAAAAAAAGATTACAAGAATTCTAAACTAATTACACCTACTCTAAGCCTAAAGCCTAAAAAAATAACAAAGCCCCCCAAAATAAAAAAATGCCCTACCCTATTCTAAAATAAAAATTGTAAAGCTCTTTTACCTTATCAGCCCTTAAAAGGGCCTTTTGCGGGGCATGCCCCAAAGAAAACAGTTCTTTTGCATTTAAATAAACATACAATACCCCCCCAACATTACAACCCACCACCCACATACCCCTAATCTAACCCAAACCCCCCTTAAAAAACCTAACACTAAGCGCCTGAAGATCTTCCTACCTTGTCTTCACCACGCCGGGTATCACCGATCCGTCCAGAAGAGGGTCCGAAGTCTTCCTCCTATCCGGCAAGAAGAGGTCCAAAAGCGACTCCGAAGTCTTCATCCTATCCGGCACGAAGAGGAGATCCGGACCGGCAAACATCTTCATCCAAGCGGCATCTTCTATGATCCGGCGCAGAGCGGGACCATCTTGAAGCAGCCGACGCGGATCCATCCTCTTCCAACGACGTCCTAAGTCCGACTGAAGGTTCCTTTAAATGACGTTATCCAAGATGGCGTCCCTCGAATTCCGATTGGCTGATAGGATTCTATCAGCCAATCGGAATTAAGGTAGGAAAAATCTGATTGCCTGATTGAATCAGCCAATCAGATCCAATCAGATTGAGCTTGCATTCTATTGGCTGATCGGAACAATCCGATTGAACTTGAATCTGATTGGCTGATTCAATCAGCCAATCAGATTTTTCCTAACTTAATTCCGATTGGCTGATAGAATCCTAAGGGCTGGTAAGGTAAAAGAGCTTTACAATTTTTATTTTAGAATAGGGTAGGGCATTTTTTTTATTTTGGGGGGCTTTGTTATTTTTTTAGGGGGCTTAGAGTAGGTGTAATTAGTTTAAAATTCTTGTAATCTTTTTTAATTTTTTGTAATTTAGTGGGGTTTTTTTTGTAATTTAGTTTAGTTGATTTAATTGTAGATAATTGTAGATAGTTTATTTAATTAATTTAATGATAGTGTAGTGTTAGGTTTAATTGTAACTTAGGTTAGGATTTATTTTACAGGTAATTTTGTAATTATTCTAACTAGGTAACTATTAAATAGTTATTAACTATTTAATAGCTATTGTACCTGGTTAAAATAAATACAAAGTTGCCTGTAAAATAAATATTAATCCTAATATATCTACAATATAATTATTATTTATATTGTAGCTATATTAGGGTTTATTTTACAGGTAAATATTTAGATTTAAATAGGAATAATTTATTTAATAAGATTTATTTTATTTCGTTAGATTTAAATTATATTTAACTTAGGGGGGTGTTAGGGTTAGGGTTAGACTTAGCTTTAGGGGTTAATACATTTATTAGAGTAGCGGCGAGGTCCGGTCGGCAGATTAGGGGTTAATACTTGAAGTTAGGTGTCGGCGATGTTAGGGAGGGCAGATTAGGGGTTAATACTATTTATTATAGGGTTTGTGAGGCGGGAGTGAGGCGGTTTAGGGGTTAATACATTTATTATAGTGGCGGCGAGGTCCGGTCGGCAGATTAGGGGTTAATAAGTGTAGGTAGGTGGCGGCGACGTTGGGGGTGGCAGATTAGGGGTTAATAAATATAATATAGGGGTCAGCGGTGTTAGGGGCAGCAGATTAATGGTACATAGGGATAACGTAGGTTGCGGCGGTGTACGGAGCGGCAGATTAGGGGTTAAAAATAATATGCAGGGGTCAGCGATAGCGGGGGCGGCAGATTAGGGGTTAATAAGTGTAAGGTTAGGGGTGTTTAGACTTGAGGTACATGTTAGGGTGTTAGGTGCAGACTTAGAAACTGTTTCCCAAAAGGAAACAATGGGGCTGCGTTAGGAGCTGAACTCTGCTTTTTGGCAGGTGTTAGGTTTTTTTTCAGCTCAAACTGCCCCATTGTTTACTATGGGGGAATCGTGCACGAGCACATTTTTGAAGCTGGCCGCGTCCGTAAGCACCGCTGGTATTGAGAGTTGCAGTGGTGGTAAATATGCCTGTAGGCTCCCTTTTTGGAGCCTAAGGCAGCCCTTCTGAGAACTCTCAATACCAGCGTTGTTTAAAAGGTGCGGGGGAAAAAAAGCACGCGTAGCTAACGCACCCCTTTGGCCGCAGAACTCTAAATCTAGGCGTAAATTTGCTGATAAAAGTAAATTGGAAAGTTGCTTAAAATTGCATGCCGTATCTGAATCAGGAAAGTTTAATTTTGGCTAGAATGTCTCTTTAACTGTGTTTATGAGACAGGTCATGTATAAAAGATAACTTCAATCGTGTCAGATTTATTTTTTTAATAAAATATGTCTTATTTCCATTTCATTGTTTTTTTCTCATAATAGTACAGCAAGCAGGGCCATTTTTAGGGGCGGGCAAACCAGGCAGCCAGCTCCCATCATGCCGCAAAGCTCAAAAACAGTTGTCCAGTGCCGGTGTTCTATCGAGAATTCCAATACATCGAAAACTCCAATCTGACGTCTCTTCCGGTGATTCCATACATCTGATTGGTCCGTGTCTCAGTGAGTGACAGAATTCACAAGCAATCAGATGGGCACTGTAATTGCCTATCTTCAGTATCTATTTTGAATCCGCCTCAGTCCCCAAGTTTTATTTGGGGTGTATGCCAGAGGATCGGCGGTGCACCCCCCAAGACAGACAAAAAAAGATAATGAAAATAGAAGAGTCACTGGAAGAGACGTCAGATTGCAGTTTTCAAGGAATTGGAGTTCTCGACAGAACACCGGCTCTAGGTCACAACATTGAGGTGCATGGGCCATTTGTTCTTGCAGTGCTTTATTGAGGGAAGGTGTGGGAGCTCAGCATGGACACACATACACAGCCTTGGCAGCCACTAAACCTTTTGTGTAAGGTAAATTTTGAACCCACACTTGTGATGATTCACAGCACCGTTAGTTTTTTAAACTCTTTAGTTCAACTCAATCTTTATTTTAGATCACAAACATCCAGTTTCTAGTCTAAGATGTAGCCCTATTGACCAAATTCCTAAATTAAAGAAAGGTAGAAACAGGAAAAAGCTTTTACTTTAAAGGGAGGCCCAATGGATAGTGGAATTAGACAAAATAAGACCAAGAGGCCTTAACACAAACCTGTCCCTAACATGCTTTCTATAATATTACATGTCCAGGACCAAACCATCACCTAGATTACGAGTACTGCATTAGAGGCTGTGTGGTGCTAACGAGCAGTTTTGTCTCACCGCTCACTTACAGACAGCGCTGGTATTACGGGTTTTTACAATCAAGACAAGAAGTGAGCATTGAGCAAAATTTTGCTCATTACCGCACTCCAATACCAGCGTTGCTTACATTAGTGGTGAGTTGGTGTAACGTGCTCGTGCAGGATTTCCCCATAGGAGAGCCGACTGAAAAAAAGTCTAACACCTGCAAAAAAGCAGCGTAAAACTCCTTAACGCAGCCCCATTGATTCCTAAGGGGAAATAACATTTACGTTTACACCTAACACCCTAACATGAACCCCGAGTCTAAACACCCCTAATCTTACACTTATTTACCCCTAATCTGCCGCCCCTGACATCGCCAACACCTACATTATACTTATTAACCCCTAATCTGCCGCTCCGGACACCGCCGTCACCTACATTATAGTTATGAACCCCTAATCTGCTGCCCCCAACATCACTGACACCTACCTAATATTTATTAACCCCTAATCTGCCGCCCCCAATGTCGCCGCCACCTACCTACACTTATTAACCCCTAATCTGCCGCCCCCAACGTCGCCGCCACTATATTAAAGTTATTAACCCCTAAATCTAAGTCTAACCCTAGCCCCCCTAACTTAAATATAATTACAATAAATCTAAATAAAATTCCTATCATTAACTAAATTATTCCTATTTAAAACTAAATACTTACCTATAAAATAAACCCTAAGCTAGCTACAATTTAACTAATGGTTACATTGTATCTAGCTTAGGGTTTATTTTTATTCTACAGGCAAGTTTTTATTTATTTTAACTAGGTAGAATAGTTATTAAATAGTTATTAACTATTTAATAACTACCTAGCTAAAATAAATACAAAAGTACCTGTAAAATAAAACCTAACCTAAGTTACAATTACACCTAACACTACACTATAATTTAATTAATTCCCTGAATTAAATACAATTAAATACAATTAAATAAAATTAGCTAAAGTACAAAAAACCCCACACTAAATTACAGAAAATAATAAACAAATTACAAGATTTTTAAACTAATTACACCTAATCTAATCCCCCTAACAAACTCTAAAACCCACCCAATACCCCCTTAAAAAAACACTAACCCCTTGAAGATCACCTTACCGGGAGACGTCTTCATCCAACCGGACCAAAGTCCTCAATGAAGCCGGGAGAAGTCTTCATCCAAGCTGGGTGAAGTGGTCCTCCAGACGGGCAGAAGTCTTCATCCTGACGGCATCTTCTATCTTCATCCATCCGGCATGGAGTGGGTCCATCTTCAAGACATCCGACGCGGAGCATCCTCTTCATCCGACGGCTAACACAGAATGAAGGTACCTTTAAGTGACAATATAAACAGGTTACGCTTTCAGAAATGGTAAGTACAAAGAGCCTGACAGACTTTTAAAATACACTGAACATGTACTGTTGTGGCTAAGGTACATTGATGATGTCTTTATACTGCGGAGAGGTGACATTAACACCTTCAAAGCATTCATAAACTAACTGAATACTAATGAACTAAACTTAAAACTAACTTATGAGATCAACTATGACAGAGTGACATTTCTGGATTTGAGCATCTCAAGGGATATGTTTGATAAGATCCAAACAGATTTACATAGAAAAGACACAGCCACTAACTCCATTCTTAGATTTGAAAGTGCACATCATGATTCCACCAAGAAAGCAATACCCTATGGCGAATTTCTACGTTTAAGACGCAATTGCTCGGAGATAACTGTATTCAAGGTACAAGCAAAGGAACTCAAATTGAGACTAAAGGAAAGAGGCTACCCAAATTCAGTACTTAAAAAGGCTTATCATAGAGCATTACATACCATAAGATCTGATCTCCTGGTACCTAAAACAAAGGGTGGAAGTGATCAGAAGGTGAGGTTCGTAAGTACATATAATGATGCTCATAGAGAAATCTCTGAAATTCTTAATCGACATATTCATATACTTCAAACAGATGAAGACCTGACAAAAAAGGTTGGAGATAGGATACAAATCTCCTGGAGAAGAGCCCCAACAATCAGGGACAAAATTGTTCAAAGCCACTTTGTTAAATGTCTCGGCAAAAGGAAAGACAATCTCAAAGATACTTATCCCTGTGGAACATGTAAGTTCTGCCCTTACATACGTACTGTACGGAAGATGAATATTTTCCCTCAAGGAAACATATACATGAATGACTTCTACAATTGTCGAACCAAAAATATAATTTACTGCATTGAGTGTATATGTGACAAAAAGTATGTAGGAATGTCGACGAGAGAATTAAAGACAAGACTAGGGGAAGACCTAGGTAATATTCGCAATGCCAAGAGTGACCTTCAAAGGGGAAATAAAATTAATTCAGTGGCAAGATATTTCTTGGATAAACACGAAGGAAAGCCTGTTCTAAAATGTTGGATCCTACAGAGAATAAGACCAGGTATTAGAGGAGGAAATGTTGAAACCATCCTCCTCAGAGAACAAACTAAATGGATCTTCAGGCTTCAAACTATGGCCCCAAAAGGACTAAATGAACAACTAACCTTCACACCATTTCTATAATAGTATGATCATAAGGGACATTCTCAACATATACATGGACTTGGATGAGCTACAGAACTAAGACACTAACTCAAAGGAGCTAACCTTCCTGTCCTAATAAAGATCTATGTTATAGTATTATGAAAGGGTTTATAATGTAATGAATAAAAACTGATTAACATCAACAGATAATAATATGCACAACAGTAGAATATACTCCTCCACACTATATATGACACATTCTAATATATATGGAAGATGATGTGTAATGCTAATCCATCCAAACAATAGGATTTCATTTTGTCTTGCAAATATGGTTACTATGATGAATATTTATCTTTAATTTTGAATCAACGTATAAGGTTTAGATGCTAAACCCATCTGTACAATAGGATCTCATCCTGCCTTGCAAACACGTTTGCTATGGAGAATATTTATCTTTAATTCCGAGTACCATAGTTTTGGTACATATATGTTTTTTAGCCGTTGGATGGTCTAGAGAAGATTTTACCATCAACAAGCAATGAAATTTATTGTGGAAATTGAATTATATGTGATAACATGACGGCATATAAGCAATGTGCAAACAATTCATTTGACCAATTTTTCTTGAACATTTTAACCCTAACTCCACATATGTACAATGTGTGATTAAAGGGACAGTTTACTCAAAATTTTTCTCCCCTTTAATTTGTTCCCAATGATCCACTTTACCTGCTGGAGTGTATTAAATTGTTTACAAGTAGCTCCTTTACCCTTATATTGGCATTTGAAATTGTTAATTTACCATGTGGTATCCCCACCTATTCTGAAAGTTTGTGGCCGCGCGTACCAGCTATAGATAAGCTTTGTAAACACAGCCAGCAGAAGAAATTACACTCCCAGTGTGATAAAGCAGAGATAAGGTAATAAAATGTTGATTTTCCATTGTTCTCTCAAAGTATTGGTGATTGTTTTAAGGACAGATATAAGATAAAGAAGCAGGTATATGTGCACAATGTGATACAATAATGAGATCTGATTATACCTACAAGCTCAACCTATTTTATTAGGCTGTGGCTTCAAAACACAAAATCAGAGCTCTAATATACAGAAATAAACCTTGAAAAGCTCATTTTCATACACGTTTTACTCTGCAGTTGGTAAAAAAAGCAATTGTAAACACATTAAGGGAAAAACTATTTTACAGTATACTGTCCCTTTAATACCTTTCTGGAAAAAAAGATATATCTGATACAAAAAAGCAAAAAACGTATGAATAATAGATTTCTTTTTTATCTTATTTTCAGGCTGAGCATTCTAACATTATGTGTATATTTCTGAGCTGACATCATATGTCATATGATCAGTTTATGAATTTGGGTAATAACATACTCTTGTGTTTGCTACTATTGCATGTTTGAATAATAAACATACACCGTCCCCTCTGTCATCTTTGATAAACTTACTCGTGGACACATGATCGTATTTACAAAAATGGATATATACAACTGCATAATAATGCGATCAAGTTTCCAGTATTCCCTTTTGAGATGTTAACATTGTCTGTGATCGCTAATGGATTGGCCAGCACTGAACTCCTCACACCTTCCGACTTGCATCCAATTGAAAACGATTGGGGATACACATGAACCCACAACGTCACCGATACTCAGTGATTGGCGACGCGGGTCATGTGATCGGGACACACCTCTGCCCGGATTGGCTGGTTTTGACATAAATAAGGCAGCACAAAGTACGATCGGCGCCTTTGACAAATCAGTAGGCGAAACATTTGTCAGGCTTTTGCACTGCTTCTCTTGAGAATTAATTTTGTTTTAAAATAAGATTTACTTATGGGCAATTAATTAGTTGTTGGCCTATCACAGTATATTTGGGAGAATGGAATTTTGACTTTAACGATAAAGTGTTTTTTTTTGCATAAATAGCCAAATCTGGTGTATTACACACCCTTACATAATATCAGTGCAATAATATTCAATAGAATTTAATTTGATTTAAACAAATAGCGACTATATTTTAACGCTCTATTGAATACTATCAGTGAGATATACAACCTAAGTACACATACTGTGATTAAATATAATAAGAATCTAAGTGGGGTTGTTTCACCAATAGTAAATTCTAATACGTTACACACCGTTACATAACATCAGTGCAACCCAGCATAACGGAGTCAAATCATAGCTATATAAATAGCGATTGTAATAAGTAATATATCACTATATAATAGCACTATAACTGGTACCTAAGAAACACGGTTAATCTGTGTAAATACTCTTTCGGACACTATTGGTGATATACTTAACCTATGTGTAAAAATTGTGAATTACCTTAAAAATGTTACAACGAATGATTGAGTTATTTATTGACTATACCCAATATTACCCTGCTACATATCCTTTATAGTGTGAATTGGAGGCCCTATGAATTAACGGTTAACCATATTACAACTAGTAAGAGAATACCGGTGATATAATTGATAACAGTACTGAAATTGTGAATAAAATAATAGCGGTCATACTGAGCGGAATACTGCTATATAATCACAGCGCTATACCTCTTGTTATGATTTTTATTATATTTGGGAAATTGTACCCCATTACACATGGTATTTCTCTTATTCAATAGTAGATCTCACTATTTTTTGCTCATTGACTAATTAGTTAAAGTTATCTACCTAGATAATTATTCCACCTTTTTCTCAGGAGAAGCTATTTTTATAAGTATACAATAGTATGTTCCATTTTTGGGACATTACTTTTTAAATAGTGTCACCAAAATTATGACAGTCTATGTCATTCTAGGGATCATTTGTAGCCTAATTATTTAAAGTTTCTTACTAATACGATCTGAGGTAGGGGTCAGATTTGTCCTTTATAATTGTCAAGGTAGCCCATGTTACATGTAATATGTGTCTACGTAAATCATGTATATTGCTTATATGATGATATGGATATAGGACATATTCCCTACCTTTACTTATGATTTGCTCACTTAAACACCACTACAAGTGATACCCTATTTTAAAACACTTACACATTATTTTATTTGTAATATTATTATTTAATAAAAGTTATATTTTATTACTACTCATCCTTGTGTTTGCCTAAAATAATTTTGTTAACCTAGGCTCTCAATATCAGTGTGCCATATGATACCTCTTTCTCTTTCTCTTTTGTAATTTACATATCATACCGGTATCCAGGCACTGCCCTTCAGAGATACAAAGGTTTATTCTGCTGGGTTTTTTTGAGAGCCCTATTCGGTTCCCACTATCTTTTTTCCCCTTCATAAGGGAAAAAACTTTTCTCTAAACAATTGTTCTTCGTAGTTTACTGTGCTATCTATGACACTTTAGGTATTAACAGGTTAATTAAACAGCTGATAATGATTAACATGTAAATTTGAAACCTTTATAAGGCGGAACAAATGTCCATTAGATAGGGTCTATGAATACGGCAACAGCTAGCCGAAACGCGTTAGACTTATCTAATCATTTTTTCACTTTTTATTATGTGCTGTGTTAGATGTTTAAATAAAGAATAACCTTTTTTACGCATACTTTGGGGACTACTTCCATTTTTTTCTTGAGCAACCTTTAAGTGACGTCATCCAAGATGGCGTCCCTTCAATTCCGATTCGCTGATAGAATTCTATCAGCCAATCGGAATTAAGGTAGAAAAAATCCTATTGGCTGATGCAATCATGAAGAGGATGCTCCGCTTCGGATGTCTTGAAGATGGACCCGCTCCGGATGGATGAAGATAGAAGATGCCGTCTGGATGAAGACTTCTGCTAGTCTGGAGGACCACTTCACCCGGCTTGGATGAAGACTTCTCCCGGCTTGGTTGAGGACTTTGGCCCGGTTGGATGAAGATTATCTTCAAGGGGTTAGTGTTAGGTTTTTTTAAGGGGTATTTGGTGGGTTTTAGAGTAGGGTTGGTAGTGTGGGTGGTGGGTTTTAATGTTGGGGGGGATTTGTAATTTTTTTTACAGGTAAAAGAGCTGATTACTTTGGGGCAATGGCCCGCAAAAGGCCCTTTTAAGGGCTATTTGTAATTTAATGTAGGGTAGGGCTCTTTTTATTTTGGGGGGCTTTTTTATTTTGTTAGGGGGATTAGATTAGGTGTAATTAGTTTAAAAATCTTGTAATTTGTTTATTATTTTCTGTAATTTAGTGTGTTTTTTTTGTACTTTAGCTAATTTTATTTAATTGTATTTAATTGTATTTAATTTAGGGAATTAATTTAATTATATTGTATTGTTAGGTGTAATTGTAACTTAGGTTAGGTTTTATTTTACAGGTACTTTTGTATTTATTTTAGCTAGGTAGTTATTAAATAGTTAATAACTATTTAATAACTATTCTACCTAGTTAAAATAAATACAAACTTGCCTGTAAAATAAAAATAAAACCTAAGCTAGCTACAATGTAACTATTAGTTATATTGTAGCTAGCTTAGGGTTTATTTTATAGGTACATATTTAGTTTTAAATAGGAATAATTTAGTTAATGATAGGAATTTTATTTAGATTTATTGTAATTATATTTAAGTTAGGGGGGTTAGGGTTAGGGTTAGACTTAGATTTAGGGGGTTAATAACTTTAATATAGTGGCGGCGACTTTGGGGGTGGCAGATTAGGGGGTTAATAAATGTAGGTAGGTGTCGGCGATGTTAGGGATGGCAGATTAGGGGTTAATAATATTTAACTAATATTTGCGAGGCGGGACTGCGGCGGTTTAAGGGTTAATATATTTATTATAGTGGTGGCGATGTCCGGTTCGGCAGATTAGGGGTTAAAAATTTAATTTTAGTGTTTGCTATGCGGGAGGGCCTCGGTTTAGAGGTTAATAGGTAGTTTATAGGTGTTAGTGTACTTTTTAATTTAGTTAAGAGTTTTATGCTACGGCGTTGTACCATAAAACTCTTAACTACTGACTTTTATATGCGGTACCAGTCTTGACAGGAGAGGGTCTAACGCTCACTTTTTGTCAGACTCGTAATACCGGCGCTATGCAAGTCCCATTGAAAAAATAGGATACGCAATTTACGTAAGTGGATTTGCGGTATTTCCAAGTCTGGCCAAAAAAGTGAGCGGTGAGCCTGTACCTGATAGACCAGCGGGCATTAATAAGCAGCGTTAGGAACGGCAAACGCTGCTTTTTAAGCCTAATGCAAAACTCGTAATCTAGTCAAATATTTCTGGTGAAGAGGTATTTGAAATGTATATGTATATATTTAAATGTCATAAAGATTTAAGCTTATGATTGTCTTGAGTGGTCAATACCTGAATATTCTGTTCCACCCTATAGAGCTGAGATAAAAGCTATAGAGTAAAGGTAAAAGGTTTATCATTATCTTGCTGTCCAGTAGATGGCGATATGACTCCAGGTATGAAGAAAAATGACACTGCATTGGAGACACAGCAGGTACTGGCACCTGACAATCATTATGCAATCAGTGGTGTGTATATAGTGGGAAGAGGGGAGTGAGACATTTACCTTGGGAAAGGCCCAGGTGTGGGCTGAAACTTCGGCTGTACTCACTAAAATAAAGATTGAGCCTAATTGTGCCTATTCCATTTGTAACATATACATATATATACAGTATATTATACTGTATACATACACATAGTCACTCACCCATACAATGTTATATATACATGCCTGATATTGATGCCTGATGAAACAACCTTTTGGGTTGAGAAACGCGTTGTATGCTTTTATATAGATATATATATATTTTTTTTTAAATTAAAGTTTTTTATTAAGGTATTTAGCAATACAACTTTCACAGCATGACATCAGGAATATTACCTCCACCATATGAAAACAAGCATTTGTTGAAATTAAAAGAGAAAAATTCAAGAGTAACCTCAAGGTTTACATGTCACATTACAGAAATACAACTCCTGATACTTATCATAGACTAAATAATTGAGCTTAAACAAAAGAATCATATAGCGTGTGGAAGCATACGAAATACATTCTCATGGGCTAATATGGCATACCATAATTCTAGTTTTACATATTGCTGGTCTTGCAGTGTGACCTTACTATTTTTATTTTGTGTAAGTTACTGTAGAAGCCTTTTAACAGGGATAAATGCGAGAATGAGACTTTAAATTGAACTGCTTAACGTAATAACAAATTACCTTAGTTGAGAAGTACCATTCTTTACTGTAGCATATATGACACTAATTGTTAAGTCTCCCAAACCGGGCCGGGTCACACTTGTACCCTAAAAGGTTGAATATAAAACTGGGGAGGGGGAAATAACAGGTCGATTAGCATTAAATAGTGGATTAATACCGCTAAATAATTCACCAAATTGGGTGAATATTAAATATAAAAAAATAAAAACAATTAACAACTGATATGGTATCATAATATAGCTGAGACAAAAGTAATATAACTGAAGATCCCTAATACTTAAATCATGGTATCAGCAGTAGGAAACTGTTATTAGAGAAGGTGAGCTGTGAATTACAGGTGAGTCTGCTTAACTTAGATGGGGTCTTTTCTCAAACTGACTGGAGGTCCCATAATCGAGGATGCTAAAGCTAACAATATTAAACTGATGCTGGAAAAGAGGTGTTAGGAAAGTATCATCATTTGAAACAGATTAGGGCCTTTTCTCCGGCATAGCAGGGACCAGTATCCATAGTGATAAGCAGAGAGACAGTTCTGTGGCAATGTCTATATGGATCTGTACAAACGAGTAAACTAGCAAGTACATTGGATACCAATGATATCAGACATAATGAGTCAAAGCCAATCTCTGTTAGAGGAAAGAGCAATGCGGAGCATACTAGGTGTATATGTTAGCTCTGGGGCGGAGTAGAGTACAAATATGCTTAATGGGTCTGCTGACTCTAATGCGAGGATACTCACTTATGAGGAGAACATGTTGTGGGGGGGGGAGTGTCTATGGTAGGGATGTGGAGGGCATGTATAAATTAACCACTAGGAGCTAACCTGAATCAGCATACATATGCCTATTTATAAAGTGATAAGGACTAGACTTTGCTGCGAATAGGTAGAAAAATTTGAGGCTCACTATGTAATCTTAACGTGAAAGTACATAAAACAAAAGTACAGGAGTATAACCGCTCTTCAACCAGAATATACTAATGGGTCTGTACTATGCGTTATCACTTTGTAGTAGGGCCCTTGGTAGGTATGTGAAGGTCCTATGCACATGGACCACTATAAGTCAATCCATGTCAGTAAGCAAATATCTGTTTACACAATGGTAAGGGCTAGATAATTCTGCTAATAAATGATAAACTTCAGGCTCCATGTGCTATCTAAATATAAAAGTACAAAACACAGGATTGCAAAGCTATTACACACCTTCACATAGAGGCCAATTTAACAAATGTCTGTCGGACCTTATCCGACAGTGGGCCAATGGGCCGCCAGCAGGGGGGTGTCAATCAACCGGGTTGAATTGTGGCAAATCCTGTCCGCCTCATCAGAGCAGGCGGACATGGTTATGGAGCAGCGGTCTTTAGACTCGCCAGAAACACAGGCCATCAAGCTCCATTCGGAGCTTGATAGATAGGCTCCATAAAGTACTTAGATTAATCTGTATTATATGTATATAGACCTCGCAACTAATCTGTGTCAACATACAAACACCTGTTCATGCAGTATCAAGAGCTAAATGTTACATATAGGTGAAAAAAATATATCAGGCTTAGTGTGCCATCTTAACATAACAATACATTGAGCAGAAGTGTGACAGTACAACAGAGCATCAGGTAAAGTACACAGGTGGATCTGCATTGCTTAGACTTTCCCTCTCTACAAATTTCTAGAGTCCTACCTCTCCTCTAGCCTATGCCACTAGCAAACATCGAAAAAACAGAGTCCCCTAGTATACTCCAGGCGTACCCTAAAGCCTGATTATTTAAAGAGTGATACGTTTTAACTAGGGTATGAAGGGACATCAAAAAGCCTCCCAATCACTGGTCTTCACGTGAAGGGGCAACAACCCTCACATAGCGGCTTATGTCTATGGGATGTTCAGAGCTAGTGTAGGCCGACACTGGTGACTGACCCTCCATGTGTTTCAACTCCATGCTACACTGCGCACCCCTGTCGATCGGCCGCATCTTCAAGGGGCTCAGCTTCAGCTTCTCTCTTATGGGGGTGTTGGAACCAGACTGCATAGATGGCAGAAGGTCCATATATGTATCGCTCAATGACGTCTTTCCGCCCTCCTTCTGTAGCGCATCTGATTTACCCATTTCATCCATTTTGGCAACAAGACATCCTTTGTACTCCACTTCCTTTGTGTCAGGAGGCTTTGCTAAAGTTACAGCAGATCTACATGCCATGTTCTCATCTGCGCCGCAATCTCTGTCTACTCTCAAGCTCTCTGTGAGGGAGGTAAAGTGTGCCTCCATCTTGTGTGATATTAGTTCTAGAAGTGCTATGACATCGGGCTCCATTATTAATGTATATTGTGTTCTCCGGAGTTGTAAAGTGTGTCTATCTCAGTAGATGAAAAGTTGCTTTACCCGGCTTAGTGTCCAGACGGGGGTGGTGGGGGGGTTGTTGAATGAATCATATAGGCCACCTCCAGCAGTCCCGTTCATTTAGTATCTCCTGTAACCTGGATCTAACTGAAAAAGATATCATCTGACTCCATAACTTTGTCTTAGTATACAATATAAGTTACATTTATAGATGACATAGTAGGGATGAGATAATTATCAAATGCTTAAGGCTGAAGTCAGAGCTACTGGAAAACATGACCGATCATGGCCGTGGCTTAGACATGCCCCCGCTTTTATATTTTTATATTTTTATTAAAGTAAGATTTTTACTTACCACTTGCTGCCATACCTCATATTTTACTACTACATTGACATCATCATGTACTCAATTTGGGGATTATCCACCTGAGTCCTGATCCTTCTTGGAGTTCATCCTGATATACCGGAGGCCAGTCTGCTGGGTGACTGTTTTAATCCAAGCTTGTCAAATTTGCACCAAGAGGGGTGCTATACCACACGTGAGTGCAATTCCACCTATATCACTTTTATTCACCAAGCCAAACAATACTAGGCCATATTGGCATTATTCTGCTTTCACCTCATTTAGAGATTGATGTACCCACTCCAGAGTCCAGTCTGCTGGGTGACTGTTTGATCCCAGCCTGCTTAATTTGCACTGTAAAGGTCCTTCATCAAATGTGAGTGCAATATATCACATTAGAATTTGCCATATAGTTAGACAATACTAGGCGATACCCTTTGAAAAAGCCGTGCTAGATGGCAAAACATGTTAGGGACTTGATGAGGAGTCAATGGGAACACCTGTGTTTTAATAAGCCACGCAGTCTATCTCCAGCTATTTTTCATAAACTTAATAATTGATTCATTTAGTATACTATAAGCAATGCTGGGGGGGTTAAGTCACAATATGGGAAGCCTGTAACAAAACCCAATGGGCATTTTACCCATACTTTAGGTAAGCCTGTAAATCAAACTTAAAGCTATATGGGGGGACATTAATTGTAACTATACTTTGCTCTAAACTATTAAATACCCAACATACCTAATTCATATGTACTAGTCCAGCTCAATGTGAGTTACGATATAACCACCAAAACGCAGAGGTGACTAACACTACACAGCGAACATAGTGTAGTAGATTCTTAAGTGCGGCAAAGTACATAGTTAACACCCAAGCATAGATCATTTGTTTGTCAAAATACCGCATAATGATGGACAAAATTACCCCAAATTACAAACAGCCTAACTTTGCAACCATTCAGAAACTTAGGCCTAGATTTGGAGTTTGGCGGTAGCCGTGAAAACCAGCGTTAGAGGCTCCTAACGCTGGTTTTAGGCTACCTCCGGTATTTGGAGTCACTCAAAAAAGGGTCTAACGCTCACTTTTCAGCCGCGACTTTTCCATACCGCAGATCCCCTTACGTCAATTGCGTATCCTATCTTTTCAATGGGATTTTTCTAACTCCGGTATTTAGAGTCGTGTCTGAAGTGAGCGTTAGAATTCTAACGACAAAACTCCAGCCGCAGAAAAAAGTCAGTAGTTAAGAGCTTTCTGGGCTAACGCCGGTTCATAAAGCTCTTAACTACTGTACTCTAAAGTACACTAACACCCATAAACTACCTATGTACCCCTAAACCGAGCGCCGCCACTCGATTACATTTTTTTAACCCCTAATCTGCCGACCGCCACCTACGTTATCCTTATGTACCCCTAATCTGCTGCCCCTAACACCGCCGACCCCTATATTATATTTATTAACCCCTAACCTGCCCCCCTCAACGTTGCCGCCAGCTACCTACAATAATTAACCCCTAATCTGCCGACCGCAAAGCGCCGCTACTTAAGTTATCCTTATGTACCCCTAATCTTCTGCCCCTAACACCGCCGACCCCTATATTATATTTATTAACCCCTAATCTGCCCCCTCAACGTCGCCTCCACCTGCCTACACTTATTAACCCCTAATCAGCCGAGCGGACCGCACCGCTACTATAATAAAGTTATTAACCCCTAATCCGCCTCACTAACCCTATAATAAATAGTATTAACCCCTAATCTGCCCTCCCTAACATCGCCGACACCTAACTTCAATTATTAACCCCTAATCAGCCGACCGGAGCTCACCGCTATTCTAATAAATGTATTAACCCCAAAAGCTAAGTCTAACCCTAACACTAACACCCCCCTAACTTAAATATAATTTAAATCTAACGAAATTAATTAACTCTTATTAAATAAATTATTCCTATTTAAAGCTAAATACTTACCTGTAAAATAAATCCTAATATTGCTACAATATAAATTATAATTATATTATAGCTATTTTAGGATTAATATTTATTTTACAGGTAACTTTGTATTTATTTTAACCAGGTACAATAGCTATTAAATAGTTAAGAACTATTTAATAGCTAAAATAGTTAAAATAATTACAAAATTACCTGTAAAATAAATCCTAACCTAAGTTACAATTAAACCTAACACTATACTATCATTAAATTAATTAAATAAAATACCTACAATTACCTACAATTAAACCTAACACTACACTATCAATACATTAATTAAATACAATACCTACAAATAACTACAATGAAATAAACTAACTAAAGTACAAAAAATAAAAAAGAACTAAGTTACAAAAAATAAAAAAATATTTACAAACATAAGAAAAATATTACAACAATTTAAACTAATTACACCTACTCTAAGCCCCCTAATAAAATAACATAGACCCCCAAAATAAAAAATGCCCTACCCTATTCTAAATTACTAAAGTTCAAAGCTCTTTTACCTTACCAGCCCTGAACAGGGCCCTTTGCGGGGCATGCCCCAAGAAGTTCAGCTCTTTTGCCTGTAAAAAAAAAACATACAATACCCCCCCCCAACATTACAACCCACCACCCACATACCCCTAATCTAACCCAAACCCCCCTTAAATAAACCTAACACTAAGCCCCTGAAGATCATCCTACCTTGTCTTCACCTCACCGGGTATCACCGATCGGTCCTGGCTCCAAAATCTTCATCCAACCCAAGCGGGGGCTGGCAATCCATCATCCGGTGGCTGAAGAGGTCCAGAAGAGGCTCCAAAGTCTTCATCCTATCCGGGAAGAAGAGTAGATCCGGACCGGCAACCATCATCTTCCAAGCGGCATCTTCTATCTTCATCCGATGAGGACCGGCTCCATCCTGAAGACCTCCACCGCGGACCCATCTTCATCCGGCGACGTCCAACTGAAGAATGACGGTTCCTTTAAGGGCCGTCATCCAAGATGGCGTCCCTCGAATTCCGATTGGCTGATAGGATTCTATCAGCCAATCGGAATTAAGGTAGGAATATTCTGATTGGCTGATGGAATCAGCCAATCAGAATCAAGTTCAATCCGATTGGCTGATCCAATCAGCCAATCAGATTGAGCTCGCATTCTATTGGCTGTTCCGATCAATAGAATACGAGCTCAAGCTGTTCCGATCAGCCAATAGAATACGAGCTCAATCTGATTGGCTGATTGGATCAGCCAATCGGATTGATCTTGATTCTGATTGGCTGATTCCATCAGCCAATCAGAATATTCCTACCTTAATTCCGATTGGCTGATCCCGCCCCCCTCCACCTTACACATCTCACCGATGGCCGCCCACCCGCCTCCCAAGTCGGCTCCCACCCACCAACGATACCGGCCATCGATGTCCGGTGCAGAGAGGGCCACAGAGTGGCTGTCTCTGCATCGGATGGCCAGACAGTGTTATTGCAGGATGCCTCGATATCGAGGCATCGCTGCAATAACCGGAAAGCAGCTGGAAGCGAGCAGGATCGCTTCCAGCTGCTTTCCACACCGAGGACGTGCAGGGTACGTCCTTGGTCGTTAACTGACATCCTTTAGAGGACATACCCTGCACGTCCTCGGTCGTTAAGGGGTTAATAAAGCAGATACTGAAGTATGGTAAAAGACAATGGCATAACTATATAGAATGTTCATGTTTGATACAGACTCAAAATAGCTGTATTGCCCTGTATTATAAGCAACCAAACATTACTAACACCAAAAGATACTACACCTTTGGTGATAAGCTGTTATTTCTTTATAAGTGATTACTTGAAAGAGACAGTCTTTATTATCCTGAATTGCGTTATTACAAATACCAGTAGTTAAACTACATTGCTTAAAGGGCCATTATACACTCATATTTTTTCTTTGCATAAATGTGTTGTAGATTATCTATTTATAAAGCCCATAAAGTTTTTTTTTTAAAAAAATGTATAATTTTGCTTATTTTTAAATAACATTGCTCTGATTTTCAGACTCCTATCCAAGCCCCAAAGTTTTATTTGAATACCGTCAGCTACCTTCTCCAGCTTGCTCCTGTTTGTGTAAAGGGTCTTTTCATATGTAAAAGAAGGGGGAGGGGGGAGTGTCTTATTTCCCACTTGCAGTGGGCTTTCCAACTGCCTTTTCAACAGAGCTAAACTGAAAGTACGTTTTTAAACCATTTTATACTGGATTTTTATATCAGTATCTGTGCATCTTATTCTTTATAGTAGTGTCTATTACATGCAGTTATATGAAAATGAGTGTATACTGTCCCTTTAACAGTGCTCAGATTTCTAGTTGAATACCTATTCATTTGATTTCCCTGATAACGGCACTATTACTGTCACATATAGTAAATGACACTTCAAAGTGACAATAGCTGAAGCAGACGTGTGCGTGTTTTTAAAGTAACTGTTTCCCTCCATTTTAACTCATTGAACTTATTAAAAGTTATATTTTAGAATTTATTTCCACCCCCTTTTTTTCTCTCTCTGAGATTTGACAATCACCATAAGCAGTGATCAAACTATAAGATCACATACAAGATAATATACAATAACTTACAAACTTCTGAGTGCTATATGTGTATTCTTTAAGTGGAGACCTTTGTTTCTCCAGTTTTTTTCTCTAATACTAGGCCATGTGGCGCTTCTGTTCTCCTATGTCATTCACAGATTGCTGAATGACAATATAGCTATATATTTTGTTATATATACATATATACTAATCTTTTGGGCTGTGATGTTATTTGTTTTGGGGGTGAAGGAGAAATCCTGTATTTCAGGGATTATTTTTGGTGGAGTCCCTCACCGTGTCTTAGCTGGCACATAGTGCATGCTGATTAACTGTTTCTTGTCCTAGCTTTTTTGGGAGAAGGTTGGTAGGCTGGTGTATGGCATCTGTTTCTTTATAAACTTTCCAATTTGCTTCTATTATCTAATTTGATTCATTCTCTTGAAATCCTTTGTTGAACAGTATATCTAAATAGGCTGCTGATTGGTGGCTGCACATAGATGCCTCATGTGATTGATTGACTCATCCCTTTCCATTGCTATTTCTTCAACAAAGGATATCTAAAGAATGAAGCAAATTAGATGTAAACAATAGTTATACATATATTTATGCCTTTGTAAACACTACTTAATGGCAGACTGTTAGCCAATTCATACTCTATGTATCTAATTACCACTTTCATAGGGACTGCCTTCTGCAACATTCTTATATATTATGTAAATGCTATGTATTTCTTATTTGAAGTTTGTGTATTAAGTTCATCAATAGTTTCCATTAAAAAAAAATATATATATATTAATTGTGTATTACTGTGAAATGTTAATATTGTTTAGCTTAAGTGTTTTAGTAGATTTTGAGATATTTTATTGTTAAAAAATAAGCGTACATATTGCATTGCATTGCATATGTATGCACACAATTTTTTTTGTCAAGTATAGGTATTTAGGGACAGATAACAAGTGGAGCTCTAAATATGGCTTTCGTGAAAGCGATATTTGCGCTCCACTGAGTAATCAGAGCACATAAATGTGCACTGGTATTTAAAGTTGACAGCAATCCATTGCTGGGAAGCATTGCGCTCACAAGAGCGTGCTTCCATAGGCTCCAATGGGAGCCTCGTTCTCATGCCATGAGACACGTTATGAGAACTAGCAAAGCGAAGGGGATAAATCGTGCAGCGATGGCAGCAAATTGTAAATATATATGTATATACATTTATATTTATGTGTTAATATGTATATACATATATATTTATGTGTTAATATGTGTATATACATATATATTTATGTGTTAATATGTATATACATATATATTTATGTGTTAATATGTATATACATATATATTTATGTGTTAATATGTATATACATATATATTTATGTGTTAATATGTGTATACATATATATTTATGTGTTAATATATATTTATGTGTTAATATGTATATATACATATATATTTATGTGTTAATATGTATATACATATATATATATTTATGTGTTAATATGTGTATATACATATATATTTATGTGTTAATATGTATATACATATATATTTATGTGTTAATATGTATATACATATATATTTATGTGTTAATATGTGTAAATACAGATATATTTATGTGTTAATATATATATACATATATATTTATGTGTTAATATGTATATACATATATATTTATGTGTTAATATGTATATACATATATATTTATGTGTTAATATGTGTATATACATATATATTTATGTGTTAATATGTATATACATATATATTTATGTGTTAATATGTGTATATACATATATATGTATGTTTTTAATATGTATATACATATATATTTATGTGTTAACATGTATATACATATATATTTATGTCTTAATATCTATATACATATATATTTATGTGTTAATATGTGTATATACATATATATTTATGTGTTAATATGTATATACATATATATTTATGTCTTAATATGTGTATATACATATATATTTATGTCTTAATATGTATATACATATATATTTATGTCTTAATATGTATATACATATATATTTATGTCTTAATATGTATATACATATATATTTATGTCTTAATATGTATATATACACATATTAACACATAAATATATATAAACATATACATACTGTATATATATTTACAGGGAACACACAGTTCCCATAGACAGCAATGTAAAGGCACTTTTCAGTTCAATTTTTATTTTTTTATTTTTTTTTATCACACGACCGCCAACTGGTTATTTATCGCATGACCACAAACGGCCAAATTTGCCTGTTTGCAGGAGCACAATAAATTAGTGCTCCACTTGTAATCTAGCCCTTAATGTTTTATATTTTACCAGCCTGGTGCCTATAAATTAAATTAAATGGGAAAGCAGGAACATTTTTAGCTGAAGATTTATACTGAGACAAAGTAATTTTACCAAAATTATAAAAAGCAGCTTGGGGAGCGATGCACTTTAGAATGTCGAGGGGGGGGGGGGGTGGCACATTTTGAAATTTAGCCCTGGAAGCCAAGTTCTCTAGAAACGGCCCTGACAGCAAGTTCCAGAAAGAAAAAAGTTTATCTTCTTTATGCCAAAGTATACATTTGCCAATGGTTCTGTTTCAATAATCCAATTCAGGTAAAAGCTTTAACCATATTGTAGTAACTTGTTAGCTCATATGACTTTAAGTAGTGAGGCGTTATAGCTATATAAAGCATGTTGTGCCTGTCAGTGACTGCCTGTAAGCATCTGAGTTTTTTTTATCATAGATCTAGTTAGTTTGTTCATTCATTCAATTCCTTATAAATCACTAAAATGTATAAATAAACAAACAAATTGATAAATAAACTAAGCTGACAAGTGAAACTGAAAAACATAGGAACATTAAATACAGTAGTCAGTAGAATTACATCATAAACAAGTGCATAATAAATAGACAATGCAATAGCCCTTACTTGGAAAGAGTAATGTATTTTTCATACCACTTACAATGATTTGCATATATCTTGTATCTTATTAAAATGGCACCTTTTTGTAAAAATGGTGGTTGTCCCACACTTCCTAGAGAGGTCAAACAGCACAATGTTTACACAAAGCAAGATGCGTTTAATGTCACTGTAACAAAAACTCCAACAGAGTCTGTATTATGTTATTAAAGGGACAATAGACACAGCTATGTTGCAATAGAATAATACATTTACAAGTTTTTAAATAAACAAACATCCTTTTTACTGCAATTATTTTTCCTTACTGAAACTCTACCCACCATTTGTCATATTAGGAGGCGACAATCTGAGCTATTGGGGTTCATTTATTAAGCAGCAGATGCTGCATCGGATGCCCCATTGTTTTCAGGTCCGCCTGAAACGGAAGATAAGAAGCAGCGGTCGTAACTTCCTTTTAGGTGGCGGACTGAAATCATCCCGATCTGATACGACCGCCAGTGAGCAGGGGGCAGCATTGCACAAGCATTTAGGGCAGTTGCAATATTCATTGAAAATAATGGGTGAGCTAGAGCAATGTCAGCCATGTTAATCCTTCTCTGGTAAATTTCATCTACCATTGACTTGTAATATTAAGTTGTGAGCTAATAATAGCTCTGTCCATTGATACTGCTTATTGTGTCCCGCGCTAGCATTAGCGTACCACTTGTAATCTGGCCCATTGTATCTACACTAGCACTCTATCTTTGGACACTTTAAAGGACCATGTACTGTAAAACTGGATTCTGATTAATTTGCTTCCAATTACTTGTTATACCAGCTGAAGAGTATTAGATGAATATGAAACTGTTCCATTAGGTTTATTTTTGTATTTGAACTAGCTAATTTTGCTCTTTGAAAAAGCAACCCATTAAAATGGGTTGAGCTTTCAGGGAGATCAATTCTCCTTACTTTATCACTTATACAGGGAGTGCAGAATTATTAGGCAAGTTGTATTTTTGAGGATTAATTTTATTATTGAACAACAACCATGTTCTCAATGAACCCAAAAAACTAATTAATATCAAAGCTGAATAGTTTTGGAAGTAGTTTTTAGTTTGTTTTTAGTTATAGCTATTTTAGGAGAATATCTGTGTGTGCAGGTGACTATTACTGTGCATAATTATTAGGCAACTTAACAAAAAACAAATATATACCCATTTCAATTATTTATTTTTACCAGTGAAACCAATATAACATCTCAACATTCACAAATATACATTTCTGACATTCAAAAACAAAACAAAAACAAATCAGTGACCAATATAGCCACCGATCTTTGCAAGGACACTCAAAAGCCTGCCATCCATGGATTCTGTCAGTGTTTTGATCTGTTCACCATCAACATTGTGTGCAGCAGCAACCACAGCCTCCCAGACACTGTTCAGAGAGGTGTACTGTTTTCCCTCCTTGTAAATCTCACATTTGATGATGGACCACAGGTTCTCAATGGGGTTCAGATCAGGTGAACAAGGAGGCCATGTCATTAGATTTTCTTCTTTTATACCCTTTCTTGCCAGCCACGCTGTGGAGTACTTGGACGCGTGTGATGGAGCATTGTCCTGCATGAAAATCATGTTTTTCTTGAAGGATGCAGACTTCTTCCTGTACCACTGCTTGAAGAAGGTGTCTTCCAGAAACTGGCAGTAGTACTGGGAGTTGAGCTTGACTCCATCCTCAACCCGAAAAGGCCCCACAAGCTCATCTTTGATGATACCAGCCCAAACCAGTACTCCACCTCCACCTTGCTGGCGTCTGAGTCGGACTGGAGCTCTCTGCCCTTTACCAATCCAGCCACGGGCCCATCCATCTGGCCCATCAAGACTCACTCTCATTTCATCAGTCCATAAAACCTTAGAAAAATCAGTCTTGAGATATTTCTTGGCCCAGCCTTGACGTTTCAGCTTGTGTGTCTTGTTCAGTGGTGGTCGTCTTTCAGCCTTTCTTACCTTGGCCATGTCTCTGAGTATTGCACACCTTGTGCTTTTGGGCACTCCAGTGATGTTGCAGCTCTGAAATATGGCCAAACTGGTGGCAAGTGGCATCTTGGCAGCTGCACGCTTGACTTTTCTCAGTTCATGGGCAGTTATTTTGCGCCTTGGTTTTTCCACACGCTTCTTGCGACCCTGTTGACTATTTTGAATGAAACACTTGATTGTTTGATGATCACGCTTCAGAAGCTTTGCAATTTTAAGAGTGCTGCATCCCTCTGCGAGATATCTCACTATTTTTGACTTTTCTGAGCCTGTCAAGTCCTTCTTTTGACCCATTTTGCCAAAGGAAAGGAAGTTGCCTAATAATTATGCACACCTGATATAGGGTGTTGATGTCATTAGACCACACCCCTTCTCATTACAGAGATGCACATCACCTAATATGCTTAATTGCTAGTATGCTTTCGAGCCTATACAGCTTGGAGTAAGACAACATGCATAAAGAGGATGATGTGGTCAAAATACTCATTTGCCTAATAATTCTGCACTCCCTGTATAAACACACAAAGCCTTCTTATGTTATCTCTGTTTGTATACTTTGAGAACACATATTTAAAATAAAGATTTTAGAACGTATCTATACTACAGTATAGGTGGGGTTGCCACAGGCAAGAAGCTATTTGTAATCAGTGTAAAACACTCCAGCAGGTAAAATAGATAATTGGGAACACATTAAAGGGGAGAACAATTTACAGCACACTGTTCCTTTAAAATATATCTTCCCCTTTGTCCATTACCTTGGAAGACATAATACAGGCACTCTACTAGAATCTCTGCCCTGCATTCTATTATTCCTGGTCATGATCCTGAATTTTGCAGTTGTGATTGGGAGATTTCCCTACAAAGGTCTCAATGTTCCCTAATTTCTCTGGTTGCAGAAGTTTCTGGAATCCCCTTCAACAGGGCCCTCCACAAATCACAGGGACCTCCAAGGTGAAAATTTAGATTGGTAAGGAAAAACTTTACCTTGGGCCCATGTGTGGTCTCCACCATTGAGGCAACAAAAACAATGTCTGTGCTCCTGGCCTCTGGATATTGGGACATTCCCAAACTATATCAAGTCATGTCGAAGTATAGATGTGCTGTGGTTTTCTACAAACAACTGTAAAGTGACTGAAAAGGCAAGGGGAGAAATGTATATGTTCTGGTTTCAGCACAGAACTTTCTCCCAGTCTTAAATATTACAAACAGCATTTACAAGAAAGAGAAGTAACGTTCTAGCTATATATGAGTAAAGACTGATAATAAAACAAAATGTATGCTTACCTGATAAATGTATTTATTTCTAGATATGGTGAGTCCACGGCGTCCTCAATTACTGTTGGGAATATCACTCCTGGCCAGCAGGAGGAGGCAAAGAGCACCACAGTTAAACTGTTAAGTATCACTCCCCTTCCCACAAACCCCAGTCATTCGACTGAAGGTAAATGGAGAAAAAAAGGAGTAACACAAGGTGCAGAGGTGCCTGAGGTGGAGTAAAAATAACTCGCTTAATAAAAAGGGCGGGGCCATGGACTCACCATATCCGGAAATAAATAAATTTATCAGATAAGCATAAATTTTGTTTTCTTTCCTAAGATATGTCCACGGCATCCTCAATTACTGTTGGGAACCAATACCCAAGCTAGAGGACACAGATGACTAGGGAGGGACAAGGCAGGTATATCTAAACACAAGGCACCACCGCTTGAAGAACCTCCCTCCCAAAAGAGGCCACAGTCAAGGCAAAAGTATCAAATTTATAAAATTTGGAAAAAGTATGCAAAGAAGACCAAGTGGCAGCCTTGCAAATTTGTTCCACAGAAGCTTCATTTTTGAAAGCCCAATAAGAGGAGACAGCCCTAGTGGAATGAGCCATAATTCTCTCAGGAGGTTGCTGTCCAGCAGTTTCATTACCAAACGAATTATACTTCATAGAGAAAGAGAAGTAGCAGTAGCTTTCTGACCTTTACATCTCCCAGAGAAAGAAACAGAGCAGAAGACTGACGAAAATCCTTAGTCACCTGCAGATAAAATTTAAGAGCATGCACAACATCCAAGTTGTGCAACAAGCGTTCCTTATGAGAAGAAGGATTAGGACATAGAAAAGGAACAACAATTTCCTGATTAATATTCCTATTTGAAACAACTTTAGGAAGAAAACCGAACTTTCAATGAAGAACCACCTTATCAGCATGAAAGAGAAGATAAGGTGAATCACACTGCAAGGTAGAGAGTTCCGAGACTCTCCGGGCAAAAGAGATAGCCATAAGAAACAACACCTTCCAAGATAACAACTTAATATCTATGGCATGCATTGGCTCAAACGGAGCCTGCTGCAAAACTTTAAGAACAAGGTTAAGACTCCAAGGAGGAGCAACAGACTTAAACACAGGCCTTATTCTGACTTAGGCCTGACAAAAAGATTGCACATCTGGTATGTCAGCCAGCGGCTTATGTAACAAAACAGATAACACAGAGATCTGACCCTTCAGGGTACTAACTGATAAGTCTTTCTCCAGACCTTCCTGGAGAAAAGACAAAATTCTAGGAATCCTGACCTTACTCCAAGAGTAGCCCTTGGATTCACAATAATAAAGATATTTACACCATATCTTATGGTAAATCTTTCTAGTAACGGGCTTGCGAGCCTAAATCATGGCCTTAATGACCGACACAGAAAAACCACGCTTAGCCAGAATTAAGCGTTCAATCTGCAACCAGTCAGCTTTAGAGAAACGAGATTTGGATTAAGGAAGGGACCCTGAATCAGGAGGCCCTTCCTCAGAGGGAGTCTCCAAGGTGGGAGAGACGCCATCTCCACTAGGTCTGCATACCAGATCCTGCAAGGCCAGGCAGGGGCTATTAGAATCACAGACACTCTCTCCTGTTTGATACGAGCAATGACTCGTGGAAGAAGAGCAAATGGAGGAAACAAGTATGCGAGACTAAAGTCCCAAGGAACCGCTAGAGCATCTATCAAAGTTGCCTGAGGATCCCTTGACCTTGAACCGCACCTTGGAAGCTTGGCGTTTTGCCAAGACGCCATCAGATCCAACTCTAGCATCCCCCATTTGAGGGTTAAGCTGGAGAACACCTCAAGATGGAGTTCCCACTCCCCGGCATGAAAAGTCTGTCTGCTCAGGAAATCCGCTTCCCAGTTGTCCACTCCTGGAATGTGGATGGCAGATAGACAGCAATTGTGAGCTTCCTCCGACTGAATAATCTGAGCCACCTCCTTCATGGCTAAGGAACTCCGAGTTCCTCCCTGATGGTTGATGTAAGCCACTGAGGTTATGTTGTCTGACTGGAACCTGATAAACCGGGCTAAGGCCAGCTGAGGCCAAGCCATCAGAGAATAGTAAATTGCTCTCAACTCCAGGATGTTTATGGGGAGAGAAGACTCCTCCCGAGTCCATAGACCCTGCACCTTTAATGAGTCCCAGATTGCTCCCCAGCAGGCTGGCGTCTGTCATCACAATCACCCAGGAAGGTCTCCGGAAGCATATGCCCTGAGACAGATGTTCCTGAGAAAGCCACCATGGTAGAGAGTCTCTTGTCGACTGATCTAGATCTCTCCTCTGAGACAGATCTACATGATCCCCGTTCCATTGTCTGAGCATGCACAACTGCAGAGCTCTCAAATGGAAACGAGCAAAGGGAATGATGTCCATGGAAGCCACCATCAGAACGATTACCTCAATACATTGAGCCACTGATGGTCAAAGAGTAGACTTTAGAGAGAGGCAAGTGGAATTTTTTTGGCTCTTTTGATTTTTGTCAGGAAAATCCTCATTGATAGGGAATGTATTATGGTCCCTAAGAAAATTACCTTTGTAGCTGGAACAAGGGAACTCTTTTCCAAATTCACCTTCCATCCATGGGAACGAAGAAAAGATAACAAGACCTCCATGTGAGACTTTGCTTGTTGAAAAGATGGCACCTGAACCAATATGTCATCCAGGTAGGGTGCCACTGCAATTCCCCGAGACCGGATTACTGCCAAGAGAGCCCCCAGAATTTTTGAGAAAATTCTGGGAGCTGTGGCAAGACCAAACGGAAGAGCCACAAACAGAAAGTGTTTGTCCAGAAAGGCAAATCTCAGAAATTTGTGATGATCCCTGTGAATGGGAACATGAAGATACACATCCTTCAGGTCTATGGTCGACATGAACTGACCCTCTTGGATCAATGAAAGAATGGAACGTATAGTTTCCATCTTGACGGACGGTACTCTGAGAAACTTGTTTGGACACTAAAATAGTTTAGAATAGGATGAAAAGTTCCCTCTTTTTTGGGAACTACAAACAGATTGGAGTAAAAACCTGTTCCTGTACTGGGACTGGGACTATAACTCCTAGGGAGGAAAGATCCTGTACACATTTCAAGAACGCCTCTCTTTTTATCTGGTCTGCAGATAATCTTGAGAGGTGGAATCTGCCCCAGGGAGGAAAAATCTTGGTAACCTTGAGATACTATGTCCACAGCCCATGGATCTGGGACATCTCATATCCAGACTTGAGAGAACTGAGAAAGTCTGCCCCCCACTTGATCTGATCCCGGATCGGGGGCAAACCCTTCATGCTGACTTAGAGTCAGCTGCGGGTTTCTTTGTTTGCTTTTCCTTGTTCCAGGACTTACTGGGCTTCCAAGAAGGTTTGTATTTTTTCTGTTTGGCAGAGGAAGGGGAAGGCTTCCCTCTGAAGCTACAAAAGAAACAAAAATGACTCTTTTGTGATGTCCTTTTGGTCTAGTCTTCTTATCTTGCGGAAGAAAAGAACCTTTACCACCTGTGATATCGGAAATTATTTCCACCAGGCCAGGTCCAAATAAGGTTTTACCCTTGTAAGGAATCGCCAAAAGCTTGGACTTAGATGAAACATCCGCTGACCTGGACTTCAGCCACAAGGCTCTACGCACTAATACCACAAAACCAGAAATCTTGGCTCCCAACCTAATAACCTGCAATGAAGCATCCGTAATGAAGGAGTTAGCTAACTTAAAAACCTTAATCCTGTCTTGGATCTCCTCCAAGGGAGTCTCTACCTGAAGATATTCAGACAATGCTTCAAACCAATAGGCTGCAGCACTTGTCACAGTGGCAATACACACTGCAGGTTGCCATTGGGAACCCTGATGAACATACATCTTTTTCAAATAAGCCTCCAGTTTCTTATCCATTGGGTCCTTAAAAGAGCAGCTATCCTCAATAGGAATAGTCGTTCTCTTAGCCAGAGTAGAAATGGCCCCTTCAACTTTGGGCACCGTTTGCCACGACTCCTTAATGGAGTCAGCCACAGGAAACATTTTCTTAAAGACAGGAGACAGGGAAAAAGGAATCCCATGTCTCTCCCATTCCTGAGTAATGATTTCTGTAGCACAGTCTGGCATGGGAAACACCTTCACTGAGGCAGGAACATCAAAATATTTATTATTTAATATTTATTTAGTATTTATTATTTATTAAGTTTACTAGATTTCCTAGGCTTGACAACGACAGGGGTATCGGAGTAGTCCAAGGTAGCAAAAACCTCCTTTAACAAAACACAGAGGTGTTCAAGCTTAAATCTGAAGGATACAACTTCAGCATCAGATGAAGGACTTACACTGTCTGAATCTGAAATTTCACCCTCAGAGGCTACTGATGTATCTTCCTCATCAGACTTATGAGAAAGAGCAATCTGTGTAGCTAAGATTGGAGCAGATGCCTTACTGTCTGATTCTTTAATTTTCCTCTTGCATCTTCCCTGAAGCATGGGAATGGCAGCTAATGCCTCAGATACTGCAGAGGATACCTGGGCAGCAATTTCTGCTTGCAAATACACTCCTCCAGGAGATTGCGAGGAACCGCAGGGTGCTACATGTGGTGCCATTAATGCTTGGGGCGGTTGAGGAAAAAGCTGTGGCAAGGCCTGAACAGCATATTCTTGAGAGACATTTGGCTCAGACATAAAAAGCTTATCTTTATTTTTTACAGCTCTCTCAATGCAAGAGGAAGAAATTTGCATGGGAGGTAACACTTGGCTATCCAAACAAAGGATAAATACATCCACAACAGGAGGATCCGGATTCATTATGAATGAAATATTAGGCAATTGATTCCAAAACAAAAAAATATAATTTTTTTTCTTTATAACTGTCCCTTTAAGAAAAACAATACACTTTTAAGCCGTTAAGGACTCAAGTGAAATAAGAGACTTTGCAACTTATAAAATATATAATATAATATATATGATGAAAATTTGCTCCACAGATCCTAACAAACACCTCCACACCTCAGTCTAAAACTGAAGTGCTTACCTGCCCCCTCTGTGACGGCTATCAGATATTGCTGGCCCACTAATATGTATGAGATAATACTCTTTTTCTCTCAGACTGAAGTGCGACTGTCTTCAGCGACTGCACTAGGTTAACCGGAACGACTGATCATGTGATCAGCTTAGATATGTTCACCACTAGTCTGAAGGCGCACATCTAGCCGGAAGAGAAGGGGCCAAAATGGAACTGTTTTCTGTAGCACTCAGCTACAGGAACGACAAAGTAATAAAATGTCTCTCATAAGTGAACACTTGCAATAAAGAGTTAGGTTCAAAACCGGAACCCCTGGAAAAAACGTCTGCAGCTAAATAAAGTTTTTAAGAGTATAACTCCTTGTCTCTCCACATAAAACAGTGCCTGCAGCTGCCAATTTTAACCTTTTCCACAGGGTTTGAGCCCCACTATGTCTGCAGATACAAGGTTTTATTTTTACCCCTTCAGTGCCAGTCTTCCTAGACAAACGAAAAAGGCACTTACCCGCATCTAGCCGTCCGGCAGGAGGACAGCCTACCCAGTATGAGAGGAAGCCACTCCTCACAGAGACCTGTAGAGACAAGAAAGAACAGAGTAAACCTACTCTGGCTTTCTATTTTAAGGCAGCAACAATGTTAGGAAAGTGCAGCAAGGCCCACCTCACAAGTTCCTAACTGCTTTAAAGCCACCACTACTCTACTGAAGAGATTGACGTGGACTACAGCTATACCCAGAACCATAGGAAAGATCAGAGCAAACCTACTCTGGCTTTCAAAATAATAAAAACTTGCTTGTAGCAAAGAAATTCTAGACACCAAAAACTTCACTTCCTCCATTGACAGAGGCAAAGAGAATGACTGGTGTTTGTGGGAAGGGGAGTGATACTTAACAGTTTAACTGTGGTGCTCTTTGCCTCCTCCTGCTGGCCAGGAGTGACAGTCCCAACAGTAATTGAGGACGTTGTGGACTCACCATATCTTAGGAAAGAAAAATCATTGTTCAGGTGATTCAGGTTATAAGCAGTTTTTTTTTTAGTTAGCGCTGATCTAAGAGAGTAAACAAAAATGTTAACAAACCATTATATGTATCTTTAGACAATCTGGATGTATATGCAAGTCAACATCCTCCTTAAATTGTACATATCTTTAAACTATCTGGATGTATATACAGCACATGTCAACATTCTCCTTAAAGGGACATACTACAAGTTGGGATAGAGACAAAATATAATAATATGTACTTTAATTACTTTACTTGCAAATTTATACTGCAGTGCCTCACCATTAACCCTTTCTATTTAATTTCTGATTTGTAAAGCTCTAACTCACCCCACACATTTCCTTCTATGGCTGTATCTATATCTATTGTTGTTTTGGTAGAATGCAAAAATGCATAGGGATTATACGGAGCATGCATAGAAGCTGTGAGCTCAGTTGAAATACAATGCCTGTGTCTAAACACTGATAAGGGGGAGGAGTTGGCTTCTACAGGCAGCTAAACTATGTAATTAATTTTGCTTATATTTGAAAATTATTTTAAAATACTTGCCGGCAATTTTTAAACAATTTTTTTATGCAAACTATTTTTAATTAAAGGGACACTGAACCCAAATGTTTTTCTTTCGTGATTCAGATAGAGCATGCAATTTTAAGCGCATTTCTAATTTACTCCTGTTATAATTTTTCTTCGTTCTCTTGCTATCTTTATTTGAAAAAGAAGGCATCTAAGCTTTATTTTGGACAGCACTTTTTTATTGGTGGATGAATTTATCCACCAATCAGCAAGAACAACCCAGGTTGTTCACCAAAAAATGGGCTGGCATCTAAACTTACATTGCTGCATTTCAAATAAAGATATCAAGAGAATGAAGACAATTTGATGATAGGAATAAATTAGAAAGTTGCTTAAAATGTCATGCTCTATCTGAATCACAAAAGAAAACATTTGGGTTCAGTGTCCCTTTAATTAGCCCTTTTAGGATATGCACAGATCCCAACCTGTTTTATGTCCCTTTAAAGCGGAAGACTAATGTTTATACAGATCTAGATAATCCTTAACTGGTTCAAAAAATATTTTTTCAAGAGAAAATGATTGGAAAAAAATATAGTTTAATATCCAATTAAATCTAAACTGCTCAAAACAACAACAGCTAAAAAGAGGGGTGAAAAAAAGGTTCAGCAATGAAGAGTGGATGTCTAATGTTTGCTTCTTTCCTCTCCTTAAATTGATATAGTTAAAGATTTAATGGAAGTCTGTAAGTATTTCTATTTAATTGTCACATTCAAGATAATTGTATTCATTTACTAAGGATGCGATGCCAGTCATGTCACATAACAGTTCATTAAAAATAAAATAGTGAAGCTATTTTATTGTCCTTTAATTGAATAATAATTGCTTTCTTATTAAGAGAAGAACTTATTTCACCATATTTTCTCAAAGCCTTTGTAAATGGTTATGACTTTCTATACACAGTAAAAATCTATTTAAATCTTTGCTTCAATGCTTTACATAATTTATGTGTTGGCATTGCTACTTACTTCTGCACAATGTTTTTTTTTGTTCCTTATAACATTTTTTCCTCTAAATTGTAATAAATTAAAAAAAAATCAAAAGTCAAATGGAAGGAAACATATGGGTGAGATCCAGGGCGTATCTAGATCTTACTGGGGCCCGGGGTGAAGGTTCTGGTCGGAGGGACCATTTCAATAGTGCCCTTTCTTGCTATTTAAATAAGCGGAAGCTGAGACAGCAGCCACATAAAAACAAGGGGAGCGGCATCTCTGTGAGTCATCCTTCCCCTTGTTTAGTCTGCACCAGAGAATATGTGCAGACTCCCTGTACAAATAGTGTCAGGTGGAGCCTAGGGCCCAGCAGGCCCCACTGTAGCAACTTCACTACTGATTGCAGTGCCAAGTGGGACCCTTAGAGGTGTGGGTCTAATTTGTAGTTACGCCTCTCTTTCGATCTTACCACATTTTAAACAGTCAATACTTTTTTTTAAAAGAAATTCTTTAATAATGCTAGAGAACATTTTGTAGATAAACTGTGTGATGTTTTCAAGTGGAATAAAATATATGCCTATATTTGCCAAGCAAGACTATAGCATTCTTAAAGAGAAATTAAAGAGACAGTAAAGTCATAATTAGACATTCGTGATTTAGATAGAGCTTACAATTTTAAACAACTTTCCAATTTACTTCTATTATTTAATTTGCTACCTTCTCTTGTTATCCATTGCTGAAAGGTTTATCTAGGAAAGCTCAGGAGCAGCAAAGGACCTAATTCTAGCTGCTGATTGGTGTATATATATATATACACCGATTGTCATTGGCTCACCCATGTGTTCAGTTAGAAACCAGTAAATTTCATAATAGAAGTAAAGTAAAAAGTTGTTTAAAATTGTACGTTCTACCTAAATCATAAAAGAAAATGTTTGTGTTTCATGTCCCTTTAAATGACCAGTCAACACAGTAGATTTACATAATCAACAAATGCAAGATTACAAGACAATGCAATAGCACTTAGTCTGAACTTCAAATGAATAGTAGATTTTTTTTCTGGCAATTTTAAAAGTTATGTCTATTTCCACTCCCCCTGTACCATGTGACAGCCATCAGTCAATCACAAATGTATACACGTACCATGTGACAGCCATCAGTCAATCACAAATGCATACACGTACCATGTGACAGCCATCAGTCAATCACAAATGCATACTGGATGGACTTCTGACTTTTTTCAACCTCATCTACTATGTTATTGTTACCTTAAAGTACCCTCAAGAGTATGGAGAGCACTTAAAGTTAAGTATTAAGCGTTTAAAAAAAATAATAAGGAAACAAATGAATACTGACGGTTTTTGTCAGTATTTTTTCATTTACTTTATTTTTGTTGGAAATGGAAAATAATTTTTCGTGACGAATGTGCATTCGTCCGAAAATTAATGCACAATAGCTATATGAATATTTATATAAGTATAGGTATATATAGATATATATATAGAAATATATATTTAAAATAAAAATAAACTTTTACTGTATGAAAAGAACATTGGAATGTGAAATATTAATAACTCTGTCAGGTTAGCGCACGAGCGATAAGTGTTAAGTTTTTTCTTCTGTACTTTCCATTGAAGTCTATGGGGAAAATACGTTAACATGGTTGCGATATCCGAAGTTCTGATGTAAGCGCTTGTTGCGCTACTTCTGGTGGTGTTATTGCTCGAGCAAAAGCACTAAACAGCGCACCACTTGTAATCTAGCTCTTAGTTAGCTGTTAAAGCTATTACATCTATATTACTCTACTTATTTTTGTTTACAAAATAATTTTAAGATTTATCTCAGTGCTGGATAAATTCTTGTTCTCCTAAACTACAGTATATGTAAGCTGTCTCTCGACAGTTCTAATGCCTTGCTTACCTCCAAGTCTCCATTTCCATAGCCACCCATGTTGTTGGTGGTCTGGCTTACAATCTGATTTACTCAGACATCTCAGATATCTGTGGGGAGCAATTTGGTTCCTGAAAATGTGTATGTGTATGTAAAAAGTTCAATCTGATAACTCCCAAGTAATTACATTTTAATTATATAATTTATAATTGTGTTGCGATTTTGGAAGATTGTGAATTTATGATTTCTAATACAGATATAGACTGGCCCCAGTCATCTTCAAATTAGTTTACATCATCAATTTAGTCATAAATATCTGTGCATCATTTGTAGCTCGACACTTAACTGGATTGTTCACATTGAAGTGTACTGTGATTGCTAACTGAACTGGATTTTCACATTTAGGTTAAGCATAATTGCATACTAAACTGATGTTTCTAATAGATGCTATTTTTTCTGTCTCCAGTTGCTTAAGTATGAAAGCAACAATTTCATGATGTTCTTATGCCATTTACTATGGTTGGTATTTGACATTAAACTGGCCTTTTAAACATAGCTTGGTATTTAAGATACATTTTACATTAGTAAAGGAGGCTATTATTTGTAATCCAACTTCTGTCAGCTGCAAGTCTGATACCATCAATAGGAAGAACTGTGATAAACAAGGCTGGCTAATGAAATGTAAAAAACATCTTGCTTCGATTTTTGCGTCTAAAAATTACCTTTACTTTCTATCATTGACTTAAAGGTATAGGAAACCCTAATTTTTACTATCATGATTCAGATAGAGGCAGAGCATACAATTTTAAACACTTTTCCAGTTTACTTCTATTATCAGTTTTGCTTTATTTTCTTGGCATCCTTTATTGAAGGTGCATCAATGCACTACTGGGAGCTAGCTGATCACATTGATAAACCAATGACAAGAGGCATATTTGTGCAGCCATCAATCAGCAGCTAGCTCCCAGCTCCTGAGCCTACCTAGGTATTCTTTTCAACAAAGGATACCAAGAGAAGGAATCAAATTGGATAAGAGAAGAAAATTGGACAGTTTAAAATCGTATGCTGTATCTGTATCATGAAAGAACTCAAATTTATAAACAAATTTACTTTAGTATGCATAAATCCTAATGGGCATTTAAAACTATTTTTTTTAACAAAGTGTGCACTTCTTTGCAATGCTAAGCACTGCAGTCTTTCTTGAGAGCCAATGAGTTTATAAGTGTATTGTATTTAGGGCCTCGGTGCAAGAATCCATGAAGGGCCGCCTTCACCGCTATGTGTTAAAGGGACAGTCAAGTCCAAAAAACCCTGTAATTTTTCAAATATGGCATGTAATTTTAAACAACTTTCCAATTTACTTTTAGCAACAATTTTGCTTTGTTCTCTTGGTATTCTAGATGAAAAATCTAGGAAGGTGCATATGATAATTTCTAAGGCCTTGAAGACTGCCTCTATTTTATTTACTTTTCACAGCGGGGGAGAGCAAGCTCATGTAGGCCATATAGATAGCATTGTGATCACGCCTGTGGCTAGTGGCAGACACTGCACTAATTGGCTAAAATGCAAGTCAATAGATAATAACTAAAAATCATGTGTTTAGGGGCGGTCAGAAGATGCTTAGATACAAGTTAGTCACAGAAGTAAATTTTGCAAAACTGGGGAATGGGTAACAAAGGGATTATTTATCTTTTAAACAACAACAATTCTGGAGTTGACTGTCCCTTTAACCTGGTGTTAGGTGCCATGCCTTAACACACACACACATATATATATATATATATATATATATATATATATATATATATATATATATATATATATATATATATATAAAGAATTAACAGCACTAATCCCCATTCAATAATAACTCTGTTTCAAAAATCTTACAGAGTGATGGTGCAAGGAAAATAGAGAATAATAATATAAAATTAAAAAGAGAAAATGAGAAATTTGTTTCAACCGAAACAACTTCCCTAGTCTATCTTATCCCGCACTGATTATTCCAAATGTTTAACAAAAACCCCAGTCCTAAGACACTAACTGACCAGGCCACAATGAGTTAATAATTTATTAAACTATTGTTTTGTGTATCCAGGAGAAAAATAATAAAATATCATATAATATGAAAAATAATAAATCAACAATTAAATAATGCTAAGGAAAAAACCTTAATAAAGCTAAACATGCAAGTCTAGGTATCATGCTACACTAGTGACCGGTCACTGAAAAGGAACTTGGACTCCCGGGAGTGATAGAAATAATCATATGCTGTCCATTTGGAAGGTGAAAAAAGGTTGGGAATCATCATAAGATGTTGAATTAATAAAGTCCCCAATGTCAATGGATGTCCGTAAGGATGAAATAAACAGTCTTAAAGTAAAACACTTCCGAGTCCATAAAAGAAAAGAGGGATCTTAAATAAATAAGGTCACCAAGGATTAAACCCGTCAAGCTGTGTCAGTATTGAATAGAAGTATCCCACTCATCAGACTTTATAGGGCGTCTCAACTGATGGTGGATCCAATGTCATCGTAGTTTAATAACTTGGGTGTCATACCTGTACAATCCTGACAAAATCCTTGCAATTTATAGTGCAGTAAATTAGGTCAGCATACCTATAAAGTCCTGACAAGATCTCAGCATAACTTGTGTTCTTCGTTGGTTATAGTAACTGTAATTATACCTCCCATTCACGACACTCCAAGGATGGTTTTGTGTATTGCTACATACAGCCCTCACAACCATCCGGTCTTTTAGGGGGGTGTAGTACTCAGTCCATACCCACATAGTCAGCCAGTCTCGTATCATTAGGGTGCTGTGAATTTTCCTTACCGTTGGGGTTTTTCTTGGTGCCTTTAGCTTAACCTCATAACAAATTCAGCTCCGGTATCCATAAAAGCATGTGTCAGGGGGTCAGCTGATTCCCCCTGGTTAGAATTCAGAAAACAACTCGCTACATGCATTTCACCCTGCACTTTCTGTCAATCATGGGCTTCATCTGGCATGTTGATGAAGCCCACGATTCACAAAAAGTGCATTGACGTCCATTGACATTGGGGACTTTATTAATTCAACATCCTATGATGATTCCCAACCTTGTTTCACCTTCCATGGGGTCAGCATATGATTATTTCTATCACTCCTGGGAGTCCTAGTTCCTTTTCAGTGACCGATCACTAGTATAGAATGATACCTAGGCTTGCATGTTTAGCTTTATTAAGGTTTTTTCCTTAGCATTATTTAATTGTTGATTTATTATTTTTCACATTATATGATATTATTTTATTATTTTTCTCCTGGATACACAGTTAATACAATAGTTTAATAAATTATTAACTCATTGTGGTCTGGTCAGTTGGTGTTTTAGGACTGGAGTTTTTGTTAAATATTTGGAATAATCAGTGCGGAATAAGATAGACTATGGAAGTTATTTCGGTTGAAACAAATTTCCCATTTTCTTTTTTTAATTATATATATATATAATCCAAACAGATGCACTCCATAAAACAATTTCTCTTAACGCCACGGTGCCATATAGTGATCCAAATAGTTTTGCAAAAATAGGCACTTACGTTTCGAGACCACATTGGTCCCTTTGTCAAATGCCAAAAATAATACCAAACAATCTTACCTACTAATACCCAGTATACACCGCCTAATATACCCAGTGTCTAATTATCATATCCCCCTTAGCTGAGCAGCTGAGCGCAGCTCCGACGCTGTTTGCGTTCCACGGAGCACACTGTGTTCCAGTGACGTCACCGTCACCTGATACTCACTTCCAGGTCCCCTATTGTTTTTAAATGTTTTTTAATTAAAGTATATCCCTTATTCCAAATTTATACTTAGACGCATTATGGGATATGACACTTACACGGCACTACTGGATGGTTCTGCTGTGGATGTTTTCCCAACACGTGTACGATTTCTGACAGCTGTCAGATGTAGCGTGCAAGCGTTAATGTTGAATCAGGAAGTAAGTATCAGGTGACGGTGACGTCACTGGAACACAGTGTGCTCCGTGGAATGCAAACAGCGTCAGAGCTGCGCTCAGCTGCTCAGCTGCTCAGCTGAGGGGGATGCGATAATTAGACACTGGGTATATTAGGCGGTGTATACTGGGTTTTAGTAGGTAAGATTGTTTGGTATTATGTTTGGCATTTGACAAAGGGACCAATGTGGTCTCGAAACGTTATGCTCTGCTTTTAAATTTTCTATATTAAATGTGAAGTTTTATCAAGACCAGTGAGTGCCTATTTTTGCAAAACTATATATATATATATATATATATATATATATGCACACATGTAGATATAGTTCTGCACTGTCACCTATAGCTGGTAACAGTAAGAATCCATGATGAAGGGCCCACCATATATATATATATATATATATATATAAATAAAAGGCAGTTTTCACTTTACAGCTGTGATCGGGTCCCTAAATTGCTGCATGAGCGAGGTATACCTGTATATATTTATGTGTATATATATATCTATATATCTATATCTATATCTATATCTATATATATATATATATATATATATATATATATATATATATATATATATATATATATATATATATATATATACAGGACTTGAAAATTCCAGTCGTGCCAGACAACTTAGAAATTGCAGTGGATGACTTAAAATTTTTACTTTTTCCTATCTTAAACATTGAGTGGACTACTAACATTTTTCCTCTGGGCTAGTAGCTTGTAACCCCTGACTAGTAAACCATAGTGATATTTTTCCATATATATATATTTATTTATACAAACACACACATACACACATGTACAAACGCATGTATACACACATATATGCACAAAAACACATATATACACACATGTACAAACGCATGTATACACACATATATGCACAAAAACACACATATACACACATGTACAAACGCATGTATACACACATATATGCACAAAAACACATATATACACACGTAAAATTTGACACAGAAAATCAACAAAATATACAGTAGAGATACTGAAAATAACAGAAGCAAATTAAATATATTTTCATACAGATGTCACATAAATTAGAAAGTGAGCTATAAAATACTCTATTAATATAAATAACCATGAAACCAATATTATGCTCGATTACAAGTGGAACGCAAAAAATCACTTTCGCAGATAAAGGGTAGTTTGAGTATCAACTCCTTATGGAAGTGCCCCAACTTAATAAAGGGGGTCTAATACATGTTATATAGTTGCCCTAAAACAAAGTAATGACATGATATCTGGCAATCAATCTATTGAACCAGTATTTGTTATGGCAATGAATAAACATATATACACAAAGTATAAGAACTCCTTGCACATTACAAGTGTAGTCAAGTACAAAAATGTTGACAAAATATACTACAACCATTACCAAACCCTGGCATAAGATTGTTCCCATACAGTGAAAAAAATATAACACTAATGAGATTAACCCTTCAATCCAAAGAAGAGTTGGTGAACAGGTAGGGAGCGTTACGTTTACCTAATTCCAGCTTCCCAACATGATATATGAGCTGGAGCACTTTCATCTAGGGCAGCCAGTGCTCTTGGTCCGGTGGTTTACAAAATTATGACACCAAAAAAAGTGTAAAGATAGTCTGAGAAGATGGGGAAAGGAAGCATGTTCTTGTCTGTTATTGTTTGCAACAGTGCTGATTTGGGATCCTGAATGGAGACATTAACTCTAGGAATGCTGGTAGGCCGCCACCTGCAATCTTAATGATCTGGATCCAGAACTGGACTGGGACCAAATGTAGGCCCAGGAATTTAAAGGCAGAGCAGCCTACATCAGTAAGACCTCTGTCAGCTAGGTAGCCATTATACACCAGATATCTTGTCTTGCAGCACCTCTGCTTAACAGCCAGACAGACGATGTGCTTTCTGCTTTACAAAATTGTAGATTATAAAAATAACAGTATGGGTGGATGGCGCTACAAAGCAGTTGGGTAACTAAGGTAATAGAATGTGTTTAATGAGGGAATATTCTCAAACTATCTTCTTGGTTGAAAACTAAATCATGAACTACACAATATCTTATTAAACAAACTGATTTCCACTCTGTGGTTTTAGTCAAATTTTCAACCAATTTTATTGTCAATACTTATGATGATATTCGTTCTAATAGACCAATATATATACTCTCAAATTTCATTCATCAAGCATTCATACTACAGTTTATTCTAAAATGCAATACAATAAAATAAGATAACTGACTGTCAGCTTTTAAATAACTTCTTATAAAATATGTTTGATAAACATAACAATTTCTTCTAAAATTCTTGCCTCTGTGACCGTTACCTTTCTAAACAGTTTGCAAATACAAATTAATACCCTTAAGTATTCAAGAACTTCTTATAAAATATATTTGATACAAATAACAATTCTAAAATCCTTGCCTCAGTGACTGTTAACTTCCTAAACAGTTTGCTAATACAAATCAATGACCTTGAATATTCAAATAGAAGGGCTGTGATCTATGACAGCGGTATGGTCTCATATGTGTTCAGCCTGCAGGCTGTTCCGTTATTCAGATACAAACAGTTCTTTCTTTGTTTACTTTTTTTCACAGATATAGGTGCAGGTGCTTTCAAAAAAGCATGTTCAAGTCTCTGCTTCTAACAGATAATCGGTGTAGGTGTTTTTTACAATTGAGTGATCTGGAGCGATGTGTTATACCAGAGTAAGTTGTGATAGCAGTTTTTGTAAATTATGGGAGGTAGCTCCCTTTTGCTTTATCTACTTCAGCCGTTAGTGTTCAGGTGATTTCTCACCTCTTTAACAGTCTTCAGCAGGGAACTTCTAATGTGTATATGCTCGCTCACCTGCTTTTGACTTCTTTTGCGGCTGCTCTTCTCCTGCTGAGACCCGCTGTGCACTGCGCGTCTCAAGCAGCTAGAAATCTTTGTGTGGTTCTTCACTTGCGCAAGTCTTACTTACCACAGCCGTGCTTGCATCCAAGGGGTAAAGATTATAGTTGTTACTCCGCTCTTAAGTACAAAGTACGCAGAGTTCCTCCTTCCAAGTATCCTTCTGTTTGTCACCTCTCACAGCAGTTCGCATACAGTCCTTTCTACGCGTTTCACCCTCTCATTCAGGGCTTTTACTATCTAGGAAGGAGATAGTATATAGAGATTGGCTAGTTGGGAGAGCTTAGCGCATCACTTCACACTAAATTTAAAAATTGTAGATTATAACAGCTTTCCTTTTGTTACCAATGTTAAGAGAGTGTGGTATATAGCAGCAAGGCCCACATAGGAGCCCAGCCCACCGGGCATTTGCCCTGTATGCCCTATGAACAGTCTGGGCCAGTCCAGATCTGTGCAGGGAAATCATCTGAATGGCAAATTAGGTATAGAAGATGACAACAAGGTATAATACAGTTATATATTATTTCCCAAGATAATCGGCAGATTAGCTGGATCAATTCCGTAGTCACAAATTTTATGACCAGTTATGGCTGCCACCTGGACAGTGGGAAGATCTTTTAAGTCTGCCTTAGCAAGTGGTTGTATCTGATAGGTTTGAGAGGTTCTTAACAGGGGTGGTATTGGTATTATCTTCCTGTTCCATTTTTGGGCTTGAATGCGATTCAGGGCTTTAAAAATAACTATTAACCATAGGACCTTGAGTGGAGAAACATCTATGAGACTTGTCAGATTCAGAGTTTTTCTTTGTAGCCATTGTAGCAATTAAAGGAAGATTCAAGACCAGCTGGATTGGCTGAGAAGCACTAACAGAGTGAAGTTACTTATGAATACATTGAAATTGTAATTACACTGGGATTATAAAATAAATAGAATATTACTCCCCTTTATGGAATGACGTAGAGTGAGTCACGTATACTTGGTAGTAGCCTAGATAGCATATAGGTTATGGTACTGGCAGAGGCAGGGGCTCATGCGGAGTAAATGTGCTGATGGTTTTGCATAAAAGTATTGCATAACACTCCTCTTTAAAGGTGATGATGTAGTAATAATGACATAGAGAGTAACGTATACTTGTAACTAGCCTAGATAGCGTATAAATTAGGATTCTGGTGGAGGCAGGGGCTTATGCAGAGTAAGTGCGCAGGAGTACACTGCCCTCAGTCATGGAGTGCTTAAATTAAAAATATAGACAATACAGAGGTGCCTGACAGGATGGATGGGAGATGCGGGACAGTTTTAAAGTTCAATTTTGACTTTAGGGGCCCTTTAATTATGCATAGTAAAAAAAACAACTATAATATACTTAATTAATTATTTTTCTAAATCTAAAAATCGTGGATTTTCCAATCCTGAAAACTGGAAGAGCACATGACAAAATTCACAAGACTAAACTTGCCAAATATATCTCTCTAATTCGAAGTTTATCATATTTATTCTGCAGACTACAAATAATGGAGATTTTGTTAACACAATGACAGTGGAAAACACTACCATCTCCAGACTCAAGTCTAGATAGGCTCCTCCAATTAAAGGGGACATGAAACCCCATTTTTTTTCCCCAGGATTCAGATAGCACATGCAATTTTAAACAACTTTCCAATTTATTTCTATTATCAAATCTGTTTAATTCCCCTGATATCCTTTGCTGAAGGAGCAGCAATGTACTAAAGCTTGCTGAACACATTTAGCCAGCCAATCAGAAGGGACAAATGTGTGCAGGCACCAATCACCAACTAGCTCCCACTAGTGTATGATATGTTCATTTTTTTTCAACAAGGGATACTAAGAACAAAATTTTGAAATAGAAATGAATTTAAAGGTGTATTAAAATAGCACGCTCTATCTGAATAATGCAAGTTTAATTTTGACTTTTCTATCCCTTTAAGCAAAATGGTAAATAAAGTTTGACCATTGGAAAATGATAGCAGCAAACAATGTGTTAATATTTTCAAATATAATTCAGACTCTGACAACAAGGCTAAAAAGGGTTATACTATTAGAATAAACTGCACTGTTTTGAAGCTGTAAATGGCTAAAGCCATTTAGGGAAATATATGTAGCAGGGTTGATCTGTGGTATGCGTTTCCAGCTCTGAGAATAAGAATATAAAAATCTCAAAGCTAAATTACATAAAAAGGGGGCAACATAAATAATGAAAATACATTGCAAACTTTGCTTTATTATGTATAGCAAGCATTTATAAGCTTAAAGTGTTTACTGTCTATTTAAAGGGATATTAAACAGTGCTCATGTGGTAAAAACAAATATGTTTTATCCAAGTAAATATAACAAGAAACAGACTGTCTAAAAAACAGCAAACAACTTACTTGTTTTCTTGCAAAATAAGCACTCAGTGTAGCCAAAATAAGGTAATAAGAAAGCTGACATGTTGCAACTGAAGTTGCATTCTTCCTGTTCAGAGCATGAGCACATCTGACTCTCTGTTTATCTGGTCTAATTCAAATCTGTTCTCAAGCCTCCCTAACATTCCAGATTTTTAGGAATACCTTGGGTCAGAGCAGGTAGTAACCATGTTTACTAATCAGCTGATTATTTCACCTGTGCCTCAGTTTAGATATCCTGAAAATCTGGCCTGTTAGGGAGGCATGAGGACTGGAGTTAAAAAAACCTTGATCTAGTCTATTTTATAGGAAACCAGCTCAAGTTACTCTAGAAGTTTTATACAATTAATCTAGATAGAGACCACAGCCTCCTCATAGGGCTGTGACAGGAAGTAATGAACACTACACAAATGAAGTTTAAAAAAAATAAAAAGGTAAAATCGATTTAAATAGACAAATAATACACATGGCAATGATTTATATTATGTATAAGCCACTGCCTAGTGTCTGCCCCTTTATTTCAGTTCTTTGGACAGACTTGCATTTTAGCCAATCAGTGCTGACTCATAAATAACTATACGGGAGTGAGCACAATGTTATCTATATTGCACGGTAAACATAAGAAAAAGTGGGTCACGGGTAGAAACAAGGAAAACATCTTTATTATTGGTAGAGGCATGGAAAATAAAACAGGATAAAAAATAGCTACATGTAGAGTAGGGATCAGACTCGTTTCGGCTCACGCCTTCATCTGTGACCCTATCTATATGGCACACCTGAGCTAGCACTTTCTAGCTGTTAAAAACTGTCAAAATACATTGAAATAAGAGGTGGCCTTTGAGGACTTAGAAATTAGCATGTGAGCCTACCTAGGTTTAGCTTTTAACAAAAATTACTAAGAGAACAAAGCAAATTTGATGATAAAAGTAAATTGGAAAGTTGTTTAAAATTAACAAATGTTTAATTTTGACTAGAATATCCCTTTAACACTAACATGTTGCATCCAATTGATTGGTAAATTTGATTAATTTGTACATAAACTTTAAATCAAGATAAATAAAATATTGTGCCCCAAATGAAACCCTTGAATATTAACATAACAGAAATATTCTTTATGTAATAAGCTGTCTAGATTCTTAATAACTACATAAGCTCACAAGCAAGCCCTGTACATTAAACATGTTCACTGCAATCATATTTTGTGTGCATGTGTGTGTGTGCACAGGTGTGTAGTGTATGTGTGTGTGTGTGTGCACAGGTGTTAGCGTGTGTGTGTGCACATGTGTGAGTGTGTGTATGTGTGTTGTACACACCAATGCTGCTGGGTGTCTATGTTATCATAACCTGTTGCAAACTGTGTGTGGCACTTCTTTTGAGGGTACATGGGTGTGTATATGGTCCTGTAAACTCTACTATAAAATGTAATCCCCATTAAGGGCCAGATTACAAGTGGAGCGGTATTTAATGCTCCTGCTCGAGCGCTAACTCAGCTAGAAGTAAGCTATTTGTGCACGTTGGGTATAACTCGTCTTACAAGTTGAAAGTAAACTTTTTCCGCTTTGGTGCTAACCCGATGTGCATAAAAACTTGAACTTAGAATATCTTGCACGCAATAACCTATTCCCCCCTAGAAATCAATGGAGCAAGTAAAGTGCAAAAAGACCTAACACCCTACACAAGCGTAAACCTGGTCGCATATTCTCAAGTGTGTTAACCCAACATTAAAATATGAATATTTCACATTTCAAAGTTCTTCACATAGAATATTATCTATTTATTCATAATACATATTTCTTCATATAGCTGATGTTATTTGGTACAATATATATCTATACCTTTATATAAATCTATTATATATAGTTATAGACATATATAGAGATATATATAGGAATATCTATTAAGAAATACTTAGAACATTTTCCCATATGTGCAGAACATTGGAATGTGAAATGTTTACAGCAAATACACAGTATAACACTTTATTAAATATGAATATTGCATAGATATGTTTTTACATGTTTTCATCTACTTAACTGCAAAGGGCTCCAATGCACTTCCAGATATGTCTATATATGTATACATATGCATTTATGTTATTATATGTGTATATATGTCTGTAAATACATACAGTATATACACATATAAATACATATGAACACACACACACACACACACATATATATAGATACCGATATTTAGACATGTAAATGTTTGTATGTATCTCTATGTTAAGCCAATTGCAGTCTTTTTTTTCTTTCTAGCACCTAATGCCTCAAATTTTTGAACCTTTATAACTTTTTTGTGCAATTTAAAAAAATAATAATATTTAATAGATGGTGTCTGGCACTGTATATTTGATTAAGAAAAATAAAACATTGCAGATAACTCACATGTTTAATGTAAACCTGAAATAGAGCAGTTTTAGTTTTCATAAGCAGCTGCTGTGTAATGAAGATCTGGAAATTGTTTTCTTTGTATATGTTTCTTGTATATGTATGCAATAAAACTCATTTCATTATCCAAAAGTGATGCAGGCATTTCTACTTTTGTTAACTCTCCTTTTAAAGTAAAAAAAAAAAAATCAAAAATCAAATAGGAATTGATTTTTTTTAAGTCCATGCATATTTAATTGTATCTCTAAAATAGTGGATATTTTAGCATGTTATTTCAGAAAACAACCACTAGATGGCAGTTTTACAACATAATATATTTCTTACAGAGCACAATTGCCGTGACATATTTTCTTCATTATATATTTCTATTTAAGAGTTTATTTGGTAATTAGAAACATAAAAAGTATGTGGATTCTCTGGTTTGAAAAATTAGGATAAATGAAAACTGAAACTTTTAAGTCACACAGACTGGGATTTAAACAAGAGACATTTGTTTTGAGCTTGTTTACTATTGTCTGATTACAAAAAAATAAAATAAAATAATAATAATAATAATAATAATAATAATACACTTTGAACCATAACATTGTTTAATTTTTAGTGTGAAACTTTTAACCCCCTGACCCCCCCTTAATACAATAAAAAAACGATACATTCATGTTAGAAACATAGGTGGATAAAAATAGAAATAAACTGTGAAACTGGTTGACATTCATTAGAACATATGGAGATTATTTAGGGACACAGAAGAAGAAAAGGGTTCAGTTATGACAGCAAACTCTCCTACCCCTACTCTAAACATAATTATAAAATAGAAGAAATGCGCTGTGTAGAGAAAAAAATATCCAGCACAGGTCTTGACGCCAAACAACTAAAAGGAAGAGGAAATCAGGGAACCAACTTGTTGCTGTGGACAAAAAGTTATATGGTTGACATAAGGGGGCCTATCTATCAAGCTCTGTACGGAGCTTGAGGGCCCGTGTTTCTGGCGAGCATGCATGCTCGCCAGAAACAGCAGTTATGAAGTAGTGGTCTAAAGACCGCTGCTCCATAACCCTGTCCACCTACTCTGATGAGGTGGACAGGAATCGCCGGAATTCAACCCGATCGAGTCCGATCGGGTTGATTGACACCCCCCTGCTGGTGGCCGATTGGCCGTGGGTCTGCAGGGGGTGGCGTTGCACCAGCAGCTCACAAGAGCTGCTGGTGCAATGCTGAATACGTAGAGCGTATTGCTCTCCGCATTCAGCGAGGTCTGTCGGACCTGATCCGCACTGTCGGATCAGGTCCGACAGACATATGATAAAAAGGCCCCATTGGCTGCAAAAAATAAAAATAAAAGAGAAGAAAAAAAAGAAACATTTGTTTTAATATTAAAGGGACAGGAAACCCCAAAATTTTTATTCATGATTCAAGTAGAACATACAATTTTAAACAACTTTCAAATTATTTTTTATTATCAAACATGCTTCATTCTCTTGTTATACTTTGCTGAAAAAACAGCATTGCACGACTGGCAGCTAGCTGAACACATATAGTTAGCCAATCACAAGAGACAAATGTGTGCAGGCACCAATCACCAGCTAGATCCCACTAGTGTATGATATGTGCATATTCATTTTCAACAATGGATACCAAAAGAACAAAGCACATTTGAAAATAGAAGGGATTTTAAAAGTCTTAAAACTGCATGCTCTATCTGAATTTTGCAAGTTTAATTTTGACTTTCCTATCCCTTTAGTTCAAATTAAAAAAGAGCTATACATTTGCTCTATTAAATCTTCTGTAAAAGAGCCACCCTATTTGTGTAAAAATGCACTACAAACACTAGCTCCTAGATCTGAAGAAGCACAAAATAAGTACAAAGTAAAAAGAATTGCTAGATATAACAGGAAACCTCTGCGTCAGTCGGAGGTGCTGCTAGCGACAACAATATTTTATATCAGCTTTAAAAAGGCCCATACATTCATCACAATTTCTTGTAACTTATTTTTTGTATTTTATATTTTATGAACTCTCACTAGTGGCACCTCCTACTGATGTTGAGGTATCCTGTTACCAGCCAGGAATACTGACAAGTGCTGCCATGGGTGAAACACACTTTTTTTTGTACTACTTCGGATTAAGGGTCCGGTCCAGTGTTTGTAGTAAGTTAAATGGACACTGAACCCAAATTTTTTCTTTTGTAATTCAGAAAGAGCATGCAATTTTAAGCAACTTTCTAATTTACTCCTATTATCAATTTTTCTTCGTTCTCTTGCTATCATTATTTGAAAAAGAAGGCATCTAAGCTTTTTTTTGGTTTCAGTACTCTGGACAGCACTTTTTTATTGGTGGATGAATTTATCCACCAATCAGAAAGGACAACCCAAGTTGTTCACCAAAAATGGGCCGGCATCTAAACTTACATACATTGCATTTCAAATAAAGATGCCAAGAGAATGAAAAAAAATTGATAATAGGAGTAAATTAGAAAGTTGCTTAAAATTTCATGCTTAATTTGAATCACGAAAGAAAATTTTGGGTACAGTGTCCCTTTGACTTTCATACAAAAAGTAGTAACTCTTTTCGGGGGTGGAGGTTACTAGATCAAATGTGTAGCTCTTTTTTTGTAAGCTTAAAAGGACATGAAACCCAAAATGTTTCTTTCATGATTCAAATAGAGAATACAATTTTAAACAACTTTCAAATTGACTTCTATTATTTAATTTGCTTCCTTCTCTTGTTCTCCTGTGCTGAAAGGTTTATCTTGGTAAGCTCAGGAGCAGCAAAGAACCTACGTTCTAGCTGCTGATAGCTGCTGATAGGTGGCTGCATATATATACCGTTTGTCATTGGCTCACCCATGTCTTCAGCTAGAAACCAGTAGTACATTGCTGCTCCTTCAACAAATAATACCAAGAAAATGAAACAAATTAGATAATAGAAGTAAATTAGAAAGTTGTTTAAAATTGTATTCTTCATCTGAATTATGAAAGAAAAAATTTGGATTTCATATCCCTTTAATTTCTTAATTACATATTTATGATATTGATTGCACCAGACTATAATTCCTGATTAACCATTTTTTTTAAATTTATTTCACAGTGCCAACCAGAAACGTGTTCTGTTTATAAGGGTTGCAGGACCAGGGCTCTTATGTAGTTATGTGTCTAACGTAATTTCTACAGGACTGGACACTTACAGTGGGGCAAAAAAGTATTTAGTCAGCCACCAATTGTGCAAGTTCTCCCACTTAAGAAGATGAGAGAGGCCTGTAATTTTCATCAAAGGTATACCTCAACTATGAGAGACAAAATGTGGAAACAAATCCAGACAATCACATTGTCTGATTTGGAAAGAATTTATTTGCAAATTATGGTGGAAAATAAGTATTTGGTCAATATCAAAAGTTCATCTCAATACTTTGTTATATATCCTTTGTTGGCAATGACAGAGGTCAAACGTTTTCTGTAAGTCTTCACAAGGTTGTCACACACTGTTGCTGGTATGTTGGCCCATTCCTGCACGCAGATCTCCTCTAGAGCAGTGATGTTTTTGGGCTGTCGCTGGGCAACACAGACTTTCAACTCCCTCCAAAGGTTTTCTATGGGGTTGAGATCTGGAGACTGGCTAGGCCACTCCAGGACCTTGAAATGCTTCTTACGAAGCCACTCCTTCGTTGCCCGGGCGGTGTGTTTGGGATCATTGTCATGCTGAAAGACCCAGCCACGTTTCATCTTCAATGCCCTTGCTGATGGAAGGAGGTTTGCACTCAAAATCTCACGATACATGGCCCCATTCATTCTTTCATGTACACGGATCAGTCATCCTGTTCCCTTTGCAGAGAAACAGCCCCAAAGCATGATGTTGCCACCCCCATGCTTCAGTAGGTATGGTGTTCTTTGGTTGCAACTCAGCATTCTGTCTCCTCCAAACACGACAAGTTGTGTTTCTACCAAACAGTTCTACTTTGGTTTCATCTGACCATATGACATTCTCCCAATCCGCTTCTGGATCATCCAAATGCTCTCTAGCATACTTCAGACGGGCCCAGACATGTACTGGCTTAAGCAGGGGGACACGTCTGGCACTGCAGGATCTGAGCCCCTGGCGGCGTAGTGTGTTACTGATGGTAGCCTTTGTTACATTGGTCCCAGCTCTCTGCAGGTCATTCATTAGGTCCCCCCGTGTGGTTCTGGGATGTTTGTTCACTGTTCTTGTGATCATTTTGACCCCACGGGGTGAGATCTTGCGTGGAGCCCCAGATCGCGGGAGATTATCAGTGGTCTTGTATGTCTTCCATTTTCTAATTATTGCTCCCACAGTTGATTTCTTCATACCAAGATGCTTGCCTATTGCATATTCAGTCTTTCCAGCCTGGTGCAGGTCTACAATTTTGTTTCTGGTGTCCTTCGACAGCTATTTGGTCTTCACCATAGCGGAGTTTGGAGTGTGACTGTTTGAGGTTGTGGACAGGTGTCTTTTATACTGATAACAAGTTCAAACAGGTGCCATTAATACAGGTAATGAGTGGAGGACAGAGGAGACTCTTAAAGAAGAAGATACAGGTCTGTGAGAGCCAGAAATCTTGCTTGTTTGTAGGTGACCAAATACCTATTTTCCACTATAATATGCAAATAAATTCTTTCCAAATCAGACAATGTGATTGTCTGGTTTTGTTTCCACATTTTGTCTCTCATAGTTGAGGTATACCTATGATGAAAATTACATGCCTCTCTCATCTTCTTAAGTGGGATAACTTGCACAATTGGTGGCTGACTAAATACTTTTTTGCCCCACTGTATGTTGCTATACAGCTGACATAAGGGTTTGCAGGATCAAGAGTTTGATGGGTGTGTGGCTGACAAGGATGCAGGGCCAGGAGTCCTGTGTGGGTGTGTGGCTTACCTTAGAGTTGCAGGGTCTGAGGGATAATGTGGATGACTGACATAAGAACTCCATTTCCAAGGGACTGATGTGGGTGTGGCTCACTTAGGTACTGCAATAGTTGGGTGTTCCGTCTCATTCCCTGCTTTCTTCTGCGCAGCATCTGCACTCTATTGGCAACAACTATCCTGTTTACAAACTATGCAAAGACTATCTGTCTTGTATGTCTCCCTTTTTAAAATAGGAAGGGGTGATTATCCTCATTGTACCTTCCTGTGCCCAGAGGGAGAAAGATCTGATGTATCAGGGTGGTTCCATAAGGTGTTAGGCAGGGTTTACATTGAGGCATTGCGTAAGCAGTAACTTGGATGTTTTGAATTTGTATTGGGGTCCCTTGGGTGGTAAAGTTTTTTTTTTTTTAATCGCTATTAGCAGGAACCAGTTTTTGTGCATGGGGGTCTAATTGTCATGGGCATCCTGGAGGGGGGGGGGGGGGGCAAATGACAAAAGTTGTCTAGACAAAATTCATCTCAGTTATTTTGATTTCCAAAGCTTTTTTCTGCTTCTGAAAACTTCTCTTGGGGAAGAACCTATGCAGCCTAGAGCAATCAGAGGGACTATTTTTTCAGCTAAAGGGAAATTAAGCTTTAACAACTTTCCTAAATTTGCTTAATTCTTTAGGTATCATTTGGTGAAGGAGTAGTAATGCACTGCTGGGAGCTAGCTGAAAGTCTATGACAAGAGGCATATATGTGCAGCCACCAATCAGCAGCTTCTGTATACTAAAAAAAAAAAGATAATCAAAATAAATTGAAAAGTTATTTGAAAAAACCTGGTCTAGCTGAATCATGAAATAAAAAAAAATGTTTTTCATGTCCTTTTAAATGGAGGAAATTGAACTTATGCCTGTACTGTGGAAAAGTGGTACATTTTCTATGCCCCTGTCTTATGAAACCAAAGGGCGATGCTAAGGAAGGTGAAACGGTTTCCATAGCTGTGTTCCTTAATACCTCTAATGTTGCATCTACTTAAAGGGACAGTCTACACCTGAATTATTATTGTTTAAAATATAGATAATCCCTTTATTACCCATTTCCCAGTTTTGCATAACCAACACAGTTATATTAATATATGTTTTACCTCTGTGATTACCTTGTATCTAAGCCTCTGCAGACTGCCCCTTATCTCAGTGCTTTTGACAGACATGCAATTTAGCCAATCAGTACAGACTCCTAAATAACTCCACGGGAGTGAGCATGTTATCTATATGACACACATGAACTAGTACTGTCTAACTGTGAAAAACTTTTAAAATGCTCTGAGCTAAGAGGCGGTTTTCAATGGTTTAGAAATCAGTTTGAGCCTACCTAGGTTTAGCTTTTGAAAAATACCACCAAGGGAACAAAGCAAATTTAATGATAAAAGTCAATTGGAAAGTTATTTAAAATGTCATGACCTATCTAAATCATGAAAGTTTAATTTTGACTTGACTGTCCCTTTAATATATATATGTTAAAGGGACTCCGTCATCAAAAAATATTATTTTGTAATTCAATTATATACATTGACTGTAAACTTTATTTGTTGTTGAAAATTAATTTCCATGAACGTATTTTGAGTGGTTACATGTCAAAGTGCTTTATTGGGGGCAACCATTTTATAAGGTCTAGTTGGCTAGATTTTTCAAATTTCAAACTGTAGGCAGTACATATAGCCTTAGTACATGTAATAAAAGGGCAGCTGAGGCTACATCCACATTACAATATCCACATCCACATTACAATATTATTGTCTTTTCCCCCTATTGTTATATCTACTGTGGGCTGTGCTAACCATCAGGTTTAGAATATATAACATTGTAAGGTTTCTAACTAGTGTTTTTATTTCTTTCAGAGGACTACATTGTTTTATATTATATATCATGTGACAACACTGAAGAAATGACACTTTGCTACAATGTAAAGTAGTAAGTGTACAGCCTGTATAACAGTGTAAATTTGCTATCCCCTCAAAATAACTCAACATACAGCCATTAATGTCTAAACCGTTGGCAACAAAAGTGAGTACACCCCTAAGTGGAAATGTCCAAATTGGGCCCAAAGTGTCAATATTTTGTGTGGCCACCATTATTTTGCAGCACTGCCTTAACCCTCTTGGGCATGGAGTTCACCAGAGCTTCACAGGTTGCCACTGGAGTCCTCTTCCATGCCTCCATGACAACATCACGGAGCGTTTCCCCACCTTCCGTTTGAGGATGCCCCACAGATGTTCAATAGGGTTTAGGTCTGGAGACATGCTTGGCCAGTCCATCATCTTTACCCTCAGCTTCTTTAGCAAGGCAGTGGTCGCTTGACACCATCTGAACCAAATAAGTTTATCTTGGTCTCATTGGACCACAGGACATGGTTCCAGTAATCCATGTCCTTAGTCTGCTTGTCTTCAGCAAACTGTTTGTGGGCTTTCTTGTGCATCATCTTTAGAAGAGGCTTCCTTTTGGGACTACAGCCATGCAGACCAATTTAATGCAGTGTACGGCATATGGTCTGAGCCCTGACAGGCTGACCTCCCACCCCTCCAACCTCTGCAGCAATGCAGGCAGCACTCATATGTCTATTTCCCAAAGACAACCTCTGGATATGACACTTAGCACGTGCACTAAACTTCTTTGGTCGACCATGGCGAGGCATGTTCTGAGTGGAACCTGTCCTGTGAAACCGCTGTATGGTCTTGCCCACTGTGCAGCAGCTCAGTTTCAGAGTCTTGGCAATCTTCTTATAGCCTAGGCCATCTTTATGTAGATCAACAATTCTTTTTTTTCAGATCCTCAGAGACTTCTTTGCCATGAGGTGCCATGTTGAACTTCCAGTGACCAGTATGAGAGAGTGTGAGAGCGATAACACCAAATTTAACACACCTGCTCCCCATTCACACCTGAGACCTTGTAACACTAACGAGTCACATGACACCGGGGAGGGAAAATGGCTAATTGGGCCCAATTTGGACATTTCCACTTAGGGGTGTATTCACTTTTGTTGCCAACGGTTTAGACATTAATGGCTGTGTGTTGAGGGGAAAGCAAATTTACACTGTTATACAGGCTGTACACTCACTACTTTACTTTTGTAGCAAAGTGTCATTTCTTCAGTGTTTTCACATGAAAAGATATAATAAAATATTTACAAAAATGTGAGGGTGTACTCACTTTTGTGAGATACTGTATATACAGTATATATATATATATTATATATATATATTTATTTATATATATATATATATATATATATTCAAATTTATTTTTAAACAGAAGATTTTAACTAGGATATTTACTTCTTCCCCGATAAAGAAAGGGAATTCAGTACTCTTTTTATATTTTTAAAACACAGTCAATTTTATTATTCATCAATTAAAGATCCCATAAATCTCTCTGTGACACCACCATAAAATGTTACACACAAACCTATATTGCATATTTCTAAGATATATGTAACCACACTGGTAAAGTGTATCTCATCTTAGGCCACACAAAGTTACAACCATATATGAGTTAAATATGCCCCTAGTAAACTGCTACAGCATATAGTTAGATACAGAGTTCATTTAGCTATATATTGCCCAAAAACAGCATCCAGAATTGATATTTGGATATAGCCTTTTGCACATTATTGAAACAAAGTCAGCAAGTGAATTCATGAAATGTATACAACCACGACTTTTGCCGCACTTTAGGTCACATCGGACTTAGATTGAAGTTAATAGGAAAATGCAAAGTCAATGCCAACAAATAATTGTGCTTAAAGGGACAGTCTACACCAGAATCTTTATTGTTTTAAAAGATAGATAATCCCTTTATTACCCATTCTCCAGTTTTGCATAACCAACACAGTTATAATAATATACTTTTAACCTCTGTGATTATCTTGTATCTAAGCGTCTGCAAACTGCCCCTTTATTTCAGTTCTTTTGACAGACTTGCAGTCTAGCCAATCAGTGCCTGCTCCCAGATAACTTCACGTGCACGAGCACAGTGTTATCTATATGAAATACGTGAACTAACACCCTCTAGTGGTGAAAAACTGTTAAAATGCATTCTGAAAAGAGGTGGCCTTCAAGGTCTAAGAAATTAGCATATGAACCTCCTAGGTTAAGCTTTCAACTAAGAATACCAAGAGAACAAAGCAAAATTGGTGATAAAAGTAAATTGGAAAATTGTTTAAAATGACATGCTCTATCTGAATCATGAAAGTTTATTTTGGCCTAGACTGTCCCTTTAAGTGATCCTAAGGAAGGGGAGTGTCCCCCCGAAACGTCACGCTTGAGATATTAAAACTCACTTGCTAAAAGACCAGAGAGTGCCTCCTTTTGTACTCTATATTTAACCGTTGGCACCCTGGCAGCTAAAGGATGAAGTGAGAGTGCTCTCTTCTGAACAGTATATATATATATATATATATATATATATATATATATATATATATATATATATATATATATATATATATATATATATATATATATATACTGTATATATACATATAATATGAAAAAATATTGTTTACCCTTGTGCTTTTAATTGTTTTAATTTTTTTTATATGTGAAATATTTTTATACCCATATCTGGCTATGTCTGCAAAGATCCCTGGAGTGTCTACGTATGAGCCTTTAAATCATATGGCATGCATGATTGATAGAGCATAATTATGTTTCAGCATATGTGAGTACAATACTGGCATGTTCCATTTAAATATTATCATCCCCAGACAATACTGCTCTATATTTGTTGTTTCTTTTTTGTTTTTCATGGAACTTCAATGAGAAGACTTCTGGAATTACTTTTAAGTGGATGATATATACTTTATGTATTGTTTTTATCACATTTTTATCATGTATTTTGATTTTTTTGTGATTTATTTAGTTCACTATTTTATGTTATACATCAGGATATACTTAAGTGGATCAACCCCCTTTGGAAGGATATTTCCTTTGTCCGGTCCTGAACTACAACATCTAAAAGACTATATTGATGAAAACTTGATCAAATGATTTATATGTCCATTTACTTCAGACAGGGACAGAATCTTTTTTTGTGGAGAAAAATTATGCTTCCAGTCTGCTGCAACTGTTTCAACAAAGACACCCCTCTTATCCTGGTCCTGGATGTGCCCTGAGGTCCTTTAGGAGTAGTCTATGTCAGGATCTGAAAGACTTAACTGGGTTCATTAGGGGTCATGCTAATAAGAGGTCTTGAGTTAGCACGGCCAGTGTCATAGGGCACACTGTTACTGCTCTGAAAAATGAGAAGAGGTCCAGGGTTATCTCAGACACATCTATAAAATGTGCTATTGCCAATTCAATGGCTGAAGAGAGGTTTGAAGCTAGAGCTGCCTTGAAGGCCAGGTACGTTAAGGAAAGTACAGTAGATATCTATTAATTATGCTTCTGTGATGGTAACTACATTAAGGATAGCTATATTTGTAATATTAGTGAAGTCAGTAACCTTGCAGCAGAATTGGTACAAGAAGTGACACAGGAAGTTTCAAATGTTCCTTGATGGCATCATTCTATGCTTGGTTATTCTGTGATGAAGTTCCTAGTGGCCCTGCTGTTCTGCCTATTCAAGTTTGATTTCTGCTTGTTACCTATACCATTCTTCATGCCTGCCCCTTTGCCTGGTCTTCTATCTTGGACTGCTAAATTGTTTTTTGACTTCTGGAACTGTTTACTGGCTTATCCTTCTGCCTGTCCCATTTGTGCTGTTGCCTAGTTATATAAGACCTTTCTGGATTTCTCTCTTGCCCTTCTAAGTGAACCTGATAATCGTCCCCAGAGTTCTGGTCGCTCCAGAGCAAGCAGCCTATTCCCAGCCTGCATCTCCTATACATATTTGACTCCAGCCTCAAAGCCAGGTAACGTTTGGTTAACCTTATAGTGAGGGGCTGGCATTTCCTCCTTCTTTCAGCTCACAGACACTGCATCCCCCTCACACAAACAACCCAACCGCTGCATGTGCTAATTTAGAGAAGAAGCCAATCCCCTTCGTCAAATTCCAATGTTCTCTATTTTTTTCCGATATTAGAAAAAACAGAATGTACTTTTTTTTGTTAACAAAGTGATCACAACCTTTCTGAGTAAAACACAGTAGAGCTTGAGAACTGCCATGAGATTTGATGTCCATTTTCCCACGTCACCCTGAACTACAGATAAATGGGACTTCTGTTTACTGTAAAAACCCCTGCAAAAGAACTTGGTCACCAATAAACGAGACAGAATATCAATCTTCTATTACTAATCAAAATCCCATTTAATAAGATGGAATTACTGTCACATAGAATCATGGCACTGGAGAAAATCTCAGAGTTCAGCTGACTTTCTGTCAGGGTTTCACCCTGCTTTGTTTGCTATTTGCTGCTGGCTACCACTTTACTTACCTCTATCACTGAATCTGATGCAGAGTGTGTAACCCTGCTCACTCATCTGGGTGCCCTCTTATGGCCAAACTGGTGAACATCATCAGTGTGAGACAGGTTGCAGTCCCAGGATTATGATGTCACACTTATTATTTAAAGAGCTTTTGCCCTTGCGTTGACTCAGACTTGTTTGTTAGTGCCTGTGTTCCAGTTCCTGTGCATTACATGACTTGTCTGACTTCGCTTCTGGTTCCTGATCCCTGGCTTGTTCCTGACTCTGCTGTTTTCCTAGTTCCTGATCCCGGCTCGTCTGACTACTCGCTTTGGCTCCTGACTCGGCTCGTCTGACTACCAGCTCAGGCTTTGGCTTCTGGCTTGTCATTTGGCTTGTGGACTTTTCATTATTTTTTGTTATTAATAAAGGTGTGATTATCTTTGCACTTCATGTCTCAGTCTGATTCCTGGTACCCTGACACTTTCTCCACTAAAAGTTCATCTTGATCTCTCTAAGCAACATTACTTCTCTACTCTTATCTCTACTCTTTCTTCAAACCCAAAACGTCTGTCCTCCACTTTCAACACTCTTCTCCACCCACCCCCACTTCCTATTACAACTTCTCTCTCACCTCAAGATTTTGCCAGCCACTTCAATAACAAAATCGGCTCCATCAGAAATGAAATCAGCTCTCAACATACTACCAGTCTCCCACCCCCTCAAAAGCTTGCAATCATCCAAAACCCACATAGCCATAAATTAAGCTCTTTCGCCCCTGTTACTGAGAAATAAGTTTTTGCACGTATACTGTACTCTCACCTCACTGCTTGTTCCCTCGACCCCATCCCCTCACATCTACTTACCTCCCTCTCTTCTACCCTAACCCCTAAACTCACAAACATTTTCAACCTCTCCCTCAGCACCGGTATGTTTCCCTCATCTCTAAAACATGCACTGGTCACACCAATCCTCAAAAAACCTTCTCTCGATCCAACCTCCCCATCCAACTACCGCCCTATTTCCCTACTCCCTCTTGCCTCAAAGCTTCTTGAAAAGCTAGTATATGCACACCTATCTCATTTCCTCACATTAAACTCCCTCCTTGACCCACTGCAACCTGGATTTCACCCCCATCACTCCACAGAGACAGCAATCGTTAAGGTTACCAATGACCTACTTACAGCAAAATCCAAAGGCCACTTTTCTCTGCTTATCCTCCTTGATCTGTCTGCAGCCTTTGATACTTTTGACCACCCTCTTTTTCACCAAACCCTCTAATCTGTTGGCATTTGTGACACAGCCCTCTCATGGTTCTCTTTATTGCCTGTCTAACCATACCTTCAGTGTAGCCTTCTCTGGGGCTTCCTCTGCCTTTTATCCACTTTCTGTTGGGGTACCGCAAGACTCTGTCCTCGGTCCCCTTCTCTTCTCAATCTACATGTCATCATTAGGTCCCTAATAAAGTCCCATGGGTTTCAATATAATTTGTATGCCGATGATACCCAAATCTACCTCTCTGCACCAGACCTATCTCCTTCCTTGCTAACCCGTGTCACTAACTGTCTTTCTCACATCTCATCCTGGATGTCCTCTCACTACCTTAAACTAAATCTCTCCAAAACTGAGCTCCTTTTTCCCCCCCTTCTTCCAAATTCTCCACCCCGCATCTCTCTATAACTGTCGACAACTCCATCATTAGCCCTACCCCGCATGTCCAATGTCTTGGTGTCACATTTGACTTAGATATTTCTTTAACTCCTCACATTCAGTCCTTGGCTAAATCCTGCCACTTCCACTGTAAAAACATCTCTTAAATTATACATTTCCTTACACAAGACACAACTAAGATTTTAATCCACTCTTGCATCCTTTCCCGCCTCGACTACTGCAACTCCATTCTGGTCTCCCCAGCTGTCGCCTAGATCCTTTACAATCCATTATGAATGTCTCTGCCAGGCTCATCTTCCTTACTCGTCGCTCTTCATCTGCTGAAGCTCTCTGCTAATCCCTTCACTGACTTTCTTTTGCCTCCAGAATAAAACACAAAATTCTCACTCTGACATACAAAGCCCTCAACTGTACTGCTCCCCCCTACATCTCAGACCTTGTCTCCATATACTCTCCCTCCCTTCCCCTTCACTCTGCTCACGACCTCCTACTTTCCTCCTCTCTTGTTACCCCCTCACATTCATGTTTACAGGACTTCTCCAGACTGGTTCTCATCTTGTGGAACTCTCTGCCTCGCTCCACAAGACTCTCCCCTAGTTTTGAAAGCTTCAAGTGCTCCCCAAAGACTCTACTGTTCAGGGATGCATGCAACTGACACTAACCTTTCCTAATCCCATTTCCTCTCCTCCATTGCTATCCCCTTGAACCCACTTAGCATGTAAGCCTAAGAGCCCTACTGTTTGCAGGTCACCTTCATAAGAGCTGACTACAACAGTGCGACTCTTGGCAGGGCCCTCTACAAATTTTATCTCTATAAATGTTACCTAGTATACCGCCTATGTTTATAGCGCTGCGGAATCTGTTGGCGCTCTACAAATAAATGATAATAATAATAATAATGAAAATGCAAGGAAGAAATTAAAATAAACATTTTGAGAGCCTGAACGCTTAACACCATTTCAAATGTTGCAGTAGAGATTCTGTTTTCTCACTTGTGTTTCTTGCAGATCTTGTTTGTTGTGCGAAATTCTACGTATGTGTCTATTAAATACATATATATGTGAACGTCTGTCTCACCCACTACCAAGGAACAATACAATAGTGCTGAATATAGGTTTAATGAATCTAGAACATATATATCTTTAAAATGACGCCTATTGCACAAGATAATACAATTATTCTAAATAATCTTTGAATACTTGAAAACATGTCAATTTTTTTTTTAAATAAAGTGGTGTTATTGTTTGTATTGTGATCGCTCCGAACTTCAAAAATACATATTTAGAGGTAAAAAACAGATTAAATCAACCCCTCTGTAAGACACCCAGCATCACACAGGTTCTCACAGGAAGAGGGAATGGCAGCAAGGCAAGCAGCATGCCGGTATACACAAGGCTGTGATCATGATGTGCCCTCTCACAGAAGGTGGTCAGAATTTTTACTAATCTGCCTACTTGGGATCACAAGGGCATAGTAATTAAAAAAATATATATTTTCAATGAGCAATCTTGCTATAAAGTTTAGCATTAAATTAGTGTATATATGTAATATGTATTGATAAATATATCAGCATTGGCATTATATGTTGTTTTAAACTGTATATACCTATGTTTTTCTCTAGCTATAAAAATGAATTTGTGTCCTGAATGTGGTAACTGTCTCTTTAGCAGATTTATATACAACAGAAAAGGGGTGTAAGCGGAAAGTGGAGCTATAGAAAGAGGACATAATTATACTGAGGTACATCATCATTGTTGTATAGTTGTCATCATTATACAACATAGAATGCTCAGTATCGATGTATAGATACTCATCATCAATATATAGTGCAGCATATTCATTATCATTATACAGTGCAGCACACACATTGTCAGTGTATAGATACCCATCATCAATATATAGTGCAGCACACTCATTATCATTATACAATGCAGCATACTCATTATCAGTGTGTAGATACTCACCATCAATATACAGTGCAGCATACTCATTATCAATGTATAGATACTCATCATCAATATATAGTGCAGCATACTCATTATCATTATTCAGTGCAGCATACTTATTATCAATGTATAGATACTCATCATCAATATACAGTGCAGCATACTCATTATCAATGTATAGATACCATCAATATACAGTGCAGCATACTCATTATCAATGTATAGATACTCACCATCAATATACAGTGCACCATACTCATTATCAATGTATAGATACTCATCATCAATATATAGTGCAGCATACTCAATATCATTATACAGTGCAGCATACTCATTATCAGTGTATTGATACTCACCATCAATATACAGTGCAGCATACTCATTATCAATGTATAGATACTCATCATCAATATACAGTGCAGCATACTCATTATCAGTGTATAGATACTCACCATCAATATACAGTGCAGCATACTCATTTTCAATGTATAGATACTCACCATCAATATACAGTGCAGCATACTCATTATCAGTGTATAGATACTCATCATCAATATATAGTGCAGCATACTCATTATCATTATACAGTGCTGCATGCTCACTATCAGTGTATAGATACCCATCATCAATATACAGTGCAGCATACTCATTATCAATGTATAGATACTCACCATCAATATACAGTGCAGCATACTCATTATCAATGTATAGATACTCACCATCAATATACAGTGCAGCATACTCATTATCAGTGTATAGATACTCATCATCAATATACAGTGCAGCATACTCATTATCATTATACAGTGCTGCATGCTCACTATCAGTGTATAGATACCCACATCAATATACAGTGCAGCATACTCATTATCAATGTATAGATACTCACCATCAATATACAGTGCAGCATACTCATTATCAATGTATACAGGGAGTGCAGAATTATTAGGCAAATGAGTATTTTGACCACATCATCCTCTTTATGCATGTTGTCTTACTCCAAGCTGTATAGGCTCGAAAGCCTACTACCAATTAAGCATATTAGGTGATGTGCATCTCTGTAATGAGAAGGGGTGTGGTCTAATGACATCAACACCCTATATCAGGTGTGCATAATTATTAGGCAACTTCCTTTCCTTTGGCAAAATGGGTCAAAAGAAGGACTTGACAGGCTCAGAAAAGTAAAAAATAGTAAGATATCTTGCAGAGGGATGCAGCACTCTTAAAATTGCAAAGCTTCTGAAGCGTGATCATCGAACAATCAAGCGTTTCATTCAAAATGGTCAACAGGGTCGCAAGAAGCGTGTGGAAAAACCAAGGCGCAAAATAACTGCCCATGAACTGAGAAAAGTCAAGCGTGCAGCTGCCAAGATGCCACTTGCCACCAGTTTGGCCATATTTCAGAGCTGCAACATCACTGGAGTGCTCAAAAGCACAAGGTGTGCAATACTCAGAGACATGGCCAAGGTAAGAAAGGCTGAAAGACGACCACCACTGAACAAGACACACAAGCTGAAGCGTCAAGACTGGGCCTAGAAATATCTCAAGACTGATTTTTCTAAGGTTTTATGGACTGATGAAATGAGAGTGAGTCTTGATGGGCCAGATGGATGGGCCCGTGGCTGGATTGGTAAAGGGCAGAGAGCTCCAGTCCGACTCAGACGCCAGCAAGGTGGAGGTGGAGTACTGGTTTGGGCTGGTATCATCAAAGATGAGCTTGTGGGGCCTTTTCGGGTTGAGGATGGAGTCAAGCTCAACTCCCAGTCCTACTGCCAGTTTCTGGAAGACACCTTCTTCAAGCAGTGGTACAGGAAGAAGTCTGCATCCTTCAAGAAAAACATGATTTTCATGCAGGACAATGCTCCATCACACGCGTCCAAGTACTCCACAGCGTGGCTGGCAAGAAAGGGTATAAAAGAAAAAAAAATCTAATGACATGGCCACCTTGTTCACCTGATCTGAACCCCATTGAGAACCTGTGGTCCATCATCAAATGTGAGATTTACAAGGAGGGAAAACAGTACACCTCTGTGGTTGCTGCTGCACGCAATGTTGATGGTGAACAGATCAACACACTGACAGAATCCATGGATGGCAGGCTTTTGAGTGTCCTTGCAAAGATAGGTGGCTATATTGGTCACTGATTTGTTTTTGTTTTGTTTTTGAATGTCAGAAATGTATATTTGTGAATGTTGAGATGTTATATTGGTTTCACTGATATATGGGTATATATTTGTTTTTTGTTAAGTTGCCTAATAATTATGCACAGTAATAGTCACCTGCACACACAGATATCCCCCTAAAATAGCTATAACTAAAAACAAACTAAAAACTACTTCCAAAACTATTCAGCTTTGATATTAATGAGTTTTTTGGGTTCATTGAGAACATGGTTGTTGTTCAATAATAAAATTAATCCTCAAAAATACAACTTGCCTAATAATTCTGCACTCCCTGTAGATACTCACCATCAATATACAGTGCAGCATACTCATTATCAATGTATAGATACTCACCATCAATATACAGTGCAGCATACTCATTATCAGTGTATAGATACTCATCATCAATATATAGTGCAGCATACTCATTATCATTATACAGTGCTGCATGCTCACTATCAGTGTATAGATACCCATCATCAATATACAGTGCAGCATACTCATTATCAATGTATAGATACTCACCATCAATATACAGTGCAGCATACTCATTATCAATGTATAGATACTCACCATCAATATACAGTGCAGCATACTCATCATCATTATACAGTGCTGCATGCTCGCTATCAGTGTATAGATACCCATCATCAATATACAGTGCAGCATACTCATTATCAATGTATAGATACTCACCATCAATATACAGTGCAGCATACTCATTATCAATGTATAGATAACACCTGGACTGTGGCATGCCGGAGGGGGATCCATGGCAAAACTCCCATGGAAAATTACATAGTTGATGCAGAGTCTGGTTTTAATCCATAAATGGCATAAATCACCTAACATTATAAAATGAGGAAAAAATGAAAAAACACACACTTTTTCTAACTTTGACCCCCAAAATCTGTTACACATCTACAACCACCAAAAAACAACCATGCTAAATAGTTTCTAAATTTTGTCCTGAGTTTAGAAATACCCAATGTTAACATGTTCTTTGCTTTTTTTGCAAGTTATAGGGAAATAAATACAAGAAGCACTCAAAACCACTTTTTTTCAAAATGAGCGCTAGTTACATTGGAACCCTGATATCTGTCAGGAATACCTGAATATCCCTTGACATTGATAATTATTTTTTATTAGAAGACATCCCAAAGTATTGATCTAGGCCCATTTTGGTATATTTCATGCCACCATTTCACCGCCAAATGCGATCAAATAAAAAAAAATTGTTCACTTTTTCACAAACTTTAGGTTTCTCACAGAAATTATTTACAAACAACTTATGCAATTATGGCATAAATGGTTGTAAATTCTTCTCTGGGATCCCCTTTGTTCAGAAATAGCAGACTTATATGGCTTTGGCGTTGCTTTTTGGTAATTAGAAGGCTGCTAAATGCCACTGCGCACCACACATGTTTTATGCCCAGCAGTGAAGGGGTTAATTAGGGAGCATGTAGGGAGCTTGTAGAGTTAATTTTAGCTTAAGTGTAGTGTAGTAGACAATCCAAAGTATTGATCTAGGCCCATTTTGGTATATTTCATGCCACCATTTCAGCGCCAAATGCGATCAAATTTAAAAAAAAACTTAAATTTTTTTGCAATTTTAGGTTTCTCACTGAAATTATTTACAAACAGCTTGTGCAATTATGGCACAAGTGGTTGTAAATGCTTCTCTGGGATCCCCTTTGTTCAGAAATAGCAGACATATATGCCTTTGGTGTTGCTTTCTGGTAATTAGAAGGCCGCTAAATGCTGATGCGCATCACACGTGTATTAGGGCTAGCAGTGAAGGGGTTAATTAGGTAGTTTGTAGGGAGCTTGCAGGGTTAATTTTAGCTTTAGTGTAGAGATCAGCCTCCCACCTGACACATCAGACCCCCTGATCCCTCCCAAACAGCTCCCTTCCCTCCCCCACCCCACAATTGTCCCCGCCATCTTAAGTACTGGCAGAAAGTCTGCCAGTACTAAAATAAAAGTTTTTTAATTTTTTTTAAATTTTTTTTTAAGCATATTTACATATGATGTGGTGTAGCATCCCCCCTTAGCCCCCAACCTCCCTGATCCCCCCCAAAACAGCCTTATTGGCAACCATCTTGGGTACTGGCAGCTGTCTGCTATTATTTCACAGTCAAAAAAGTGTTGTTTTTTTAAATGTACACTACTGTTACACCAGATATGAGTGGTGGCACTGGGCAAGTGGGCACAGTATACGCTGTGAGCCTGACACACACGCTGGCAGGCAGGCAACTGCAATTAGATTACACAGGAAAAAAAAAAAAGCAGACTGATGTTCTAGCCCTAAAAAGGGCTTTTTGGGGTGCTGTCCTTACAGCAGAGATCAGATGAGTCCTTCAGGACTGTAGTGGACACTGAATACACTAGCCTAGCTATCAATTTCCCTATTAAATCTGCAGCAGCTACACTGTCCCTCCTCTCACTAAGAATGCAGCTTCCGAATGAATCTAAAATGGATGCTGTCCAGGAGGTGGGAGGGTCTGGGAGGGAGGGTCTGCTGCTGATTGGCTGGAATGTGCCTGCTGACTGTGAGGTACAGGGTCAAAGTTTACTCAATGATGACGAATAGGGGGCGGATCGAACATCGCATATGTTCGCCCGCCGTGGCGAACGCGAACATACTATGTTCGCCGGGAACTATTCGCCGGCAAACTATTCGCGACATCACTAGTGCTGCATGCTCACTATCAGTGTATAGATACCCTTCATTATACAGTGCTGTATACTCATTATCAGTGTATAGATACTCATTATCAGTATAGAGTGCAGCATATTCATTATCAGTGAATAGATACTTACTCATCATCATTATACAGTGCTGCATACTCATTATCAGTGTATAGATACCCATCATTATACAGTGCTGCACACTCATTATCAGTGTATAGATACCCATCATTATACAGTGCTGCACACTCATTATCAGTGTATAGATACCCATCATTATACAGTGCTGCACACTCATTGTTAGTGTATAGATACTCACCATCAATATACAGTGCAGCATACTCATTATCATTATACAGTGCTGCATACTCACTATCAGTTTATAGATACCCATGATCAATATACAGTGCAGCATACTCATTATCAATGTATAGATACTCACCATCAATATACAGTGCAGGATATTCATTATCAGTGTATAGATACCCATCATCATTATACAGTGCTGCATGCTTAATATCAGTGTATAGATACTCACCATCAATATACAGTGCAGCATACTAGCAATGTATAGATACTCACATCATTATACAGTGCAGCATATTCATTATAAGTGTATAGATACTCACCATCAATATACAGTGCAGGATATTCATTATCAGTGTATAGATACCCATCATCATTATAGAGTGCTGCATGCTTATTATCAGTGTATAGATACTTACCATCAATATACAGTGCAGCATACTAGCAATGTATATATACTCACATCATTATACAGTGCAGCATATTCATTATAAGTGTATAGATACTCATTATCCTTACACAGGGCAGCATGATCATTATCAATGTATAGATACGCACATCATTATACATCACAGCATACTGATTATCAGTGTATAGATACTCATCATCAATATAGAGTGCAGCATATTCATTATCAGCGTATAGATACTCACAATCAATATATAGTGCAACATACTCATTATCAATGTATAGATACTCACATCATTATACAGTGTAGCATATTTATTATAAGTGTATAGATACTCATTATCATTACACAGTGCAGCATGATCATTATCAATGTATAGATACTCACATCATTATACATCGCAGCATACTCATTATCAGTGTATAGATACCCATCATTATACAGTGCAGCATACTAGCAATGCATAGATACTCACATCATTATACATCCCAGCATACTCATTATCAGTGTATAGATACCCATCAATATACAGTGTAGCATACTAGCAATGTATAGATACTCACATCATTATACAGTGCAGCATATTCATTATAAGTGTATAGATACTCATTATCCTTACATAGGGCAGCATGATCATTATCAATGTATAGATACTCACATCATTATACATCGCAGCATACTCATTATCAGTGTATAGATACTCAGCATCAATATAGAGTGCAGCATATTCGATTATCAGTGTATAGATACTCATCATCATTATACAGTGCTGCACACTCATTGTCAGTGTATAGATACCCATCATTATACAGTGCTGCATACTCATTATTAGTGTATAGATACTCATCATCAATATACAGTGCAGCATACTCATTATCAATGTATAGATACTCACATCATTATACAGTGCAGCATATTCATTATAAGTGTATAGATACTCATTATCATTACACAGTGCAGCATGATCATTATCAATGTATAGATACATAATTATACATCACAGCATACTCATTATAAGTGTATAGATACTCATCATCAATATAGAGTGCAGCATATTCATTATCAGCGTATAGATACTCGCATCAATATACAGTGCAACATACTCATTATCAATGTATAGATACTCACATCATTATGGATGTACCATTAATTGCAAAGACAAGAAGAGATCTTGCAAGAAAAGGGCTAGGCCTGTCTGACTCTAAGTATATATCTTGAAAAAACCCACTAGTTGAAATTATCAACACAAAGTGGTGAATTGATATAGGAGAGCAATGCTCTGTGTCAGGGGGTAAATGGAACCCCAAATACCCAGTTGAAGGTTAGAATGAAGTTAAAATTGTCTCAGAAAACCATTCATACTGAAAAATCTTTATTGGGAGACAAAAGATAAAGTCCAGCAGGACTCAGACAAACATTCACACATACACTGATTAAAAATAGCTCAAACTCGTGTCTTTAATTAGAAGAATCCAATATATAGCGAGGGAAACAGAAATAATAATTTTGCAGTAATCTCTGCAAATAAAGTTCTTAAGGATATCTGATATGGGCAAATGCTACAAGATTCCTTAGATTATTAATAATGTGCAGATTAACTGTTGCACAGTAAATGGTGGGCCCTTGGATGGTGTGTTCAGGAAATAATAACCAGAGTATGTATATATAACATATTCAGTTTTGGCATTTAGGGTCTCATAAAGTTCAGTGATATGTGCACTAATAGTGAGCACAAGGTAGCGCCCGATATCGCAGAAATAGATTAAATGTATTGCGATATGACTGAGAGCTTAGGTTCAGCTATGTTGCTCAGAAAAAATACAGGTCTAACCAATGCGGTATTTTGTGACCCAGTATTCTCAATGGTTTGACCGGTGTGTGCGTGCTTACTAGTAAATACAATTGTATGTTTGATACATATTAGCACAACCGGAGAAGTAAACCGATACCTAATGTCTCTCAGTAACAAGAAATTATATGCTAGGCTGCACTGTTATTAATGTAGCTTAGGTTAATACCGGGGTATCATTACATTACTGTATATAAGAAGGTATTTAAGATAATATACAATAAATATTATAACATATATGTCAGTACCGTTGATTTTTTTGTTGACCAATTGCTATAATTATGATATTGAGGTGAACCCAGCACTAATATCAGGTTGCCACCTTAGTTGCCAAACACATATAGGTTAAGGTATTATGAGTTGTCAGTTATTCAAATTAACAAAGTGAGAGACTCGCATAACCCCTGGCTAAAGTAAGCCTCTTCTATAGCGGAGGCTATCATTAATATTACTTCTGGCTAATAAAAATCCAACATTCACATCACCATCTGCAAAGGTCTCTACTATATCGGAGACTGTATTAATGTTAATCTGCTCAAATTTCACACACGCATGTATTCTATAATTTTAGAAGATATAATAGCGAGCAAGCGGCTAAAAGCAGTGAGGTACTATGACCTCGTGAACAATGCCCCTGACTCGCGTTTCACATAACGCTTCTTCAGAGAAGCCTCTTTGTGTTGATAATTTAAACTAGTGGGTTTTTTCAAGATATATACTTAGAGTCAGACAGGCCTAGCCCTTTTCTTGCAAGATCTCTTCTTGTCTTTGCAATTAATGATACATCCATATGTATCCTTCCTGCCTCTCTCTTAAATTATAGGGCTAATATATTTATAATTCTCTATTATTTTTTCCCTATAATTTTCTATCCACTCTCAACCCACTAGCCCTCAGCCCCCCGTTTTCTACTCACATCATTATACAGTGCAGCATATTTATTATAAGTGTATAGATACTCATTATCATTACACAGTGCAGCATGATCATTATCAATGTATAGATACTCGCATCATTATAAATCCCAGCATACTCATTATCAGTGTATAGATACCCATCATAATACAGTGCTGCATACTCATTATCAGTGTATAGATACTCACCATCAATATAGAGTGCAGCATATTCATTATCAGTGTATAGATACTCATCATCATTATATAGTGCTGCACACTCATTATCAGTGTATAGATACCCATTATTATACAGTGCTGCACACTCATTGTCAGTGTATAAATACTCACCATCAATATACAGTGCAGCATACTCATTATCAATGTATAGATGCTCACATCATTATACAGTGCAGCAAACAGTAAGGGCTCAACAGGGAGATAATTCCCATCAAAGTTGACCCAGTAAATAATCTTATTCTATATTGTAGTTATTATAAGTTATAGTAATCATCCGCAGATTACCTACAACTCTCTAAAATCCACTCTCTTTGGATTTTAGAGAGTTGTAGGTAATCTGTGGATGATTACTATAACATATAATAACTACAATATGGAATAAGATTATTTACTGGGTCAACTTTGATGGGAATTATCTCCCTGTTGAGCCCTTACTGTTTGCTCCGTTATTCTATCACAATCTCACAGATGTTTACATCCGCAGCCACTCTCCTCAATCCACTACACCTACCTCAGCAGCCCCATTTAGCTATGTCAATAAGTACTTGTGGCTCTGATCAAATTATAGGCTCCTGAGTGTGTTTTTAACTTGATATTTCCTATTTTATTGTGTATATTTGAATTAATAAAAGTTATATTTTAATTTTCCATGAGTTGAATTGTCCATTAGAGATTCAATTAATTTCCTCTTGTTGTCCTTTACTTGTTAAGTAAGCTATTTTTGATTATAACACCTTCATTAACCCCTTGAGTGCTACACATGTAGTCGTTTTTTCAACTGTGGGCTTCTTTGCCTCTCTTGAATATTTCTGTGACTATTTAAATATTATTAACCCCTAATCTGCTGTCGGCCGACATCGCCCCCACTGTACTAAAGTTATTAAGCCATACACCGCTGCCATTATAATAAACCTATTAACCCCTAAACCGCAAGTCCCCCACAACAAAATATACTAAAGTAAACTATTAACCCCTAAACCGAAAGCCCCCCACATCGCAATAAACTGAATTAAACTAGTAACCCCTAATTCTAACGCCCCCCCTAACTTTATATTAAAATTACAATTTTCCTAACTTAAATTAAATTAAAACTTACCTGTCAAATTAAAAGAACTAAGTTTAAACTAACAATTAAACTAATATAATACTATATAATACTACTATAGTACTAATATACTACTCTAAAAATTACAAAGTATCTAATTACAAAAAATAAAAAAGACTAAATTACAAAAAATAACAAACACTAAATTATGAAAAATAACAAACGAAATTATCCAAAATATAAAAGAATTACACCTAATCTAATAGCCCTATCAAAATAAAAAAGCCCACCCTGACATCGCTGCCACCTACCTACAGTTATTAACCCCTAATCTGACGCTCCCGATATCGCCTCCACCTAAGTAAAACTATTAACCCCTAATCTGCCGCTCCCGATAGCGCCACCACTTTATTAAAGTTATTAACCCCTATTCCGCCACACCCCAACTTCGCCGCTATATTAAAGTTATTAATCCCTATTCCGCCGCTCCCCAACATCGCCGCCACTAAATAAAGGTATTAACCCCTAAACCTCTGGCCTCCCACATCATTGCCACTAAATAAACCTATTAACCCCTAAACCACCAGCCCCCACATCGCAACAACCTAAATTAAACTATATTAACCCCTAAACGTAATCCTAACCAAAACCGTAACCCTAAACCTAACCCTAACACCCCCTAACTTTAACATAATTAAAATAGAGCTAAACTAAAGTTACAATTATTAACTAAATAATACCTATTTAAAACTAAATACATACTTACCTGTAAAATAAAACCTAAGCTAGCTACAATATAACTAATAGTTATATTGTAGCTATCTTAGGTTTTATTTTTTATTTCACAGGTAAATTTGTATTTATTTTAACAAGGTAGATTAGTTAGTAAATAGTTATTAACTATTAAATAACTACCTAGTTAAAATAAATACAAACTTACCTGTGAAATAAAACCTACGCTGCCTTACACTAAAACCTTACATTACAAAAAATAAAAAACACTAAAATTACGAAAAATAAAAAACCTACCATTACAAAAAATAACAAACGAAATTATACAAAACAATAAAAATTATTCCTATTCTAATACCCTTTAAAAAAAAAAAAACACCCCAAAATAAAAAAACCCTAATCTATAATAAACTACCAAGGGCCCTTAAAAGGGCCTTTTGTAGGGCATTTCCCTAAAGTTAACAGCTCTTTTGCTACAAAACAAAACAAACACCCCCTAACAGTATACAAACCCCCACCACCCAAACCCACAAAATAAAAATAAAGTAAAACCTAATCTACCCATTGCCCTGAAAAGGGCATTTGCATGGGCTTTACCCTTAAAAGGGCATTTAGCTCTTTTGCTGCCCAAGCCCTAATCTAAAAATAAAAACCCACCCCAAAACGAAAAAAATACATTGCACAAAATGAAACACCTAATCTAGAATAAACTACCAATAGCCCTTAAAAGGGACTTTTGTAGGGCATTGCCTTACGTTAAACAGCTCTTTTACCTGAAAAAAAAGACCCACTAAGACCTACTAACATTACAAACCCCTACCCCCCCAAACCCACAAAATAAAAAAAACTATCTAAAAAACCTAAGCTACCCATTGCCCTGAAAAGGGCATTTTTATGGGCATTGCCGTTAAAAGGGCATTTAGCTTGTTTAGGAATATACCAAACCATAAACTAAAAAAAAAACAAACACCCAAAAACCATTAAAAAATCTATCACTAACCCCAGAAGATCCACTTGCAGTTTTTGAAGTCCCGCTTGAACAATCTTAATCCAGGCAGTCCTCATTCAGGCAGCGAGAAGTCTTCATCCAGGCGGCCTCTTCTATCTTCATCCAGGCGGCGAAGTCCTCATCCAGGCAGCAAGAAGTCTTCATCCAGACGGCCTCTTCTATCTTCATCCAAGCTGCATCTTCTATCTTTATCCCGGCAGCACAGAGCGGGTTCATCCTGAAGACATCCAGCGCGGAGCATCCTCTTCACATGGTCGCCGCCGTACACTGAATCTTCAATGCAAGGGAGTCGTTTCAAAATTGTATCCCTTGCATTCCTATTGGCTGAAAAATTTGAATCAGCCAATAGGAATTAGAGCTGCTTAAATCCTATTGGCTGTTCAAATCAGCCAATAGGATTTAAGCAGCTCTCATTCTATTGGATGAATGCAAGGGACGCCATTTTGAAACGGTTCCCTTGCATTGAAGATTCAGTGTACGGCGGCGACCGTCTAAATAGGATGCTCTGCGCCGGATGTCTTCAGGATGAACCCGCTTTGCGCCGCCGGGATCAAGATAGAAGATGCCGCCTTAATGAAGATAGAAGAGGCCGTCTGGATGAAGACTTCTCGCCGCCTGGATGAAGACTTCGCCGCCTGGATGAAGATAGAAGAGGCCGTCTGGATAAAGACTTCTCGTCGCCTGGATGAGGAATTTGCCGCCTGGATGAAGATAGAAGAGGCCGTCTGGATAAAGACTTCTCGCTGCCTGGATGAAGATCGTTCAAGCAGGACTTCAAAAACTATAAGTAGATCATCGGGGGTTAGTGTTAGGTTTTTTTAAGGATTTTTTGGGTGTTTTTTTTTTTAGATTAGGGTTTGGCCAGCAAAAAAGCTAAATGCCCATACAAATGCCCTTTTAGGGCAATGGGTAGATTAGTTTTTTTTAGAATTAAGTTTTTTATTTGGGGGGGTTGGTTGGGTTTTACTGTTGGGGGGTCTTTGTATTTTTTTTCAGGGAAAAGAGGTGATATCTTTGGGACAATGCCCCACAAAAGGCCCTTTTAAGGGCTATTGGTAGTTTATTGTAGGCTAGTTTTTTTTTATTTTGGGTGTGCTTTTTTAGTTTGATAGGGCTGTTAGATTAGGTGTAATTCTTTTATATTTTGGATAATTTTGTTTGTTATTTTTCGTAATTTAGTGTTTGTTATTTTTTGTAATTTAGTCTTTTTTATTTTTTGCAATTAGATACTTTGTAATTTTTAGAGTAGTGTTAGGATATTTTAATGTGTAGTTTAGTTTTGTTTAATTGGTAGTTAGTTTAATTTTAGTTTAATAATTTTATTAGTTTAATTGTTAGTTTAAACTTCGTTCTTTTAATTTGACAGGTAAGTTTTAATTTAATTTAAGTTAGGAAAATTTTAATTTTAATATAAAGTTAGGGGGGCTTTCGGTTTAGGGGTTAATAGTTTACTTAAGTATATTTTGTTGTGGGGGACTTGTGGTTTAGGGGTTAATAGGTTTATTATAGTGGCAGCGGTGTATGGCTTAATAACTTAAGTACAGTGGGGGCGATGTGGGCGGACAGCAGATTAGGGGTTAATAATATTTAAATAGTCACATAAACATTCAAGGTTTATGTTAAGGTGTTAGAGTGTTAGGTTTAAACTTAACTTTTATTTTCCCCATAGACATCAATGGGGCTGCGTTACGGAGCTTTTCATTCCGCAATCGCAGCTGTTAGGCTTTTTTCTGACCTGCTCTCCTCATTGATGTCTATGGGGGAAGCGTGCACAAACACGTCAAAACAGCGCTTGTATTTTGTGCGGTATGGAGCTAAACGCAACCATATCGCATGCACAAGCCGGCTGTTTGAAAACTTGTAATGGCAGCGCTATAGGGGGTTAAATAACGCAACTTTTGTTGCGTTAGTTAATTTCCCTATAGCGCGCATAACTCGTAATCTAGCTATTTGTTATTTGCATTGTGGGGGTTTGGTGGATTAGGGGTTAATAGATTTATTAGGATTATTGCGTTGTGCGGGTTTGGGGGATTAGGGGTTAATAGTTTTATTAGGTTTATTGTGTTGTGTGTGTTTGGCGGATTAGGGGTCAATAGTTTTATTAGGTTTATTGCGTTGTGTGTTAATGGCAGAGTAGGGGTAAATAGTTTTATTAGGTTTATTGTAATGTGGGTTAATGGCGGATTAGGGTTTAATATACTTTATTAGTTATTGCTGTGGGGGATTGCGGTTGACAGGTAGATATTGCAAATACATTAGATGTTAGTTAATATTTTCAGGGAGTTTCGGGAGTTACGGTGCTCACATTTTCAGCGTAAGGCTTGCTGCACCTGCTTATGTGTGACGAGGTGAAAATGGTGTAAAATTTCTCAATTTTCGCTGCGTAAGTCCTTGCGCTGAATATGTGATGCCGATTTGCGACGAGGTTCTATGTTAGCTTATGGGAGTAAAAATTGCGGGTGACGGGTGAAATATACGCGCCACATTTATATGTGGTGCCGTATATGAGATACCAAAACCGCATAAAAACCGGCGTAGCCGGCTTTTGCTGGCAACACCGCATATGTAATCTTGCCTGTGGTATGTAAATAATTTCGTGAGAAACCCAAAGTTTGTGAAAATGTTAATGATTTTTTAAATATGATCGCATTTTCGCAGTGGCATGAAATATACCAAACTGGGCCTAGATCAATACTTTGGGTTGTCTACTAAAAAAAGTATAGTTTTGATAGGTAAATAAAAAAAAAAAATACTCAACAAGGCTCTATTTCTGTTTAAATGAAGGATAGAAAAAAAATGCTAAAAATTCTCTGGTATTTTGGACAAGTTTTTCTCAGAAATTCATGGTCCTTAAGTAGTTAAATTGACAAAATAGAGTTAAAGAAGCTATTTGTGAACAATTTTATACACTTAAGCAGGTAAAATTGTTCATAGTGATTACATTAAGGGCTAGATTACGCTAACTGGGCTCAACTTTGGCTTTATGCGTGCTTTGAGTACTGCACGTATTACAAGTTGAAAGTAAAAAGTTTTCACTTGGTGCTAACCTGATGTGCACAAAAAGTCAGTTACAATATTGCGACCTCGTTAACTTATTCTTCCATAGACTTCAATAGAGAGAGAAAAAAACATCCTTACTCATGCAAAACCGATCGCATTTTTCAAGTGCACTAACCCAACATGAAATATTAATATTTAACATTCCAATGTTCTTCACATAGAAGAATATGTTCTATTTATTCATAAATACTTATTTCTATATATATATATATATATGATTTTTTTTTTACTATATATGTATATATATATATATATATATATATATATATGATTATATATAGGCATAGATATATACAGAAATATATAGGAATATCTAAATACTTAGGACATATTCCCCTATGTGAAGAACATTGAAATGTGAAATATTTACAGTACAAACACAATTAAATACTTTATAAAGTATAAATATTGCATAAATATGATGTTTCATGTTTTCAGCTACTTGAATGCAAAGGGCTCCAATGCACTTATATATATGTATATGTATATATTGCGCTCAAGCGAACGTGATTACTTTCAACTTGTAATACATACGTTACTTCCGACTCATGCAAACATCCATGCTAAACCCGATAACACTTGAGCGCAACTCGTAATCTGGCCCTAATTGGTAGACATTTTTACAGTACTCTGTCCTTCAATGTGCCTCCTTTTGTTGTAAAAAACATTATATTATGCTTTTTCCACTTTCTCCAGACATGCTGGATTATTATATTGTTATTTACTTTTCTGTAAACTAGTGTTTTCTTCCCCCTCTCCCTCATTTTGTCTCTAGTCATTTGCTCTTTTAAGGTGGACTATCAGTTTTGCATCAACAATCATGGAAAAGCATTCTTTGCAGTGGGCAAACTATTTAGTTTAGGTGTGGATATTATTGTGTATATATAAATATAACTTCATGCTTATATCATAAGTGTTTTAGTTTCTGGTTTGTAAGCAAGGTTCATTATATTCTGGGGGACAGGATTATCAGTGAAAAAAAAACAAACTAAGACAAATAAAATCCCATTTGAAAAATATTATGAATATTATTATTAAGCAGTTTATAACAAAATAAGATATTTAAAATCAAATAGAATATATTTTGTGGGAAACAAATATACAGTATATGAAGGGAACGTTTGTAACATAATATAGCTTATATCAGCCATTATCTTATGTTTATCCTGTTTGCGATTTAAAAACAGGTTCACTGGATGTTTCAGAGATTATGTTCCTCACCTCTTCAAAAGTTAAATGGACATGGAACCCAATTTTTTTATTTCATAATTTATATAGAGCATAACATTTTAAACAACTTTCCAATTTATTTATATTATTATATTTGCTTATTCTCTTGATATCCTTTGTTGAAAAAGCGGCATAGTTCTACTGGGAGCTAGCTAAATACACATGGTGAGCCAATAGCAGGAGGCATATATGTGCAGTTGGAAAGTTGTTTTAAATCACATGCTCTATCTGACTCATGAACGTTTAATGTTGACTTTACTGTCCCTTTAAGTAAATTATTTCTTCTAATAACTGACCAATGTCACTTATAAACTCATCAAGCTCAGAGAGTGAAATTTTGGTTGATGAACCTAAAAAAGGATTTCCCTGTTTTTCAAGGAACATATAATAATTAATTTCCCAATGTCTGTGTATTTGTCAAATTGTGTAACATCCTGGGCTTGTCTAAATAACCTATACTTTTGTTGGCACTTCTAATTTATGAACATATTTGACAAGCATAAGAAAGTTCTTTAGATGTAACCAAATAAATTAGATGCACATATATTTGATTACTAAATTGGTATCAATGACAATCAGAAGTATTCATGCCTATCGGTCCATTTTTTTATTGTTGTCAAAACACCATACTTTTTATTCTTAAATGGATACTAAACCCACATTTGTTTTTCATGGTTCAGATAATCATGCATTTTTAAGCAACTTTCTAATTTACTCCAATTATCAAATTTTCTTAGTTCTCTTGCTATCTTTATTTGAAAAACAGGAATGTAAAGCTTAGGAGCCGGCCCATTTTAAATTCAGCACCCTGGATAGCGCTTGCTGATTGGTGGCTACATTTAACCACCAATCAGCAAGTGGTACCCAGGTGCTGAACCAAAAATGGGCCAGCTCCTAAGCTTTAAATTCCAGCTTTTCTAATAAAGATAGCAAGAGAGCAAAGAAAAATTGATAGTAGGAGTAAATTCCGATTATCCTAATATTTTGAAGGTATAATCTAGATTTTATTAAAGACACAGAGACGAGTATTTTTGCATTCTCTCTTTTTACTACTCAATGCAGCTTTTAAAAGTACATAATAACATAAACAAACATATTAAAACAGCATAGAAAACAGATAACCACAGTAAGTAGCTAAGGATAGAGCTAACTTATAACTCCAAGAAAAAAGTGACCAATCAGAGAAGGAATAGTGACCATAAACTGTCCAATAAGCATCCAAACTTCCTCTTTCTTGACTGATGCTCACCCATGGAAAAATTTTTAGAACTAGTAACAGTCCAAAAAGTCCCAAACAGAATAAAACATATGCATAACAGTTGAAAGTTTGATTGAAGGAAAACTTGTGAGATAAGAACTTGATTGCAGAAGATGACTTGGATCTAAGGGTACTTGTCAGGTGAAAATCCTCTTGAATAGAAGGTACAAATCCCGATTTAAGGAAAGGATTTCCTTCAGATGGAAACTGTCGAAATAAGAAAAAATAAGTAATAATAACAATATACAAGAATTCTTAAAGGGAGGGTATCAAACATAATTGAGGTGGGAAAATACTCGTCTCTGTGTCTTTAATAAAATCTAGATTATACCTTCAAAATATTAGGATAATCGGAATTTTATTACAAGACCAGAGACTCATATTTTTGCAAGTTTAAAGCACATTAATCCTGGAATAAACCATTTAAGAAAATAAGTTAAGTGAGGCATGTTGAATGGGTCTGAAATAGAATTATTTAAAGGTAGAGTCTGAAGACCAATCTGCCGCATCCAAAATCCGCTGAAGCGGAGCAGACTTCAAAAAGGCTTTAGAAGCAGCAGAACCTCTAACTGAATGGGCTGAGAAAGAAATATCGATCCCAGCTTCTTTCATGACCCATTTAACCCATCTCGCTATGGAAGTAGAGGATACGGCAGCATGAGGGGGAATAAAGGAAATTAAAAGATGGTTATTAGAAGGTTTTCTAAAAGGTAAAGTTCTGGATTCGTAAGATTTCAAACATTCAACCACACAAAGGGAAGGTTCAGAAGGAAGGTAAGGGTAAAAGATAGATGTGGAAAGGGTTTTAGTTCTTCGTGAAATGAAAAAGGTAACGCCCTCCGGAGAGAAGCGTTTAGAATTCCAATCCAGAGCTTTAACGTCAGAAACTCTTCTGAAAGAAATTAGGCAAAGAAGAGTGGCGAGTTTAGCTGTGAGTTGTTTAAAAGATAATGAGGCGTTATGAGGCCAAGACTTAAAAAGGGAAAAAATTAGGTCCACATCCCAGAAAAATTCATGTTTAGGAATTGGAGGACGTTTTAGTCTCATGGCCTTGAGGATCCTACAAACTAAAGGATGTTTACCTATAGAAGCATTATTAATCAAATTATGTCTAGCAGAAATAGCTAAGCGATGTACATTGATAGTTCTATATGCTAAACCTAAATCAAAAAGGTGTGATAAATAATTAATAATGTCAGTTAGATCTGAAGAAACGGGATCCAGATTCCTTTGCAAGCACCAGCTAGACCATTTAGACCAAGCGGCAAAGTAGCATTTACGAGTGCCCGGGGCCCAAGATTCCTGAAAGAGGGATCTTGCTCCAGCCGAAAGGCCTCGGAGAGCCCAGGGTCCCCTGAGATCGTCCATGCTTCCAGGAGAAGAGAACCTTGAAGGACTAGATCATGGTAATTGCCCTCTGGATCCGTAAGAAGATGGGGAAGACAAGGAAGAAGAATCGGGAGATCGATGGACATTTCCAGAAGGGATGGATACCATGACTGTGTCGGCCAAAGGGGGTTCACAATCATTAGACGAAGGAGATCCCTGCGGACAATTGAAATCGTCCTCGGGATCATCGAGAATGGAGGAAACGCGTAGACCCCTAGACGTGGCCATGGATGGAGAAAAGCATCTATGGCAGCTGCTTCCGGGTCTGGGCGCCAGCTGAAATAAGGAAGAATCTGAAAATTGGTCCTGGATGCAAAAAGATCCAAACAAAAGGGACCTCTGAGAGATTGGAGCGAGAGAAAATGACTCCTGTCCAATTTCCAATCGCTGAAATCCGTCAAATGACGAGATCCCCAGTCCGCCATTGAATTCGCTTGTCCTGGAATATATTCTGCTCTGACTGAAATGTTCCTGTCCAAACAAAGATTAATAAAATCCTTGGTGATATTGGACAGGTCCCTGGACTTGGTGCCTCCCAAACGATTGAGATACTGCACCGCAGATATATTGTCCATGCGCAGTAAAATAGAAACTGGAGAAGAAAACTTTGCAAAACTCTTGACTGCAAACGAGCCAGCCAATAATTCTAAACAATTTATGTGAAAGCGTTTTTCTTCCAGAGTCCATTTGCCACCTGTGATGGAAGGACCGCAACGAGCTCCCCAGCCTGAAAGGCTGGCATCGGATTCGATGATGAAATCCGGAGTTTTGCCAAAAATGGCTCTTCCGTTCCAGGCCTCTAAATGTGAAAGCCACCAAGAAAGTTCTTCTTTCGCTTCTGGAGATATGGGAATCAAGTGAGAGTAGGAAAAACCTTTTCTCAAATGAAGGATTTTCAATCTTTGAAGTTCGCGATAATGAAGGGGGGCAGGAAAAATAGCCTGAATAGAGGATGAAAGTAACCCTACTATCCTGGCTATAGTTCTGATGGGAACTGAATCTTTGGATAGAGTTTTGGAAATCTCTTTCTTTATATTCTTCACTTTGTCTAATGGGAGACTCAAAGTGGAAAGGATTGTATCTATCTTGAAACCTAAAAAGATTAGAGATTTGGTAGGAACCAGAACTGATTTCTGTTTGTTTACTAAGAAACCTAGAGATTCCAAAAGGGAGATTGTTGAAAATAAATGATTTTGGAGTGAGAGAAAATTCTGGTCCATGATAAGTATGTCGTCTAAATAGATAATTAGACGGACACCTCGAAGCCTCAACCAAGCTATTACTGGTTTGAGTAATTTTGTGAAAATCCAAGGAGCAGAGGATAGGCCGAAAGGAAGACAGGTGAAATTCCAAAACTGATCTTCCCAACGGAAAGTTAAAAATTTCCAGTGCTCTTGAGCTATTGGAACGGTTAAATAGGCGTCTGTTAGATCTAAACGAACTAACCAATCGTTTTCCCTTAGACACTCTCTTAATAAATGAATGCCTTCCATCTTGAAATGATGGTAAACAACGTAAGCGTTTAAAGATTTTAGATTTATAACCGGTCTGAATTGGTTGTTTTTCTTTTTGACAAGAAAAAGATTGCTTAAATAACAATTTTGAGGATGATGGACCGGAAGAATAGCTTTTTTGGCAGAAAGGGAAAAAATTTCTTTTTGAACCAGAATTTTGTCTTTTTGGGAGAAATGAATTGGTTGTGGAAATTTTATTTGAATGGGAAGGGAAATAAATTCTATGAAAATTCCTGACACCGCTTGAAGAACCCAAGGGTCGGAAGTGATTGACGCCCAGTTTTGGGCAAACAAAGCAATTCTGCCACCAATTCTGTTTTGGGAAGAAGGAATCTGAAAAGGAACCAATAATCTTACCTGGAGCTTGTCTTGATCTTGATCTACCCCTGAAACCTCTTTGGTTCCAAGGGCGGCTCCTTGCTGGGAAGAAAGTTGTTGAGGTTGAAGGCTCTTGGAAACTTCTGTTGAATTGATACTGATGTTGGGTAGAATAATAGGGTTGATGGGACTGGTTATAATGAGACCTGGATAGGAATGGTTGACGGCCGGGAAAGCGGCCTCTGCCTCTCCCGGCCCTGTCAGAGAAACTCTGATTAGGGTAAAAAATCTTTTTCACAGAAGTTTTAACCTTATTGAGATTTGAAAAGGTGTTAACATATTGGTTGAGCTCTTTCAAATAAGAGTCACCAAACAACAATCCATTGTCGTCCGGAGATATTTCATTGGAAGCGAAATCCGATATTTTTGGATCGATTTTTCGCAATATATTTTTTCGTCTCTCTAGGGTCATGGCAGCATTTGTGTTACCTATGAAACATAGGAGCCGTTGGACCCATTCTCTGACAACATAAGGATCCAGAGGGGCATCCTCTGCAACACCCTGTTCAGATAACTCGAATAACTTGGTCAGGGGACCTATGGAGTCTAACAATTTGTCCTGACAAATCCTCCAGGATCTATCAATTCCTTTTTTAACCTTGTAGCCTGGGGCACCAATGAATTTAAGGATTTTAGGGTCAACTTCAGGGGTAATTGAAGCATTTTTTGGGAGTAAAGGGCGAGGACATTCCGCTCTCATCTTGTTGCAAGTCTGTTTCTTTAAAGGTTTCTTGAGTTGGAAATCTATAAATTTTGCCACCTCTATATTGGGACACCATTCCGCAGAGCGGGGATGGTGAAGTTCATCGGGATTAAATCTTGGTAAACCCAGACAATCAGTGAATTCTGTCTCCTCCTCAATATATTCTTTTAATTTTTTATGCATTTTCTTATGCCTTTTTGTGGCAGGGGTATAATCTGAATTTTCAGATTCCACATCTATAGAATCTGAGTTTAAATCTGTATAACTACCATCCTCAGAGTTGTTTTCATCAGAGGATGATTTTTCAACATTTCTTATATTTTCTTTAAATATTGTACTTGTGTCAGTATCTCCCATTTGGACACCCTTGGGATTCAGGGTTCTATTAGCAGCAGTTTTTGTTCCCGAGCTGCGAGGAATTGTGGTGTCAGACAAAAGCTGACGAGATTTTGTTATAAGCTTTTTGCTGGCAATTACAGAAATTGAGGGATTTTTTCTCTTTAAAGATTTTTTAGTTTCTTTAATGCCCATTAATGAAGACATTTTATTGAAAAGATTGTTCATTGATGAATCAATCATAATTTGAACAGTCTGAGCTGTTAAAGGAGGAGAACTTTCTGGGTTTTCAGACATTTTAAAAACTTAATATTTTTTATTTATAATTTAAATAAAACTTGTAAGGTATAAATTAAATACTCAAATTTTAAATATGTGTAGATAATACTAGCACAAAAATATATAGCTACAATTGAATTATATAATAATAATACTAGAAAAGGTTTGACATATGTAAAAACCGTTTTGAAATTAAATAAATAATTTGTTAATAACGTTTACCACAAGATGGCAATGTAAGGCAAGAAAAATGCTTTGAAAAACAATTTACTTCGTCTGAGGGGAGGGAAACAATGGCAACAAATGTTGCCGGTCGTGAGGAGAGCTGACTCAGACTGACAGGGAGGTAAAACACGTCAGGCTGAGGGGCGGGAAAGGAAGTCCGGCCCACAAGATGGCGACCGGAACGTTAGTGACAGGGGAAGATGGAGGAGGAAAAAACTGACTGCAAACACTTCAGTCAGAAAAAACGGGAAACCGGAGGTAATGGGTAGCTATAATAATGAAAGGGCAAAACCGGAGGGAATGTGTGACGAAGTTGCAGAGGGGCCGAAAAAACGGAGGCAAATTTAAAACTTAAAACATTGTTAAATGTGTATAACTGACAGAGAAAGACTTATATAAACTAAGAATGTTAGGGAAAAAATATATAAACGAAAATATATAAAATATATATCGACTAGGAATAAGAAAAACTGAGTGAAATTTTAAACTTTATTGGAGGTAAAAAATTTTATACTTATCTTGCCTGAGCAGCAAAAAGAAAGAGGAAGTTTGGATGCTTATTGGACAGTTTATGGTCACTATTCCTTCTCTGATTGGTCACTTTTTTCTTGGAGTTATAAGTTAGCTCTATCCTTAGCTACTTACTGTGGTTATCTGTTTTCTATAGGGTTGCCACCTGTCCCTTATAATACAGAACACTTATAAGTTACACATGCTGCAGGGTGTGCAGGGAGGAATATAAATAGTGCTGTCCAGAAACACAATACATGTTCCTCCCTGCACACCCTGCAGCATGTGTAACTCATAAGTGTCTAGGAAAACATGGCTGGGGTGGCAACCCTAGTTTTCTATGCTGTTTTAATATGTTTGTTTATGTTATTATGTACTTTTAAAAGCTGCATTGAGTAGTAAAAAGAGAGAATGCAAAAATATGAGTCTCTGGTCTTGTAATAAAATTAGAAAGTTGCTTAAAATTGCATGGTCTATCTGAATCATGAAAGAAAAAAATTGTGTCTAGTATCCCTTTAAACTTACGTTTATTTCTGGAGGCTGAATTCACTTAAGCAGTGCATTGAATTGATTATTCAAATTATGGTAGTTTAATCTCAGTGCTGGACTACAGGTGTGAACATTATACTTGCATATGATGAGAGTATCTCCACACTCTATAATCAACAATACACCTAATGACTGTAACCCCTTCAGCGCTGAGTAATTTCATGCCCCTTCATTGAAGCTCTTTTCAGTATTTAGCAATCATTGCTTTTACTCTTTCTGCGTTACCTTCACAAATTAAACCTTGTTGGATGCCAACAGAACAAAGTACATTTTATAATAGATGTAAATTAAAAAGGCTCTAATTATTTCTCATTCTATCTGTGTCATGAAAGTTACATTTTGACTTTCACCTCCTTTTTAAAAGTTTTACCACTTCAAAACGAGGCTCTGCTAATATGCTGAAAAGCAAAACTGATCCAAGCTTTGTTTTTCATCTGGAAATTTGGATAGGTTGGAATTAATTCCCTGTGATTTATTTTGCATGTTTATTCTTTTTTTTTAATACAAGTATGACTGCATTGCAACAAACATATCATAATTAAAGCAAGCATAGATCCAGTTCTAAGCAAGTAGAAATCCAGTTCTAAGCAAGCAGAAATCCAGTTCTAAGCAAGCAGAAATTCAGTTCTAAGCAAGCAGAAATCCAGTTCTAAGCAAGCAGAAATTCAGTTCTAAGCAAGCAGAAATTCAGTTCTAAGCAAGCAGAAATTCAGTTCTAAGCAAGCAGAAATCCTATCCAGTTCTAAGCAAGCAGAAATCCTATCCAGTTCAAAGCAAGCAGAAATCCAGTTCTAAACAAGCAGAAATCCAGTTCTAAACAAGCAGAAATCCAGTTCTAAGCTAGCAGATATCCAGTTCTAAACAAGTAGATATCCAGTTCTGCAGTTCTATTATTTGGATTATAAATCCACCTTGTTTAGTGTATTTAAATGTTTGTAGTAATTAATTCTGAAGAAAGACTTAATATGCTGCAGGTATGCTGCTTCAATATGGAACTGGATTTTTGACAGTGGTTCCAAAACTCATATCCAGAGTGGTCACATTCCAACACAAAAGAAAAACATCATTAGGCAGTTCACTAGAGTTTTCCTTGTTTTTTTTTTAAACTATTCCAATCAATGATGATTGCTTTAGTTAGAATTGATAAAACTGGTTGAATTAGTAAACAATTTAATTTAAAAATATAGCCAATCATGAAAGAAGAAACACAAAATATAAAATAATTATGTAAAGGGATTAGCCAAAGGTTTTTTAGAGACCTTAAGGGATTACATGCCATACACTCCTCTGTGGGAAACTTAAAGGGACATGCCACCCACATTTTTTCTTTTACGATTTAGAAAGAGAATGCAATTTTAAACATCTTTCTAATTTACTTATATTATCTAATTTGTTTTATTCTCTTGATATTCTTTGATGAAAAACATATCTAGATATGCTCACTAGCTGCTGATTGGTTGCTGCACATAGAAGCATCATGTGATTGGCTCACCATGTACATTGCTTTTTCTTCAAATAAGGATATTTAAACAATGAAGCAAAATAAATGATGGAAGTAAATTGTAATGCTGTTTAAATTTCTATTCTCTATCTGAATAATGAAAGAAAGATTTTGGGTTTAGTGGCCCTTTAACCATTAACTTAACTATATACATAATTAAAGTTTAAAATAAACCATTATCATTTCTGTAAAACCCGCAGGTCATATTTAGGCCAAGCAACAATAAAACAATTTGATAACTGCTTAATATATTTGGAGGATGTTTTTTTTTTTTTCATTTAAAGGGACAGTCTACACTAAAATTGCTATTGTTTAAAAAGATAGATAATGCCTTTACTACCCATTCCCCAGCTTTGCACAACCAACATTGTTATATTAATATACTTTATAACATTTAAATCTCCACATTTCTGCCTGTTTCTAATCCACTACATACAGCCTCTTATCACATGCTTTTTTATTAGCTTTTCACAACAAAAGACTGCTAATTCATGTGTGCCATATAGATAACATTGTGCTCACTCCCGTGGAGTTGTGTAGGACACATCACTAATTTTCTAAAATGCATGGCAACAGATAATAAATAAATAGCCATGTGATGAAGAGGCTTAGATATAAGGTAATTACAGAGGTAACAAATATATTAATATTACCATGTTGACTGTGCAAAACTGGGGAATGGGTAGTAAAGGGATTATCTATTTCTTTAAACAATACAAATTTTGGAGCAGACTGTCTCTTTAACGTTCAATATCAATTCATGACATGTATGCAGTTCATAATTTCATTTAACTTTTTAAAGGACCAGTAAACACAGTATATTTGCATAATCAACAAATGCATGATAACAAGACAATGCAATAGCACTTAGTCTGAACTTCAAGTGAGTAGTAGATTTTTTTATGACAAATTTCAGTTATGTCTTTTTCCTTTTTCCACTCTTCCTGTATCATGTGGCAGCCATCAGCCAATCACAAATGCATATACATATATCCTGTGAATTCTTGCACATGCTCAGTAGTAGCTGGTGACTCAAAAAGTGTAAATATAACAAGACTGTGCACATTTTGTTAATAGAAGTAAATTGGAATGTTTTTTAAAAATGCATACTCTATCTGAATAATGAAAGTTTAATTTTGACTTGTGTTCCTTTAATTAAAGGGACAGTAAACATCTTCTAAATACAAGATATTTCTATTATATTGTTATAAAATATGTATCAGTCAAGTCTGAATATTTTTAAAACAAATAAATATCTTGTTTGCTATATTTGTTTTTCAATAGCAAACCTCCAAGCCCCACTTGGCTCATTTGAAGGTCTGGACTTGAAGGGACAGTATAGTCAAAATTAAACTTTCATGATTTAAATGGGGCATGCAATTTTAACAACTTTCCAATTTACTTTTATCATCAATTTTGCTTTGTTCTCTTGGTATTCTTTGTTGCAAATTAAATCTATGTAGGCTCATATGCTAATTTCTAAGCCCTTGAAGGCTGCCGCTTATCTCAGTGCATTTTGAGAGTATTTCACAGCTAGACAGCACTAGCTCATGTGTGCCGTATAGAAAACATTGTGCTCACTCCGTGGAGTTATTTTCGAGTCAGCACTGATTGGCTAAAATGCAAGTCTGTCAAAAGAACTGAAATAATAGGGCAGTCTGCAGAGGCTTAGATAAAAAGGTAATCACAGAGGTAAAAAACATAATTTATGCTTACCTGATAAATTTATTTCTCTTGTAGTGCATCCAGTCCACGGATCATCCATTACTTATGGGATATTCTCCTTCCCAACAGGAAGTTGCAAGAGGATCACCCACAGCAGAGCTGCTATATAGCTCCTCCCCTAACTGTCATATCCAGTCATTCGACCGAAAACAAACAGAGAAAGGAGAAACCATAGGGTGCAGTGGTGACTGTAGTTTATTTAAAATTTAGACCTGCCTTAAAAGGACAGGGCGGGCCGTTTACTGGATACACTACAAGAGAAATAAATTTATCAGGTAAGCATAAATTATGTTTTCTCTTGTTAAGTGTATCCAGTCCACGGATCATCCATTACTTATGGGATACCAATACCAAAGCTAAAGTACACGGATGATGGGAGGGACAAGGCAGGATTAAGCGGAAGGAACCACTGCCTGAAGAACCTTTCTCCCAAAAACAGCCTCAGAAGAAGCAAAAGTATCAAATTTGTAAAATTTGGAAAAAGTGTGAAGCGAAGACCAAGTCGCGGCCTTGCAAATCTGTTCAACAGAGGCCTCATTTTTAAAGGCCCAGGTGGAAGCCACAGCTCTAGTAGAATGAGCTGTAATCCTTTCAGGGGGCTGCTATCCAGCAGTCTCATAGGCTAGGCATATTATGCTCCGAAGCCAAAAGGAAAGAGAGGTTGCCAAACAGGGTAGATGTTTGACGAAAATCTTTAGTAGCTTGTAAGTAAAACTTCAAGGCACGGACTACGTCCAGATTATGTAAAAGACGTTCCTTCTTTGAAGAAGGATTAGGACACAATGATGGAATAACAATCTCTTGATTGATATTCTTGTTAGAAACCACCTTAGGTAAAAACCCAGGTTTGGTACGCAGGACTACCTTATCTGCATGAAAAATCAGATAAGGAGAATCACATTGTAAGGCAGATAGCTCAGAGACTCTCCGAGCCGAGGAAATAGCCATCAAAAACAGAACTTTCCAAGATAAAAGTTTAATATCAATGGAATGAAGGGGTTCCAACGGAACTCCTTGAAGAACTTTAAGAACCAAGTTTAAGCTCCACCGGGGAGCAACAGGTTTAAACACAGGCTTAAATCTAACCAAAGCCTGGCAAAATGCCTGGACGTCTGGAACCTCTGCCAGACGCTCATGCAAAAGAATAGACAGAGCAGAAATCTGTCCCTTTAAGGAACTAGCTGATAATCCTTTGTCCAAGCCCTCTTGGAGAAAAGACAATATTCTAGGAATCCTAACCTTACTCCATGAGTAATTCTTGGATTCACACCAATAAAGATATTTACTCCATATCTTGTGGTATATTTTCCTGGTAACTGGCTTTCGTGCCTGTATTAAAGTATCAATGACTGACTCGGAGAAGCCACGCTTTGATAGAATCAAGTGTTCAATCTCCATGCAGTCAGTCTCAGAGAAATTAGATTTGGATGATTGAAAGGACCTTGTATCAGAAGGTCCTGTCTTAGAGGCAGAGTCCATGGTGGAAAGGATGACATGTCCACTAGGTCTGCATACCAAGTCCTGTGTGGCCACGCAGGTGCTATCAGAATCACCGATGCTCTCTCCTGTTTGATTTTGTCAATCAGTCGAGGGAGCAGAGGAAACGGTGGAAACACATAAGCCAGGTTGAAGAACCAAGGCGCTGCTAGAGCATCTATCAGCGTCGCTTCTGGGTCCCTGGACCTGGATCCGTAACAAGGAAGCTTGGCGTTCTGGCGAGACGTCATGAGATCCAACTCTGGTTTGCCCCAATGATGAATCAACTGAGCAAACACCTCCGGATGGAGTTCCCACTCCCCCGGATGGAAAGTCTGATGACTTAGAAAATCCGCCTCCCAGTTCTCCACGCCTGGGATATGGATTGCTGACAGGTGGCAAGAGTGGTACTCTGCCCAGCTAATTATATTTGAGACTTCTAACATCGCTAGGGAACTCCTGGTTCCCCCTTGATGGTTGATGTAAGCCACAGTCGTGATGTTGTCTGACTGAAATCTGATGAACCTCAGTGTTGCTAACTGAGGCCAAGCCAGAAGAGTATTGAATATCGCTCTTAACTCCAGAATATTTATTGGAAGGAGTTTCTCCTCCTGAGTCCACGATCCCTGTGCCTTCAGGGAATTCCAGACTGCACCCCAACATAGAAGGCTGGCATCTGTTGTTACAATTGTCCAATCTGGCCTGCGAAAGGTCATACCCTTGGACAGGTGTACCCGAGACAACCACCAGAGAAGAGAATCTCTGGTCTCTTGATCCAGATTTAGCAGAGGGGACAAATCTGTGTAATCCCCATTCCACTGACTCAGCATGCATAATTGCAGCGGTCTGAGATGAAGGCACGCAAATGGCACACCATTAAGCCGATTACCTCCATACACTGAGCTACTGAAGGGCGCGGAATTGAGTGAAGAACACGGCAAGCATTTAGAAGTTTTGATAACCTGGACTCCGTCAGGTAAATTTTCATTTCTACAGAATCTATAAGAGTCCCTAAGAAGGAGACTCTTGTGAGTGGGGATAGAGAACTCTTTTCCTCGTTCACTATCCACCCGTGCGACCTCAGAAATGCCATAACTATCTCTGTATGAGACTTGGCAACTTGAAAGCTTGACGCCTGTATCAGGATGTCGTCTAGACACAGAGCCACCGCTATGCCTCGCGGTCTTAGAACCGCCAGAAGTGAGCCCAGAACCTTTGTAAAGATTCTCGGGGCTGTAGCCAACCCGAAGGGAAGAGCTACAAATTGGTAATGCCTGTCTAGAAAGGCAAACCTTAGAAACCGATGATGATCTTTGTGAATCGGTATGTGAAGGTAGTCATCCTTTAAGTCCACTGTGGTCATGTACTGACCTTCTTGGATCATGGGTAGAATGGTCCGAATAGTTTCCATTTTGAAAGATGGAACTCTGAGGAATTTGTTTAAGATCTTTAGATCCAAAATTGGTCTGAAGGTTCCCTCTTTTTTGGGAACCACAAACAGATTTGAATAAAAAACCTGTCCTTGTTCCGTCCGCGGAACTGGATGGATCACTCCCATAACTAGGAGGTCTTGCACACAGCGTAGGAATGCCTCTTTCTTTATCTGATTTGCAGATAGCCTTGAAAGATGAAATCTCCCTTGTGGAGGGGAAGCTTTGAAGTCCAGAAGATATCCCTGAGATATGATCTCCAATGCCCAGGGATCCTGAACATCTCTTGCCCACGCCTGGGCGAAGAGAGAAAGTCTGCCCCCTACTAGATCCGTCGCCGGATAGGGGGCCGTTCCTTCATGCTGTCTTAGAGGCAGCAGCAGGCTTTCTGGCCTGCTTGCCTTTGTTCCAGGACTGGTTAGGTTTCCAGGCCTGCTTAGATTGAGCAAAAGTTCCCTCTTGTTTTGAAGCGGAGGAAGTTGATGCTGCACCTGCCTTGAAATTTCGAAAGGCACGAAAATTAGACTGTTTGGCCTTTGCTTTGGCCCTGTCCTGAGGAAGGGTGTGACCCTTACCTCCAGTAATGTCAGCAATAATTTCCTTCAAACCAGGCCCGAATAAGGTCTGCCCCTTGAAAGGAATGTTGAGTAATTTAGACTTCGAAGTCACATCAGCTTACCAGGATTTAAGCCATAGCGCCCTACGCGCTTGGATGGCGAATACGGAATTCTTAGCCGTTAGTTTAGTCAAATGAACAATGGCATCAGAAACAAATGAGTTAGCTAGCTTAAGTGTTCTAAGCTTGTCAATAATTTCAGTCAATGGAGCTGTATGGATGGCCTCTTCCAGGGCCTCAAACCAGAATGCCGCCGCGGCCGTGACAGGCGCAATGCATGCAAGGGGCTGTAAAATAAAACCTTGTTGTATAAACATTTTCTTAAGGTAACCCTCTAATTTTTTTATCCATTGGATCTGAAAAAGCACAACTGTCCTCAACCGGGATAGTAGTACGCTTTGCTAAAGTAGAAACTGCTCCCTCCACCTTAGGGACCGTCTGCCATAAGTCCTGTGTAGTGGCGTCTATTGGAAACATTTTTCTAAATATAGGAGGTGGGGAAAAAGGCACACCCGGTCTATCCCACTCCTTGCTAATAATTTCTGTAAGCCTTTTAGGTATAGGAAAAACATCAGTACACACCGGTACCGCATAGTATTTATCCAGCCTACACAATTTCTCTGGTACTGCAACTGTGTTACAGTCATTCAGAGCAGCTAATACCTCCCCAAGCAACACACGGAGGTTCTCAAGCTTAAATTTAAAATTAGAAATCTCTGAATCAGGATTCCCTGAATCAGAGATGTCACCCACAGACTGAAGCTCTCCGTCCTCATGATCTGCATATTGTGACGCAGTATCAGACATGGCCCTTACAGCATCTGCGCGCTCTGTATTTCTCCTAACCCCAGAGCAATCGGGCTTGCCTCTTAATTCAGGCAACCTGGATAATACCTCTGACAGGGTATTATTCATGATTGCAGCCATGTCCTGCAAGGTAATCGCTATGGGCGTCCCTGATGTAATTGGCGCCATATTAGCGTGCATCCCCTGAGCGGGAGGCGAAGGGTCTGACACGTGGGGAGAGTTAGTCGGCATAACTTCCCCCTTGTCAGAATCTTCTGGTGATATTTCTTTTATAGTTAAAGACTGATCTTTACTGTTTAAGGTGAAATCAATACATTTAGTACACATTCTCCTATAGGGCTCCACCATGGCTTTCAAACATAATGAACAAGTAGTTTCCTCTGTGTCAGACATGTTTAAACAGGCTAGCAATGAGACTAGCAAGCTTGGAAAACACTTTAAACAAGTTTACAAGCAATATAAAAAACGTTACTGCACCTTTAAGAAACACAAATTTTGTCAAAATTTGAAATAACAGTGAAAAAAGGCAGTTAAACTAACGAAATGTTTACAGTGTATGTAACAAGTTAGCAGAGCATTGCACCCACTTGCAAATGGATGATTAACCCCTTAATACCCAAAAAATAATAAAAGACAAAAACGTTTTTTTTTTTGTTTTTTTTTCAAACAGTCACAACAACTGCCACAGCTCTACTGTGGCTTTTTACCTCCCTCAAAAACGAATTTGAAGCCTTTTGAGCCCTCCAGAGATGTCCTGGATCATGCAGGAAGAAGCTGGATGTCTGTGTCTGTAATTTTTGCTGTGCAAAAAAACGGCAAAATAGGTCCCTCCCACTCATATTACAACAGTGGAAAACCTAAGGAAACTGTTTCTAGGCCAAATTCAAGCCAGCCATGTGGAAAAAAACTAGGCCCCAATAAGTTTTATCACCAAATACATATAAAAACGATTAAACATGCCAGCAAACGTTTTATATTACATTTTCATAAGAGTATGTATCTCTATTAATAAGCCTGATACCAGTAGCTCTCACTGCATTTAAGGCTTTACTTACATTAATCCGGTATCAGCAGCATTTTCTAGCAAATTCCATCCCTAGAAAAATATTAACTGCACATACCTTATTGCAGGAAAACCTGCACGCCATTCCCTCTCTGAAGTTACCTCACTCCTCAGAATATGTGAGAACAGCAATGGATCTTAGTTACTTCTGCTAAGATCATAGAAATCACAGGCATATTCTTCTTCTAAATACTGCCTGAGATAAACAGTACACTCCGGCACCATTTAAAAATAACAAACTTTTGATTGAAGAATAAACTAAGTATAAAACACCACACTCCTCTTACGACCTCCATCTTGGTTGAGGCTTGCAAGAGAATGACTGGATATGACAGTTAGGGGAGGAGCTATATAGCAGCTCTGCTGTGGGTGATCCTCTTGCAACTTCCTGTTGGGAAGGAGAATATCCCATAAGTAATGGATGATCCGTGGACTGGATACACTTAACAAGAGAAAGTATATTAATGTAACTTTGTTGGTTATGCAAAACTGGGGAATGGGTAATACAGATTATCTATCTTTTTTATACAATAAAAATTCGGAAACAGACCGTCCCTTTGAGTCTGCAGCTGACATTAGACCCAGTTATCATGTTAGTATAAAGTGTATTGTTGTGCATTTTTTACAGACACAGGCATTCGACCACCTTCTTAGCCGCCTAATGCAGAAGTAGGCAGCCCCTTGTTGAATTCGGCTCTTTTCGGAACCAGATTTATGCTTGTGAAAGATCAATACTCTAAGATCCAGATTTGCACACATGTTAGTGTGGTGATTTTTCAAAAGCATAAATCCGGCTCTGAAAAGAGCCGAAGTCAATGAGGGGCCACCTACTCCTGCAATAGGCAGCTAAAAAAGCTGCCGAATGCCCATGTCTAAATTTTTATCTGTTAAAGCCAATTAGGGAAACATATGAAGCAGATTTAGTATTGATACGTAGAAAATTTGGTTTTTCAGTTCCAAGAGTTACAAAATCCTTAGTTTTCAAAACTAAATTACATGAAAAAGGAGCAAAATAAATAATAAAAGTATATTGCATAGTTGTTTAATATGCATAACTAATCATTTTATTTTAAAATGTCAAGGTATGTACTCTTCCTTTAAAATGTTTTAACCTCTAAACACTTAATTGCAATCATAAATGAAAATCCTGGTGATCTTATTTAATTTGATCATAACTTTTATTGTTTACATTTTGGCATTTTAAGCAATGTTTTTTTTACATTTTAATTAAACTTAAAACTGATTGTGCTCAGTAACCTCTTGCTACTGGGAATTTCATAGAAAAACTTGCCCAAAAGATCGGAGACATTTTGCTATCACTCCATTTAAACAGAAATAGAGCCTTGTTTTTTTAGATTTACCTATCAAAATATATATATTTTTTTATTTTTTTTATTTTAAATATTTTTATTGAGGATTATATGCATAACAATAAGGTTCCAATATACATATCTATATGATACACATTCTGAAAAGATAAAAAGAAAGAAGGTGTAGGCAGGATACAGTGAAAACATGGGAACACAGTCGTGTTTACATAATGACAAGCTTCTATCCTCATTTTTTTAACTAACATTATATTCATATACCTCAGAATAAAATATGATGCTATAAAAGGTAGAAAATTTGGTTTTTCAGTTCCAAGAGTTACAAAATCCTTAGTTTTCAAAACTAAATTACATGAAAAAGGAGCAAAATAAATAATAAAAGTATATTGCATAGTTGTTTAATATGCATAACTAATCATTTTATTTTAAAATGTCAAGGTATGTACTCTTCCTTTAAAATGTTTTAACCTCTAAACACTTAATTGCAATCATAAATGAAAATCCTGGTGATCTTATTTAATTTGATCATAACTTTTATTGTTTACATTTTGGCATTTTAAGCAATGTTTTTTTTACATTTTAATTAAACTTAAAACTGATTGTGCTCAGTAACCTCTTGCTACTGGGAATTTCATAGAAAAACTTGCCCAAAAGATCGGAGACATTTTGCTATCACTCCATTTAAACAGAAATAGAGCCTTGTTTTTTTAGATTTACCTATCAAAATATATATATTTTTTTATTTTTTTTATTTTAAATATTTTTATTGAGGATTATATGCATAACAATAAGGTTCCAATATACATATCTATATGATACACATTCTGAAAAGATAAAAAGAAAGAAGGTGCAGGCAGGATACAGTGAAAACATGGGAACACAGTCGTGTTTACATAATGACAAGCTTCTATCCTCATTTTTTTAACTAACATTATATTCATATACCTCAGAATAAAATATGATGCTATAAAAGGTTAAGACTGGACAAGGTAGGTAATATTCCGTTGTCCGCATCTGATAGACCCGATATTGTAAATATATTTGATATTGTGAGTAAGCGTGTATGCCTAAGAATAAAAAGGATTTAGCTGTGTAGGGATGCCATACATATATAAAAATAAAAAGGGGAAGGTAGAGGGAAATTGATGAAACAGATAATATGTAAATAAAGGTGCTACCACTTGCTTGATTTGATTTATGCCTAAGGATTCTTCCCCTATGAAAGGTTGCTGTTTCTGCAATTTAGTACTGCCTATTATTCATGTTACCTACTCTGGGGTCACCTGGGTACATTGCAGATTATAAACAGTGGCTTCGGCTGTACTAGGCAGTGTAGTTATCAAAATTGTGAACTTTCAGGGGGCGAATAGTTAATACATAACAATTCCAATATGTATATGCAGTACGCCCTCTAATGAAAGAAATAACGGGCAGGATAAAATACAGTCGTGAGGGGCTTAGGTGTGTTAGCATGTTGACATGTTACTCTCCCCAGTTTTAGCTAGCCTTACTTTCATTTGCATCTATATAAAATATGAATCTCACTGACATGGTTTTATAAGTATATTTGATAAGAGGTTTTTGTGTCCTCAAATTAACACTGCCTGAGGTTCATATTACCTAATCCCTATGTTTCTCCACAGATTAAAAACAGTTGTGCTAAGTGCCATGGGAAACCTATCCAAGTTATGCATACTCAATGAGTGATTCAAACATTTCTAACTTTAACGTTCTAAGTGAGCTCCTTAAACTGAGCTAAACAAATATGCAGAAGTGACAAGACATCTCATGTTGACGCTGCCAGTAAAAGTTATAACTCTACCCCCAGTGTCTCTTTAGAAAAGTCTGTTCGGGGCCTATGACCATGCGGGCTGTCGGGGGTCTGAGATCTGTGGCTGCCATCATATTTATTTTTATTTTCCCCTCGGATTTGTTTAACTGCAGGAGGTCTGGTCCGGTTGCGATTTTGCTCGTTTTGGGTAATCCTCTCTGTTCCCTATGCAATGTGGCTATTGCTGGGGCATCCCCCCACCGCTGCTCACCGCTATAGGTATCTTCCATGATTTGAGGACCCAGCCATGTTATCCATGATCTGAGCCCTCCTCGGGCTGGCATCAAGGCTGAGACCGGTAGTGTCAGAGCTGTAATGATGCGTGGAGGTTCCGCTTTGTATGCGTCTGAGGCCAGAGAGGTCTGCTCTGCACCACGCTGCTCTCTCGATATAGGTAGGTCATCGGCAGCGCTGGTGCAGTTGTCCCCCTTTGTCTCCGCTTATTCCTTCAGGTAGCTCACCGTTTCTTTTACCTCTGATATGCGGGCCAGCAGAAAGTCATATGGGGCTCCCTCTATAAGCTTGTGCATGAGGGACGCTAGTTTTGCAGGAAAGTCCTCAGTGTATTCTAGATAGCTCTCTTCCAACATGTCCGCCACACCCTGAGGTTCTGTCTTCTCCGTGTCTTGGTTCTGGTCGCAGTAAATATTGTGCCAGACAGCAGGTCAGATGATTGTCCAGTCTGTGATAAGTGTTGAAGAGGTTCAGTAAGTCCGTATATGAAGACAGCACTGATGACCCGGCTTCCCGGGGGGGGGGGGGTGGATGCCTTGTAGTAGTAGGCCGCCGCCTAAGGCTCATATGTTCCGATCTGGGCTCTCAGTGTCGTAAAAACAGCCAGGAAAAGACACACTAGGTCACAACTGCTAGAGCTATTAGGTGTAGTATAGTGTGCATCTATTCCAGCCGTTAAAAGTATAATAATCGGCGGATTATTAGAGATCTTGCTGGAGCCGACAGAAAATGTGTCCTCTTCAGGACACTGCACAGACACGCCCCCAAAATATATATATATATATATATATATATATGTATATATATATTAGTAGACAACCCAAGGTATTGATCTAGGCCCATTTTGGTATGTTTCATGCCACTGTTTCGCCGGCAAAAACTGTTTTTCTCGCTGAAATTATTTATGTACCGCTTGTGCAGTCATAACAAAAATGGTTGTTAAAGCTTCTCTTAAATCCCCTTTGTTCAGAAATAGCAGACATGCATGGCTTTGTCATTACGTTTTAGTAATTAGAAGGCCGCTAATTGCAGCTGCACAGTGTGCACCACAATTTTTTTATTCCAAGCAGTGAAGGGGTTAATCAGGTATCTTATAATGGTTATTTTTAGCTGTAGTGAAGAGATTACCAGCCCACCTGACACCACCCACCCACCCACCCCCTGACCCCTACCTGATCCCTCCCAAACAGCTCTCTTCTCTCCCTCATCCCCCACTGGTTGCCACCTTCAGACAGGCCAGTATGCAGTTTCGGATTATATGTACATTTTTAAAAAATTCTGTAGTGTCGGGAACTCTGTTCACCCACCCACCTTCCTGAACCCCACCAAACAGCTCTCTAACCCTTCCTGCTCTATCTAATACATGCCATCTTAGGTACTTTTTTATGTTTTATTTTATTTATATATATAAAAAATGTTTCTGTAGTGTAGTGATCCCATACCCTCCACAACTTTTTCTGTATGTAGGGAATACCTCCTCTGAATCGCCCCTCCTGCGATGCACTGCCCGCCCACTCCTCTCCTTGACTCCCACACAACCCACGGCAGCACCGCAAGCCAATGCAAACAGTGACACTGAGTGTGACTGATGGCATCATTGGTCTACTTTCATATAGTAAAAGGAGCACGATCAGCACTCCCATACCATATGAAGGCAGATTCCTTCTGCCTCTGGCTGTGATTTTAGATGTGAGGACTGACAGCTGGGACTGCAGCATGAGGCAGAAGGTAAGAAGTAGGCACTATGTCAACAGAGTACACTAGCTAAAGTACCCTGTGACGTAGTACCTATGTCCTGGTGGCTTATAGGGTTAATATGTAGGTTGGGCATATGAACAGTTGATTTCCAAAAGTTCAAGGCTGCAGAGTTTGAAAAGACCAAAATGTCTATAAAAAAATGATGGAAAATGTTCTTAATGGAACACTAAAGTCAAAATTAAGCTTTCATTATTTAGATAGAGCATGCAGCATTAAAAAAAACATTCCATTAACTTCCATTATCCAAATATGCACAATCCTTTTTTATTTAAACTTTCTAAAGCACCAGCTTCTACTGTGCATATGCAAGAGTGCATACATATATTAATTTTGTGATTGGCTAATGGCTGTCACATGACACAGGGAGGAAAACTAGCTTTTAAATTTACTCATTTGAAATTAAAAGTAAGTGCTATTGCTTACATTGTGTATCTGTTGATTATGCAATTCTACTGTATTAATGGTCCTTTAATTAAATTAAATTCTACTTTTAAACAGTCCTCATGCAAGTAAAGGGGTTTTATCACACTCCTAAGAGAATTGAAAAGCTTGTGCTAAGTGGATTTTCTAAAATAGCTTGGAAATGAAAAACATGGGAAAAGCCAAGAAAGTTACTTCAAATGTGAAAGGATTGGAATAATAGTCATTCGCCTAGATTACGGGTTTTGCGCTAAACAGGATGTGAAAATAACGTGAAAAAATTTTGCGTTATTTCACTCTCCATAGCGCTGCCATTACGAGTTACTGAAAAGCCTCCTTGTGCTATGCGTTATGGTGCGTTAAGCTCCAGACCGTACTAAAGCCAAGGGTTGAGTTTATGTGCTCGTACACGCTTTCCTCCATAGACATCAATGGGGAGAAAGTGAAAAAAAACTAAAACCTGAAGTTCGGAATGGCAAATCACTGTAACGCTACCCCATTGATGTCTATGAGGAAAAGAAAGTTACATTTAAATCTAACACCCTAACATAATCCCCTAGTCTAAACACCCCTAATCCGCCGCTTACGACATCGGCCACCCTAAATAAAGTTATTAACCCCTAATCCTCTGCTCCCCGACATCGCCGCCACTAATGAAAGCTATTAACCCCTAATCATACGCTCCCAAACATTGCCACCACTAAATAAAGTTATTAACCCCTAATCCGCCGCTCCCCGACATCGCCGACACCTAAATAATAGTTAACAACCCCTAATCCGCTGCTCCCCAACATCGCCGACACTAATAAAAGCTATTAACCCCTAATCCGCCGCTCCCCGACATCGCTGACACCTAAATAAAAGCTAATAACCCCTAATCCGCTGCTCCCCAACATTGCCGACACTAATAAAAGCTATTAACCCCTAATCCTCCGCTCCCCGACATCGCCGACACCTAAATAACCTATTAACTCCTAAACCTCCACCACCCCACATTGCAAAAAACTAAATTAAACTATTAACCCCTAAACTTAACACCCCCTTACTTTAAATTAAAATTAAAATAAATAAAAACTTACCTGTGAAATAAAAAAAAAACTAAGTTTAAACTATAAATTAACCTAACATTTATATTCTAATAAAATAAAAAAAACTACTAATTAAAAAATCTAAATTACAAATTTAAAAAAACCTAAAATTAAGAAAAAGTGTAAAAAATCTAAAATTACAAAAAATTATAAACACTAAATTATTAAAAATAAAATCACTAAGATTACAAAAAATAAACTAAATTATAAAAAAATAAAAACAATTACACCTAATCTAATAGCCCTATAAAAATAAAAACCCAAAATAAAAATACCCCCTAACCTACAATAAACTACAAATAGCCCTTAAAAGGGCCTTTTGTAGGGCATTGCCCTAAGTTAAACAGCTCTTTTACCTATAAAAAAAAAAATATAAAGTCCCCCAACAGTGAAATCCACCACCCAACCAACCCCCTAAATTAAAAAAACCTAAGTCTAAAAAAAAAAAACTAAGGTACCCATTGCCCCAAAAAGGGTATTTGTATGGGCATTGCCCTTAAAAAGGCATTATGATTTTTTTTTTACTCATTCAGCTCTTTTACAATTGCCCAAAGCCCTAATCTAAAAAAAAAAAACCCTCCATAACCCCATAAAATCTACTCCAGTTTCCTGAAGTCCGGACATTCATCTTCATCCAGGCGGCGAAAAGTTTTCATCCTAGGGTTACACCTCGGGGACGTCTTCTATCTTATATAGTACTCTAGCAAGCTGCTGTTTTATAACCTTAACATTTCATTACAATTTATATAGGGATGAAAAATATAATAGAAACAAATAAATATATATCTTAAATGCTATAATGTTATGATGAGGAATGAATTTAATTGATCAATGCACACAAGAGTCACTGGCTTATATTCATAAAGACTCATGAGACTGTTGAGGGTTCTCATTGAAGGTGAGGACATGGTCTAAATTCATTGAGCAACACTTCATCTATTTTTTCTACAGATTTATTAATGGGTATGGAAATACATATTCAAAGAAACAAAGGATATCTAAAATAAAGTCTGAAATATATATATAGACAAATTGGGACATTGTATGTTCTGACAGGATGTTGCCTTTTCAACATACGGATGCACCACGATTGGTATACAAGAGAGCATCAAACCTACGGGACATTTTAGTACATAATGATCTTATACGTTGTTACCAACATGACTCTTGGCTTAGAAACTGGAGAAAACATGGTTGTTTTAAATGTGGTGATTGCACCACTTGCAACGGTATGATCTCTGGTCCAATATGCCATCATCAATTCAATGGATGAAGATACATTGTCTCACTTGCACTAGCGAATATGTCATATACATCCTGTATTGCCCGTGTTCCCTGGTATATGTCAGTAAAATTACCACCTCTTTTCATGAGACGATGGTCAACCATTGTTGTGTTGTCAGGGAAGCGATAAAAAAATTGGACTTCAGATAAGCATGTGGCACGCCACTTTGCACAGGAATATATATACACTCACCGGCAACTTTATTAGGTACACCTTGCTAGTACCGGGTTGGATCCTCTTTTGCCTTCAGAACTGCCTTAATCCTTAAGGCATAGATTCAACAAGGTGTTGGAAACATTCCTCAGAGATTTTGATCAATATTGACATGATAGCATCATCCAGTTGCTGCAGATTTGTCGGCTGCACATCCATGATGCAAATCTCCCGTTCCACCACATCCAAAAAGTGCTTTATTGGATTGAGATCTGGTGACTGTGGAGTCCATTAGAGTACAGTGAACTTATTTTCATGTTCAAGAAACCAGTTAGAGATGATTTGAGCTTTGTGACATTCCCCTTTCTTCCCCATTCTGATGCTCAGTTTGAATTTCAGAAAGACGCCTTCACCACGTTTAGATGCCCAAATGCATTGAGTTGCTGCCATTTGTGTTACCAAGCAATTGAATAGGTGTACCTAGTAAAGTGACCGGTGAGTATATATATATAAAGCAAAGGAAGAGGTTTCCAGACGGTATTCCAGTAAAACAAGAAAGTTTATTAAGCCAAAAATAAAAGCAATAGCATGCAAGCCAAGCTAATCCAGGGTAAAAGTGCTGACAGAAACAACCAAGGCTGACGCATTTCAGCTCATCAGAGCCGTGCTCATAGATCTGTGGTCGCTCTGTCTTAACAGCCTTATTATACACACATAGGTTAATTAATTAATTAAAAACAATTGAAACAGCACCAAACATCATATTAACCATTTCATTGTAATCAATTACATCTATATAATTGTATAGAAAACTCTGGCTGCAAATAAATATAATTACAAAATAATCCTACCAAATTTTAATGCTATATTCTAACTAAATAGGTAGGGTAAAAACAAAACAAAAGTGTAATTCAAATATATGTAAAACATTATTCTTAGTGATACCTATAGATATATTCATGTAAACTATAAACAGAGAAATTATTAAGAATAAAACCAGTCCAATATGTGTTATTATAAATACTTATTATTCTAGTTGGGAACGGAAGTATTTCATGCTAAATCCCAAAGAGAAAGGAATCCCATACATCAGTCCAAAAGACCACCCTATCTAGGTAGAAATATATAGGATGCTTGAAAATAATGCTGTACTTTCTTAAGGTCAGAAAACTTATGTTCACATTATCTATATTAGACTATAATTTTTAGATGTGTAATTTTTTAGATTTATAATTTTTAGATGTGTAATTTTTAGATTATATGGGGGGACTTAAATAATTTGTGTTGGAGATAACTATTGCCAGTAATTGATTAAATCAAATCTGGAATTAAAACCCCCGGTGTTCTAGTTTTTAAGCGGTATATCCAATATACTTCTCTTTTGCTTAAAATTTTGTCTAAATCCCCACCTCTAACAGAGAGGGAGACTTTTTCTACAATTGTCCACCTAAAAGATTCTGTATTATGTGTATGATCAAAATACGAAATCAAAATACAAAAGAAGAAAGGAGGTTAATAGACATACTATACCTCCACAGTAAGGGAATTCAGCACTCTTTATTCAGATGGGATTCTAGACCAAAAATTGAGACACAGATATCTCCAGTGCAGGCTGCAAACAAACCTGTTTATTCACCCATAACAAGGAAAACCACACACAAAACTGTATTCACAACTGCTTAGATAAAGAAGTCTACATATGTCCTTACTGTGGAGGTATAGTATGTCTATAAACCTCCTTTCTTCTTTTGTATTTTGATTATAAATTCCTTAGGGTCTGCACCACTGCCCTTAATGTGGGCCTAAAAGTTTTTGCTCCAGAGGCGTAACTAGAAACCACCGGGCCCAGGGGCAAGAATCTAAGAATAAATGTTTAATTTAAAATGTAAATTTAACTGGAAATGATAATGAGAATGTAATGTTTAATTTAAAATCTTTAGGTCTGAGGAATAAATCATGTTATGTTCCAAATACATCAAATTCAGGGGTAGAAACGTGCATAAAATGTGTGCAAAATGATATAAAGATGTTATTAACTAAGGCCTAGATTTAGAGTTCGGCGGTAGATCGCCTGCTAACGCCACGCGTGTTTTATGTCTAACGCACGGCATTGTTTGACTCCGGTATTTAGAGTACAAATAAGACCATCTAACGATGCTCCTAACGCGTGTATGTCACACGCGTAATCCTGCCCGCGTTAGACAGTCTCCCATAGAGATCAATGGGAAAGGCAAAAAATTGATTTTTTTCACCTAACACTCGATCTCGCGAGAATACGCACAGCTCGGTCATATGACGCATACCACATCATGCACAACAATAACACGCCGCAAATGTCACAACAACAATCAATCAACAAAGCACACAAGCATTACACATTCACAAGCGGGGGGATTTGAAATAAAATTTAATAAGGGGAATACGCATATACTTTAAGATGCGGAAATTCGCAAAATAACAACAAGGAATAAAAAATATATACATACACTAGAAAAATATTCGCATTCAATATCACTATATATTAGGACAAACATACATATACAACACTTCAATAATACCACACCATCGCAAATTCACATTTAAAAAGAATACTATTGGACAATGTTAGAGAAAACGACCACTATGACATCATCGCATTCTACACATTCCACAAATAACTCAAAATGAGCATGCGCAAATTTACACACCTAATACACATTGCACTAATATTAATTGCTAATAAAGCACACCTGAACACAATTTACAACGCAAATCGGTACATCATTAAACATTTACACAGGGTATATAAGCACCACACAAGCAGGGCTTCTTTGACTGTGTTGCTGGTGGGTCTTTGGAGATTGGAGGTTTAAGATTAGAGAGTTGGTGCATTATTGTGAGTGAGTTAGTGAGTTAGTGTTAGCGTGAGAGTCAGTTGTTAGTGTTATCGTGAGTTAGTGGGAGTGGGAGAGAGTCTGTTAGTGGGAGCGTGAGTGAGTTAGTGGGAGTGAGAGTTGTTAGTGAGAGTTGTTAGTGGGAGCGTCAGTTAGTGGTAGTTAGTGAGCGTTAGTGGGAGTGTTTGTTAGTGAGAATTAGTAGTAGTGTGAGTTAGCGAGCGAGTGATTTTTCTGTACACTTAACACATTTACACGCAAACACATTCAATACATACATACACTTATCAATAACACTACATACACTCCATACCCCATACCCCCTCATACTACACTCCATACCCCATTCCTTGTAGTCCCATTCCCTTTCATCCCATTTACTCTTATCCCATACCCCATACCCATCCCATACCCATCCCCTAGTTACATTTAGTTTACATATCCTCCTTTTAGTCTTATTCTTCTTTTGGTTTATTTAAATACTCCTTACCCTCTTTGTTTTTTTACATCCCTCTCACACTTTAAGCACCTTTTTTGTCTTTTTACTTCTTTATTTTGACCCCCTTTCATTTCATCACACTCACTTTTTGTTTGATTATTTGGGGTTTAGTTTAGGGAACAGATGGAGGCCAGGCAGGGGACAGGTAGAGGGGGGAGGAGAGGGAGGGGGAGAGGAACAGGGCAGGAAGGGGAGCAGGAAGGGGGGCAGGAAGCGGGGGTGGAAGCGGTGGGTGGACTCAGCCACTTGGTTCAAGATGACCAAGTGGCTGGGCCCAGTGGCGGTCAGAGTAGGGCTTCACAGTCCGGGAAACAGAGGGCATCGTCACAGGGGAAGGCCAAGGCGACTAGGGAGGCGAGGTTTTCGATGGAGGAGAAGGAGGCCCTCGTAGAGGCCTATATGGCCAGGCATAGGAGGCTGCAGCACCAGAAGACAACCCCGACTGACAAGAGGAGGCTCTGGAATGAGATCAGAAATGCAGTCAATGCAGTGGGTGGCCGGAACAGAGATCTGGATTCGATAAAACATCGCTACCGGGACTGTAAAATGGATCTCAAAAAAAAGTTAAGTCTGGAGGCCCGACATGCCGCAGGAACCGGTGGCGGACCTGCCCTGGAAATAGAATACTGCCGATGGGAGGAAATGTTGTGGCCCAGCATCTCCGAGGTGGAAGTAGTCGGTATCGGAGGAATTGATACCGGGAACCTGCCACTCTCATCTGACGGTAAGCTCATTGAACAATCAATTCACATACAAATGTATTTCAAGGGACACTATACGCAAACCTTTACTTTCATGATTGAGGTAGCGAATACAATTTGACAAAACATTCAAATGTACTTATATTACCTAATTTGAATCCTTCTTGAGATATATTTTAATGAAGAAATAGCCATGCACACGGTGAAACAATCACAGGAGGCAGCTATATTCTGCTAACAATCAGCATCTTATAAGCATATTTAGATATGCTTTTCAGCAAAGAATATCCAGAGAATGAAGCTAATTAGATAAGAAAAGTACATTAGAAAGTTGATAAAAAATGTATGCTTCTAAATCATGAAAGATAAAACATTGGGTTTCATGTCCCTTTAAGGATCAGATTAATGCTATAACGTTGTTTACACGCATTCAATTACTTTGCGGTTACATCAGTATCTAGGCTATAGGTTAGGTGTGCATTTAAACAGACTGAAAACAAACGCAAAAACATTCACATTGACCACAGATATCACAAACACGGTTTAGAAAAAGCGGAAATCGTATTGATTGTTTGTTAGATTTCAAAGTGGATTAATGATTCTGCATTTGTAATTGTATCGTAAGCTAAGTCATTTAAAGCTTGATTTGCAAATATGCTAATATATACATTTTTTTTTTTCTTTTTAAATATACAGAGTCTGTGGAGGAGGCAGCACAGGAAACACAGCCTCATGCATCTCCCCGGGATGAGAGTGGTGGGGAGGAATTTCCACTTCGGAGGGAAGAGGCCCCCTGTGACGAAGAGCGCACGGGAGCTGATGAAGAGGCCCCGGAAGCAGAGGAGGATCCCGCGGAACCAGAGGACCCTCAAGGACCCGCACACCGCCGTGCACGGGCACCCCGCCGTGCACGGGTACACCGCCAAGCACAACAAGAGGAAATAGCGGAGGTGCGGGTTCTACTGGACTACATAGACCAGATGCGTAACTCCTGGATATAAAATATCGAAGGACGCACTAGAATACTTGATGGCCAAAATCAAATAATTGAAGGACAAAACCAAATAATAAACATACTCAATAGAATCGAACAAGGCCAAAACAGAATCTTTCATCTGCACCAAGAGATGTTCAATTTTTTCCGGGAGGCGCATGCTGGTCTACCTCCTGGTCCGCCTCTTGCTGCTGGGCCTCTTGCTGCTGGGCCTCTTGCTGCTGGGCCTCCTCCTGCTGGCCCATCTCCTCCTGCCGGCCCATCTACTCCTGCCGGGCCATCTCCTCCTCTTCAGCCATCTCCTCCTCTTCAGCCATCTTCTCCTCCTCAGCCATCTTCTCCTCCTCAGCCATCTTCTCCTCCTCAGCCATCTTCTCCTCCTCACCTTGGTCGTCCCAGTACTCTTCCTTCCACTCTTCCCACAACATCTCCAAGGAGAACTCTTCGGAGTCGGCAGTTGCCCCTCCCAGAGCCTCAGCCCCGTGGGAAGAGGGGAAGGAAGAGGAAGTAAGTATTTGTTTTCATCTTTAATGTTTTTTTTATTTAATGTGTAATGGATAGGTATGTGATGATGTGGTTTTCAGACACTTGTGGACCACACTCTGTATATAATCTACTTCTATGGGACCGGGTCCATGGAGGCAGATTGTTTGCAGAGTGTGGGTTATAAGTGTGTGAAAACCACATCATCACATACCTATCCTTGTTCATGATATTGATTGGTTTCTGTGATGTGATGTCCAAACTGTTTCCCGAATCGCAAACAAAATTACCATTACAATTATCCATGATGGCATATTACTGTTTGAATGCCAATAACACAGCTTAAAGGGACAGTCAGAAAATTATTGATTACAAAGAAAACACTGTATTACGCATTATCAAGTTGGAAACAACAAAACATGGAGAAATACGTGTGACTTATGTGCTTAACCTTGTATCTATGACTATGAAAAATGACCACTTATTTGTTGTTCAGACATAACAACATTTTAGATATCAATGATCAATACATGGTAAATAATATGCTGTATGAGCACAATGTTTTACATATACAAATGCTATCCAAATGCCCTCTAGTGGTCAAATTGTATAATGATTACATGCACTCTTCAAGCTCGAAGAAATGAGCACACGAACCTCATAGGTTTAGCTAGCAAATTTAAATAAACACAGACAAATGATCAATTGGTGAGAAACATTTGATATCATTGATATTACAAAATTGACTTTTAGAATAATGAAAATCATTATTTGTTTTCTAAACTGTCCCTTTAACAAAATTACATATGCTAACACATATTTGAAGCTTGTTGGTATATCTACATGTACTTGTTCAAAAAATAAATATTGAAATCACATTTATATTGACGTGTTAAATAAAGTCTATTTTCTTAAAGAGACATTATTGTGTTAATTTTTTATTGGAAAGACATTTGTTTGAACAATGAATATGGTTTAAAGTCCTTTTAGGAGTGGGGGGGTGAAAATATGCTAACAATAATATATTTGAAGATTAAACAATGTGGAACTCATACATGATACAAAAATCAACATTTGCATTAAAGGGACAGTATACTATATTTTTAACAGAACTGTATGTAATAGACACTACTACAAACAACAAGATTAACATATACTGATATCAATATTACAAAGCTTCAAACACTTTCAAAGAAAATCGGGTTAGCTCTATTGAAAATATAGATGAACCCCCATTACAACCGTAAAACAAGACAATACCCCATCATTAACATATGAAAAGACCCTTTACACAAACAGGAGAAAGCTGGAGATGGTACTCACATGAAACTCAGAGGCTTTGCGAGGAGTCTGAAAATTACTTAAATTTTCTTAGAACAGAAGCAAAATGAAACGTATTTGTTAAACAATGGACTATCTAACTAGAGACAAAATAAAAGCTTTTGATTTATAATGTGAGTGTCTAATGAACCTTTAATAAAATATACAACGAAATTACATTTAGAAGAAGTCGGCATCATATATTTAGCATATGATAAAGATAAATGCATATTGATTACTTTATTCTAACACAATAGCGCATATTTATTAATTAGATATCTTTAACATTAAACACAACAGTCATTTTTCTGAAAAAGGAACATTGTTGACAAACATATTAAACAACATGGACCATAGAGATTTGCACTTGCCTCAAAATATCATATGCCTGAAAACATTTTGCTTTCGTTCGTTTATTCAACCAGACATCCAGCAAAAGAGAATGTGGTGGTCTTTATCAGCTACGGGTCAACAATGTAACATAATGCAAATAATACATATTCGCAAGGTTTTTAAAATTGGCTGCAGTCACAAACGTTTTTAACGTGCACAAACAAATATTGCGGGACTACGTAATCCAATCAGACGTTTTTTTACCTTTGCATGTGACGTCTTAACATGGCGCTTCCTTGATCACGTAAGAACGCCATCCAATGAAAGGCACATTCTTGATCACGTAAGAACGTCAGTCAATACAAGGAATCATTGGACAGCCTGGCAGGTAACGTCTTAAGCAACATGGCGCATCCGAGATCGCTGAAAAACCGCAGCCAATACAAGGACTCAGTGACATCTTGGCATATCACTAAGAAACGTATTTATATTTTAGGAACTAGTATGTGTCTAGATTGCTATCTAGGAATGTCACCAAATCATGAATCATCTTTTCGGACTTGACTGTCCATTGAACTATAGCTATGGTGTATATCTTTAACATTTAAAAGATACACATGAGAAATACATATGCCATTGATGTTTTAAGATATGTTTTGATTGTTTTGGAATAACAATAGTTATACATGGATTGATTAAACGTGTCATTTATTCAAGTTTAATTATGGTCAGCCTACCTATAGCCATATATGGGAGGAGAAGTATTTTGTTAACATATTTGTTAACAAATATTCATCATCTAAATTATTTGCATTACACACAGAGATTTATTTGGTTACACTTTTACAATAAGATAGAATTGAAAATGAAATACATGTGCTGTCAACATTACAATAAGATTGTTTATTAATAAGATTATATGTCCTTGTTCATGTAAAAAGGACAAAAACGCTTTAGAAATGGAAATACATTCATTAACAATTGTGCTCACCATCACTTAAAGGGACATGATTTTGTTTTTAAAAAGAGCATACACATAGACAATACTATTTCAATAAAATGAACACTTTACAGGGATTATATCATTGTATCAATACTCAGATCATTTGTTAAAGGTGCATCAATTCATGCAGAGTTTCTAAATACACACATGGATCTGAACATTGAAATATACATAGATACACAAATAACAATCTATATATACATATATAAAACAATTAATATGCTAATCATAATCATGCAATGATAAAGCTAAGAGAAAAATATATAAAGACAAATAATAAGATTACATTGGAGATGTTAATCTTAAAGTCATTTACAATTGTCTTACATATATGATTTTATTCTAAAAAATATTTTTGGTAGGTCCCTTTAAGGATCAACAACATAAACTAGAGCTTTCAAAAAATAACATGAAGAATCAGGACAAAGATTTGTGCAATGACATGTCTTTTATTAGTATGTAAGAAAACATCAACAACGTTTATAAATAATCTTGTAAAAATAAGGAATATATGAGCCATATGACAAGGTAACACAGTGCATCACAGTCCATGAAGAGAGTTACCAAGGGCCAGCATAGCCCCATTGGAGACATATGACAAGGTAAAAGAGTGCATCACAGTCCATGAAGAGAGTTGCCAAGGGCCAGCATAGCCCCATTGGAGACATATGACAAGGTAACACAGTGCATCACAGTCCATGAAGAGAGTTGCCAAGGGCCAGCATAGCCCCATTGGAGACATATGACAAGGTAACACAGTGCATCACAGTCCATGAAGAGAGTTGCCAAGGGCCAGCATGGCCCCATTGGAGACATATGACAAGGTAAAAGAGTGCATCACAGTCCATGAAGAGAGTTGCCAAGGGCCAGCATAGCCCCATTGGAGACATATGACAAGGTAACACAGTGCATCACAGTCCATGAAGAGTTGCCAAGGGCCAGCATAGCCCCATTGGAGACATATGACAAGGTAACACAGTGCATCACAGTCCATGAAGAGAGTTGCCAAGGGCCAGCATAGCCCCATTGGAGACATATGACAAGGTAACACAGTGCATCACAGTCCATGAAGAGAGTTGCCAAGGGCCAGCATAGCCCCATTGGAGACATATGACAAGGTAACACAGTGCATCACAGTCCATGAAGAGAGTTGCCAAGGGCCACCATAGCCCCATTGGAGACATATGACAAGGTAAAAGAGTGCATCACAGTCCATGAAGAGAGTTGCCAAGGGCCAGCATAGCCCCATTGGAGACATATGTCAAGGTAACACAGTGCATCACAGTCCATGAAGAGAGTTGCCAAGGGCCAGCATAGCCCCATTGGAGACATATGAGAAGGTAACACAGTGCATCACAGTCCATGAAGAGAGTTGCCAAGGGCCAGCATAGCCCCATTGGAGACATATGACAAGGTAAAAGAGTGCATCACAGTCCATGAAGAGAGTTGCCAAGGGCCAGCATAGCCCCATTGGAGACATATGACAAGGTAACACAGTGCATCACAGTCCATGAAGAGAGTTGCCAAGGGCCAGCATAGCCCATTGGAGACATATGACAAGGTAAAAGAGTGCAACAGGCACAACAATAAACTTTTAAAAAGGCCAAATGGCAACAATAAAACAAAAAAATCAACATGTGGATGGAGGATTCTTATCTGCCACCTTGGAGCATCTCCAGATCCTCCACTTACTGGTCACCCTCTTCATCGTCCTGTGCATGTCCAGCTCCAGATTCAGGCCTTGAACTTAATCGCATAATTGCACGCAGAGTCAAGTCCTGAACCCGGAGCTGGGCCTGCATGGTGTCGTTCATCCCTCTCAGGACAGCTGCGTTCCTCAACACGGCCTGCTCTACTCTTGCTATACCTTCTAGCATGAGCCATGCTGAGTCACAGCCTAAAATAAAGAATACATTAAATATTAAGGATAATTACACAACAGAAGAAAAAATTAGAAAAGATACATTGTCATCATAAAGACAAATCATTCTTTACATCAATTAGTTTAAATTTATTCTTTACACATGAATTAGGTTATTCAGACAGACAGAAATCATTAAAGGGACAGTTTACTCAAACATGTTGTCCCCTTTAATTGGTTTTAGATGATCCACTTATACAGCTTGAGTGTATCAAATCTTGTTAAAGGATTTACATTGTACTTACATTAGCAATTTAAATATTTCAATTATACTGTGGTAGGCACACCTATCCTTAAACATTTTGGCATTGAGGACAAGCTGTGTAAACATAGCAACCTGAAGAAATTACATTCCCACTGGGTTAGACAAGAGATAATGTATCAACATTTGTACATTAATTGATGGATCCAAGTAGTGGTGATTGGTATATGTAGTGATATCCAATTAAAGGGACACTGAACCTAAATATTTAATTGACTGATTCAGATAGAGCATGACATTACAAATCTTTAAAACTTACACATATTCTTTAAATGTTTGAATTCTATAGCTAGATTTTGAATGCAAGAATGTTGCTTTTTAGGGCAGCCAATATTTGTTTATCAACTTTGTTTGTCCCTGCTGGTTGATGGATACATTCATCCAACAATAAAGAAATGATGGCCAGAATTATTTTATTGTTTAAAATAATTATAGGCATTTCTTTGTTTCAATAAAGATATCAAGAGAATGAAGAATAATTCATAAGAGTAGTAAATTATAAATTTGATTAACATTGCATGCTCTATTTGAATCACAATAGAAAATATTTACCTTCACTGTACCTTTAAGTATCTTATAACGTGGATTTTGAATGATACTTACAGCTGTGCCTGGGAAGGACAATCCGACACCCAGGACAATGAAGGTTGAGACAGGGGGGAGGGATGGGATTGGCTTGGGGAGGGATGGGATTGGCTTGGGGAGGGGTGAGCTGCCGCTCCAGGGTAGGCCGTACAGCTGGGGAGTGGGGAGTTGGGGTCTGGGCAGCTGTACGGGCCATAATACGGGGAGAGCGGCGAAGGGGGGCGTAGGGGCGTTTTTTGGGAGGGACAGGAAATGATAAATGGGAAGGGCCGGCAGGGGTCTGGGCATGGGCAGGAGTCTGGTCATGGGCAGGGGTCTGGGTCTGTGCAGGGGTCTGGGCATGGTCAGGGGTCTGGGCAGGGGTCTGGGCAGGGGTCTGGGCATGGGGAGGGGTCTGTGACTGTGCAGGGGACTGGGCAGGGGCGGAAACCAGATGACCAGAAGTGGTGGATCCATCTGAAAATTTTATAAATATATATTAACATCTCATACATCATGAAATCAAATCAACGCATTTCAAATTGATTATGTTTTCAATATACTTCGAAGTGTGTTTGAATTTGTAAACAATTATGAAATGAGGATATGGTATGCATATAGGCACTCAGATGAATATCAATTACTGTCTGTACAATTATAACATTATTATTGTGTTTTGGGCTGGAATATGCATGTGACATAATGATGGCATGAATTTTAAATATTTTCAATTCAAAATTTTTCATGCTGTCTGATATAGAAAGGGGGCAGTAGTGTATTTGAACAGACAAATAATATTCCTTTTTAAAGTGCAAAAGCTGTAGACTTTGAATGTCTTCAATGAAATTATTTCAAATAAACCAACATGTTGGAAACATGATAGATATATTTCACATACCATTAGACTCCAAGGCAGCCTCTTCCTCCTCCGTCACATATGTTAAATCAATCTCTGTAAAACATAACATGTTGTGTACACGTTAACAACAGATATTATAACATATGTTACTGTTGTTCAAAGACACACATCAATGTTGCATTAAAGATATACACACCCAAAGTTATGATTTACATCATTTTGATGGAGCATACAAATTACATTAGATTTGTTATTGTCAATGATTCATATTTTCGATGTATTGTTTGGATTAATTTAAAAATCATAAAAGCATAGTACATAGAACATTTAAGATTTCTCATGTGTGTATCACTTGATGACTGTTGTCAAAAAAGAACATGGAAACAAACATATGCTATACATCTTCTGAATAACAAATGTGTAGACTAATAAAGTTTAAATTATTAATCGTTCAATATTAAAAGAAAATTAATATATAATCAGAAGAGAAAATTATATGTTTGTTTAAAATGTTATGCTTCATCAGAATCATGCTCATAATATTGATTACCAATACACCTTCAATTACATATAAATGAGTCAATGGACTTACCAGGAGACCGCAAAGGCGGCTCTATGTCACTGCTGGATTCCTGTGGGCTCACCACACCAACTCTCTCTATGAATGATATAGATATATATTAGGAAACACATTTGGGATATCACTAAATCACATCTGTCTCGAATTTTAAGATTAATCAACTTGAAAATGTGAAGAATAGAGCAGTCATTAAACCAGAAAATGCTTGATTGAATCAAGGGGATTCTGTTAAAAATTCTGTATTGAACATATGTTTAATTTCAGACTATATTAGACATCAAACTCATCTCATACGATGCTATTGCATATCTAAATATACCCATTGATCATTGTTCGTAAAAGAATACACACAAACCACATTTTGAAGAGCAGCTGTTGACAAATCTAAACAAACACATGTGGCACATCGAGCCATTTGTGCAATGTACAGTAATCTTGTTTAGGACACAACACATATTTATCACAATACAAAACCAAATTGATTATTACAAATATGTAATCATGGTGCTGTTAGAGTATGCTGATATCTATAAAGTAACTCCAACAGTGAATATGTGAATTATATATCAATATTGTTTAATCCAAAGAATGTAAAGATGAATGAATCTATTTTTTCTTAAAGGGACACTGACATGATTAATTTAAATCATTGATTTCTCTGTTCAAACTGTTCAAAATGATTTAACATTGACTCCTATTATAATTTGAATGTTGCTAAATTTTAATCTTAAAGGCAGATAAGCAATATTGGATTCAATAAATATTGTTTGTTGAAGGTATCCACCAATCATCAATAAAAACCCAGGTTGGTCAACCAAAATTGAGATGCAGATAAACGTACATTCTTGATTTTAAAATACATTTAGCAATAGAATATTTCACATATGATGATAGTATTATATTTAAATGTTTATTAATATTGCATACTCTATCTGAATGACAACATTAATAATTGTAGCTCAGTATCCCTTTAATATAAAATTAAATTGATTTGACAATGTTGGTGTTAATGAATTCTCTACTCCATATGTTGATGTAATGAATGGGATTGAGCATGCAATTCAAATCTAATATGTTATTTAAGTATATCCGAAGAATTATTTAATTTTCATCTATTAAAGGGACATTACATATAAATATTGAACAATGTGGATTTAGTATGTAATGTTCTGTCCATGTTTCTAAGACAAATGTCAATTAAAATGAGACATACCATACTGTGACAAGCCCTGGCTTGAGGATCCAGCAGCAACATCCATATCTGTAATATATTAAATGAGGATTGCATATCATTAATACAAATCATGCCATGTTTAAAATCTTTACATTATTAACAAATCAATTTAAAACTATTAATCCTTTGGTAGTCCCATGAGTTAATTGTTTCCTCAATTAAATTCATGATAAATATATCCTGGACTCTTATTTTCAATCAGTTGTGTTGTTTACTGTATCTTTAATAATTTTTTGGTGTTATTTCATAATCATCAATTGATGGCCATATGTTATAATTTATTTGTATTCTTTTTTTTTTATTATCTATAATATTGAAAATAAGAATACTGTATTCTTCACTAATATAATAATTCACATTTAATTTTGACCAACATGTATAAAGCAATGCCACTTACAGCAAAGCCATGTTAACGTGGATGCGAAATTCCATTTTCGCGATCATTGCGCAATGATTCCAAGCGGAATAACGCATCCGTCATTTGACCAACATGTATAAAGCAATGCCACTTACAGCAAAGCCATGTTAACGTGGATGCGAAATTCCATTTCCGCTCTGTGACGCATATTCTGTAGAGCGCAAGAAACATCATTCCTATTTCATGTGTCACTAATCTAAAATCAGATATCTAAACATCATATGTAGTGTATGTTGTGAGATCTGTATAGGTTTAGGATCTGACTATATACACATTTTTGGATAAAAATAACAAATATTAAGATATTATATGAAGTTGGATAATTACCTTGTTCAGATTCTCCATCTCCTCCCAGGCCACCGGACGGAGAAGCAGCTGCCCTGGCCCCCGCGTCAGGACTTTCAGATCCCGCAGCTGGGAGGGAAGAAGAGGAGGCCGAGGATGGCGAGGATCGAAATCTTTTGGGGACCCGGAGATTGAGGAGCTCGCATAAAGTCACCTCATAAGGGAGTAGGTACAGTTTCCGCGGGGCCTCTCTTTTGCCACCTCTTTTACGGGCTTGTACCCAGTCCCTTATGAGGTTGACTTTTTTGGATAACCGCAACCTCATATCTCCGAATCTCCTCATGATCTGATCCTGGGTCCTCTGGACGTCACACACCAATCTAACCACATTGGTGATAGACTCCCAGAGGGCCTTCTTAACAGGCGCATCTGTCAACCTCCTCTTGTTCCCAAACAGCTGGGGATAAAAGTCCTTGACGGCGTGGACCAGTGCAGCGCTCTCCTCCTTGGTGAACCTGGGAACTGACATGCCTGCTGGGTTTTCAAAAAAATATATTATTATAATATATACTGCCTGCAGGCATTAGAGAACTGACAAAGATGGCAACGTGTAATGGACTTTTATATGGTGAAGTAAACATGAGATGCACCATGGGACAAGTTATCTGTACATCTGATTGGATAAAAGTTTGAAATATTGTTAGAATGTCTGTGAGACCATCCTGACTAAAGTTGTGTTTGTGTGATGAACTCGGATTGGCCGTTCCTTAATGTTTCATATCTTAGTAACTTCCTTACACATACCGCTTGGTGGTGCTGTTACTTCATTTTTCATGTAGACTTATTTGTAACTCATGGGCCTGTCATGCGGATATGTGTGACGCAGATTTAATATCCGTGATCCGTTAAATATTAATGATTAAATTCTCTTTAAAATCTAATACTGTCACATTATTAAATGTTGTAGACATTTTTCGGTTTAATAACGGTCTGTTTCTTTAATACAAATACACATTTAATATTGTATGTCTTTATTGTTCATAAAATAAATTTGTTGACTTATTGAGAATTATTGACATTGCTCTATTAAATGTCTTTATAATGCACATTGATTGTGTGCTATTGCGTGACATTAGACTAATGTTTAAAGATGCTAATCTGGTGTTTCAAGATGCGTTTCCCACGCAATATTTCTTAATGTTCAAATTCAGGTTAGAATGTCAGTAACTTGGATAATCTGTTTATAAATGTTAAACTACATGTTTGTTTGTTATTAGCAAATAAACCTTGAGCTTGTATTTCTCTGAAGTGCTCATATATGTTATTGTGCAATGGTGTCTTTATTTTTAAATAGACATTACAAACAAACAATTGTATCAAATGATCTGTAGAGCTAGAAGATTGTTTAGACTTTAAAATGTAAATCAATTTCTCTTAGTATTTATATATCCTCAACAGAAGAAATTTCAATGCACATGATTGAGCCAATCACATAAGGCATCTCTGTGCATCCACCAATCTTCATCTACTGAGCCTATCTCGATATGCTTTTCAAGCAAAGTATGTCAAGATAGGAAGAGAAGTAAATACACTATTTAAAGCTCTTAAAGGGACACTGTCCAAACAAATTTAGCGTTGGTGATTCAGATTGAGCATGAAATGTTAATCAACTTTATAATTTAATCCGATTATAAAATGTTAACAGTTATCTTGTTATCTTTCTTTGCAAATCAATAATGATATTTTAGCTTACGGACATTTGTTTACAAAAAACCTGGGTTGTCCTTGACGATTGTTGGATCAATTAATCCAACCAAAAAAAGCAAGTTCTGTCCAGAGTACTGAAGAAAATTAATTATCTTTTTAATGCCTTTTTTTTAAAGTAATGATAGCAACATCACAAGGAGCATTCATAATACGAGACAATTTTTAAAGTTGCTTAAAATAGAATACTCATTCAGAATGTATAAATCATTAATTTTTTAACTGTCTCCCTTTAAGTATATTTTGAGTTCATGTCCCTTTAAAGAAACATTTCACAATAATGCTTAAAATATCAGAAACCTAGGCACCTTCCTTTTGCTAAATTAGTCTAACATATGAGTAAAGCAAATTTAGATTAACTTCTAGATTGTTTTACACACTGACTGAAATATATTTATTAAAGGAGGTATTTTGGAGCCTTCAGCTTAGAGGGACATTAAGCTATATGTTATGTATGCATTTTGTATAAGATTCTAATATTTGACCAACTTAATATGTTTTGTTATTCAATCATTATATTGTAATTATATATATTCTTGGATTAAATACATATCTACATAGGCTATTTTGATGCTGATTGTTGGTTGCATATAGATGCCTTATGTAATTGACTAAGATATGTGCATTGATGTATTTTTTAAAAGTATATTTAAAGACTGAATGTAATTCTATATTACTTTCTAAATATGTTTAAATTCTTTTATGATTTTTTTAAAAATCTATACACAATATACTTTGTGAATGTCCCTTTAAGGACCAAAACATTTGGAATGTTGATTTAACATTGTCAAAATAAACTAAAGGGGAATTAAAATTATATATAGATATTTGATGTCTAACCCAAGAGGTAAGATTTTTAAAAATACATAATATTACTAACTATAGTTAAATGACTCCACTAGAAAATTACATAGATTAACCTGGCATCCAATAACTAGCTTGTTCAAAATATCAAGTTAAGTGACCTACCATTTATACAAGTAAAAATTAAAATAATTTCTTAAAAAATGTTTAGAGATACCTAAGGAAGATACAAGATCTTATAAAATTAATTTTACATTCAACAACACTGTCACTTTAATGTAATTGAACCACTTCCCCTTCTTAAAAGTGAAAATAAATAATTTATGAGAAATTTTGACTACATATCCAAAATTAATTTAATATATAAGATTTTCAAAAGAAAAGCATCGAAGGATCTCACTCCCCAATTAATGTTAAAAAAGATAGTTTAATGTAATATTCTCGGAATCAGTTGATTTTCTAAAATTAATGCATTATTTGATCTTATGCATGTGCTTGTCAAATAGCCAACTACCAGTCATGGGAGTCAAACTTTTTTTTTATTGACAGATTATATTGATATTTATTATAATCTGTTCAAAAGAATGTATTTAATAATAAAATGTTTATTATTAACATGTAAAAAAAAACAAAAAAGTTTATTGAAAAAAAAAAAATATTCCTGGAAGTCATCAGATGCCAATCTGAAATGACAAATAAAAAAATGGAACAAAGTTAATACACACGTTGTCAAATATTCATAAAATACATTTACAATCATCTTGTGTCTATGCTCTAACTTTGTTCAACATTTTTGAAAGATATTTATTAAATTGATTTAAAAAAAAAAAAAAAACATACAACATTATATTGTTGAATCAAAATTCAATTTAAATATCCAAATTTCGAATTGTACATAATAATGTATATCACATTTCAACAATATATGTATGCTGAACATAAATGTAATATTTCATGTCCATTCAAATACCTCTATATCAACTATAATATGTATTCCTTTTTCTGATTGTGATCCCTAAATATCTAATGATGAAATAAGTATGACTAATGTATGTAAGCTAACAATAATCAACATTCTTCCTGTGATTCTTAACTAGCATGCACCAACCTGGATAATGCATGGTCTTTGAAAGTCAATTCAGGGGTAAACAGTTGATCTTCAATAGGTGTCTTATTCATCAGTTCATTAAATAGAGGACTGGGAAATACCATCTAAAAATTAGAAAATCATCTAAGTGTCTCCAATAGGATGTCTCCACAGCCTTATTCTATCAAATAGTTGGCACTTACCATGTGAACATGTCTTTGTATGGTTTTCAAGGTCAGCAGATTGGAAAGATAATGCCAGACATGATCCCATTGGTATACTTAAATTTCAATCTTGGCTTTTTCCCACTGTCAGTCTGGGCAATCTTTACTGTCAGGCTTCTAATTCTTCCCTTTCAGTCTTTAGATTAAGTCAGCTCCCTAATGGAAGAAAATTTTTAATTAAAATTACTACAAGTGTGTGAATCAGTTCTGTACCCCTCTCCCACCCCCCATTTCATAATAAATTTCTGTCACTAGCTTACTAAGCGTGTGTAGCAACTTGTGTTATTTTCTATCAAGTGTGAAGATGAGTCATATTGAGCAGAACAAACCTCTAATGTGTGACATTGAACCATAGTCATTCTAGAGGATCCCTTTCTGAGTATTTACATTTTAAGTAATGTGTAAACTAAATAATATTTTTGAAAATGTATGCCATATGATGTATTTGTATACAATTCATGCCAGCAACAGTCCATACATTTATACTTACCATCTGATGTCCTCTTTAAAAACCAGGTGGCAAAGACTCGCTACAGGACCCAATGCCCAGAGCATCACCTATATTAATAAATGAAACACATTTTTATCATTTGATGAACAATCCTAACATGTTTGCACAATTCTCTACTTGTCATTTCCCTAGAGTTCACATCTATGGAAAATACTACAGTCTAACTTCTATTCTTTACCGTCTAAAGTGGCGGTTGATGACGTCTGCTCTGACATCGAGGCCCTCGTCCTGGAATTCCCCCTCTAGAACAGGATCATCCTCCTCATCTCTGAGGAGGTCTCTGTCCACCGGGACGGCCTGCAGCATCCCACCCCGCTGTGCAATATTATGCAGGACGCTACAGGCTACAACGATCTTAGCCACCTTCTTTGGGTTGTACTGGAGTGCTCCTCCAGAACGGTCCAGGCACCTGAATTTCATCTTCAGGAGCCCAAACATCCTTTCAACCACCGCCCTGGTTCTCTTATGAGCCCTATTGTAGCGCTCCTCAGACACATCAGTCGGGCTACGCAAGGGGGTAATGAGCCAAGGCCGGCTCATGTACCCAGAATCACCTATAAATTATGAACAGAACATAATTCAAACAGAATCCTTAAAATAGTATTTTGATAAAAAAAAAAAATTTGGTACACGATAATCCATTAATTTTTTTTTTATTACAAATCCAAAAATCAAGTTCTATATTATTCTGTATCTTCCCATTTCATCTAAGACATGCTACATATGCATATTTCTCCTAAACCAAACCTTGTGTAAAATGCTAAATACATGGTTACATTGCATTCTCTATCTGAGCATTTAAGGTAAGACATGCTACATATCTGCATTGAACTAAAAGTAGACATTAGCGGAAAGAGACAATGACATGGTTAAATTGCATGAGCTAATATCTTCCCATTTCAGCTAAGACATGCTACATATGCGTATTTCTCCTAAACCAAACCTTGTGTAAAATGCTAAATACATGGTTACATTGCATTCTCTATCTGAGCATTTAAGGTAAGACATGCTACATATCTGCATTGAACTAAAAGTAGACATTAGCGGAAAGAGACAATGACATGGTTAAATTGCATGAGCTAATATCTTCCCATTTCACTTAAGACATGCTACATATGCGTATTTCTCCTAAAACAAACCTTGTGTAAAATGCTAAATACATGGTTACATTGCATTCTCTATCTGAGCATTTAAGGTAAGACATGCTACATATCTGCATTGAACTAAAAGTAGACATTAGCGGAAAGAGACAATGACATGGTTAAATTGCATGAGCTAATATCTTCCCATTTCAGCTAAGACATGCTACATATGCGTATTTCTCCGAAAACAAACCTTGTGTAAAATGCTAAATACATGGTTACATTGCATTCTCTATCTGAGCATTTAAGGTAAGACATGCTACATATCTGCATTGAACTAAAAGTAGACATTAGCGGAAAGAGACAATGACATGGTTAAATTGCATGAGCTAATATCTTCCCATTTCAGCTAAGACATGCTACATATGCGTATTTCTCCTAAAACAAACCTTGTGTAAAATGCTAACTACATGGTTACATTGCATTCTCTGAGCATTTAAGGTATGACATGCTACATATCTGCATTGAACTAAAAGTAGACATTAGCGTTGGAAAATAACAAATGGTTAAATTGCATCCTATAGCTGAACATGACGCTAACATTTTAAAACTACAGTGGCAATTGTCAAACTAATTAACCATGTTGTGCACAAATACTCACCAACGAGATAACCAGGGGGCATTTGTCTTTCCTCAAACTGTCTCCACAGGGACGACTGAAAGAGGATGCGGGCATCATGACAAGCACCTCCAAAATTCGCATACACATGCATAATCCTCATCCGTGCGTCACAAACATACTGCACGTTGAGGCTATGAAAATGTTTGCAATTTCTGAAGGGCAAGTCATCAATTGGAGCACGCAGCGCAATGTGGGTACAATCAATGGCTCCCAAGACATTGGGCAATTGAGCAATATCAAAGAATTCCCGCTTCAGGCGCCTCCAATCACCATCATTCTGTGGGAATCCTATGTATTGCTTACTGATACGTACCATGGCATCCAGAAAGTTATCAAACACCCCAGAGAATGTACCTTGAGCCAGGCCATGCATGTACAGTTCTCTGGATTGAAAACTCCCGGAGGCCAGGACGTATAGACAGCTTAGCATCTTACTCATGGGGGGAACAGCAATCCTTATTTGTATACGTGGCTCCAAATGAGGTTTAAGAAGCTCGTAAAGGCCAATGAGCTGTTCGCGATCGAGCCGATACTTATCAAAAACCTCAAAGTCGCTCATGTTTTCCAAGGTGGGTCTCACCCTGTAGACACGAGGACCGCGAACCAGATGACCCCTTCGTCTCAGTCTGAGCCGCCGAGGCTGTCTGATTCGACCAACAGCTAGTTCGCCAATAGCAGCACCAGCAGCGTCTACCATGTCATCGTCATCCATCTTTCAAAACAGCGTAACAAGGTAAGCACTTGATCTGATGTGGATCACAAGTGATGCATTGGCCATGTTGTTTGGGGGATTTATAGTACGATTAGTCCTATGGTATTGAGTTTGTAATGATTGCTGATTGTATTCACTTGTTTGTATGTGAGCGGCGCGAATGCTTTCACAGTGGGCGTTTATTTGTTGTTTGCTGAAATGTTAGTTTCAAACAATGATTCTCAATGTGAAAGTGTCAAATATCACACATACAGTGCATGTTTGTCATGTTTGTTCATATGCGTAATCAATATTTCTTAAACGCGATCTTATAGTAACAAGCACACGTCCAGGCTAACATGAATGAAAGTGCATAGTTGTGTATAATGTGCATCGAATGTGATCGATCAATGTTGCTGCAATATTGTTTGTAAACGATAAAGTAACAGCTGCCATCTGTAGTATTGTATATATAAGTGATTGCCGAGATGTCAATATTGTATGCGTCCCTTTAAAATCGCAATAATAATTCAGAACTTCCCGTCTGCCATCTGTAGTATTATATATATAAGTGATTGCCGAGATGTCAATATTGTATGCGTCCCTTTCAAATCGCAATAATAATTCAGAACTTCCCGTCTGCCATCTGTAGTATTATATATATAAGTGATTGCCGAGATGTCAATATTGTATGCGTCCCTTTAAAATCGAAATAATAATTCAGAACTTCCCGTCTGCCATATGTAGTATTGTATATATAAGTGATTTCCGAGCTGTCAATATTGTATGCGTCCCATTCAAATCGCAATAATAATTCCGAACTTCCCGTCTGCCATCTGTAGTATTGTATATATAAGTGATTTCAAAGCTGTCAATATTGTATGCGTCCCATTCAAATCGCAATAATAATTCAGAACTTCCCGTCTGCCATCTGTAGTATTGTATATATAAGTGATTGCCGAGCTGTCAATATTGTATGCGTCCCATTCAAATGGCACTAATACTGAAGCACTTCCGGCTGTCATCTGTAGTATTGTATATATAAGTGATTGCCGAGATGTCAATATTGTATGCGTCCCATTAAAATGGCACTAATACTGAATAACTTCCGGCTGTCATCTGTAGTATTGTATATATAAGTGATTGCCGAGATGTCAATATTGTATGCGTCCCATAAAAATGGCACTAATACTGAAGCACTTCCGGCTGTCATCTGTAGTATTGTATATATAAGTGATTGCCGAGCTGTCAATATTGTATGCGTCCCTTTAAAATCAGCATAATAATTCTGAGCTTCCGGCTGTCATCTGTAGTATTGTATATATAAGTGATTGCCGAGCTGTCAATATTGTATGCGTCCCATTCAAATCGCACTAATACTGAATAACTTCCGGATGCCATCTGTAGTATTGTATATAAAGTGATTTGCGATCTGACAATATTTCTTAATTGTCCCATTGAAATTTCCCTAATAATGCTGTTCAAAAGTGTTGTTTACGTATATGTTGTATTGTAGTATTGAGTGTTAAAGTTCCGAAAGGGGCGGTACAGTGGTGAATCTGTGATGTGTATGGTTGAATCTTCTAATGACGTCATGATATTATTAACCTGCCTATGTAGTTCTGAAATCCTCATTGTGTTGTTGTATTGTGCTACATTGTTATTGTGTGATGAATAAAATCTAAATGTGTGCTTTGTGGTTGCGTGATGGGTGATGCGTGTTATGTACATGTACGTATATATTGTGATTGTGTCCCACATATGCTGACTTCTATATAGCGGTGTGGCATTGTTGTTCCTTCCCATAAAGTGACATCTGTAATCTTGTGTAATGATGTTCTTGTTGTACGTAATTCCTAATGGTTTCTGGTGATGGAATCATGATGTTAAAAGTACAGTAAAATCCATATGTTCTGTTTTGTGATTCCTCTAGAGAATGTAATGTGTTTTTCCCCCATCATTTGAATGCACATGTATGAGTGAATGTTAAAAGTAATATATGTGCATCCATGACTGATCATGTGTTAAGCCTATGTAGATATGCAGTTGCTGCAAGCATATGAGTTGAATAACTGAAATGCAATAATAAAGGTAAATGAGAGGTGTTTCCCATTGTGTACTGTTTGTGAATCCAGAAAAGTTTAATGAATTTTTTTTTACGTTTAAATGTAATTTTATTTAAATAATAATGTGTTACTAGTGATGTTGATTTGTAGTTGATGTAATCTAAAAGTGTGAAACAATTTAATAGTGTTGTGAATATTCAAACTGTAAAATCCATAAATCCACCATAGGGAAATAGTCATTTGTTGATCTATTTATCCTAGCTGTGTCTAACGCATAAAATCATGTATTTTCTAGCGCTGGTATTTGGAGTTTTTCTGTCTACGCTATTTGCGTGCGTTAGGGAAATGTGGGTTTCGCGTGCATGAGCACGTCTTCCCAATAGAAGTCAATGGAGGCTCTAAAAAAATTTTTTTTTTTTTTCTAAGACTGGTTTTCCTCGTAAAGTGAGTGACGTCATGAGCTTTTGTGAAAAAGTAACTAAATCGTGTTCTTTATGTAATAAATCAATTTTTTTGGTATGTCATGTGGTGTATATTGTTTGTATGCATCGATGAGTGTATGTTTGTGATAATGTTATTATTTAGATGTAGGTATATGAGGGTCTTTTCCCGTGTGTCAATGTAAGTCAATGGGAAAATGGATTTGTGTATATTTTTTTCTAACACCCGAGATCTCGCAACTTTGATCCTTTGTATTTGGATGAAAAATTATTAAATCATAAAAAAAAAATAGTGTAGTGTTTGTATGAGTGTAAGTGTAGTTTGTGTAATATTTGTTTTGTGATTCGTGGATGTTTATTTTGTCGGTATATGTTTACTACTGGGTCAGAGGTGGCGGTAGAAATTTGAGCGTTAGGTGATTTTTGAGTGTCGGTAAATAAACTCTAAATACCGGAGTCCGTAAGAAACCCGCGTTAGGGGCCTCTAACGCTGGTTTTCACGGCTAACGCCGAACTCTAAATCTAGGCCTTGGAGAGATATAAAAGTACGAATAAATACATCAGCTGCTGAATAACAAGCTTTAAAAAATCTCGCTGAAAATAAAATGATTGTAATTAAAAATGCGGACAAGGGCGGTGCTGTTGTCGTCCTTGACAGGGAATATTATGTACAAGAAATTCTGGCCCAGTTATCAGATGGGTTATTTACCACATTTTAGATGGTGACCCATGCCTGATATACAAAAGGAAATATTGAGTGTAATTGATAAAGCTGTAGAGAGTCATGTGATCACCAAGGATCTTGCTGTCTTTTTAATTAAGAAAAATCCTATTACCTCCGTTTTCTACACGTTACCTAAGGTTCACAAGAACCTTAGAGAACCCCCAGGTCAGCCCATTGTGGCTTGTACAGAGTCAGTATTTTCTAATATAGCCATCTTTTTACACAAAATTTTAAATCTTTTGGCCGCAGTTCAAAATTCTTATTTGAAAGATAATTTCAATTTTCTTGAACAATTAAGCAGTATACAAAGTGAAGAATTAGATATTCTCTTTACACTTGACATTGTTAGCAGGGCCGTCTTTAATATTGACTGGACAATGGGCAAAAACGTTCTTGGGCCCCTCCCCCACCCCATGCAATTTCGCTCTCCACCCCAACATCCCAAAAAACAACTAAATCAATTTATTTTATATAAAAAAAAAATATTAGCCCAGCAGTGCATCATCCACTGCTTGGCTAATCATTTAAAAAAATAAAAATAAATTGCAATATGTGAAACTGGACCTAAGCAGTGCTAATAAGTACATAAATATATAAATTCCTCCACTGTGGATTCATTTAATATGCTTTTGAATGTGATTCTGGTGTGAGGTTAGCTGGTTAAAGAGATTTAGGGCAGCCAACAGGAGCAAAGCAAGGTAAAGACTGAGGAGGAAGCATGGAGGTGCAGACAAATATAAGTTTACTGACTGGAAGAGCAGAACTACTATGGGAAGCTTTAAAAATCTGAGACCTTACATTGATGTGTGAAGTATCAGCATGACACTATACATCAGCCACAGCAGCACATGTCCCTTCTTTGCTAGGAACAAGTTCCCTCTCACCCTGTACTAGACAATGCTGCATGGGGAGGGGCATGTGTGCACTCACTTATTCTTCCCACTGAAACCTTTCTACAAAGCACTGTTCCCCTAACAAACTTCAGTTAGTTGATCTTAGGGCCACTGCAGAAAGAGCAGGGCTAAGGGGACCAGCAGACTGGATTCTGTCTGCCCAAGGCTGCATGAATACAGTGTGAGACAAGTCACACAGCCTCAAGACTGAAAAAACAGTGTGTGCAGCTGCACAGATGCTCAAATCCTCACGTGCCTGCCGCTCCAGCTTTCTGCTGCATGCGCCTACAGTCAGCTCTACCCAGAAACAATCGCCACCACCAGAGCAGTTACCTGGTAACAGTGGTAACCCCAGTAGGACCTTTTCTGATGCAGTGGCAATGGCTGGATGCCGAGTTAGGGCTTAGCATTCAGTGCTGCATAGTGCATATCTAACACAGCACATGGCAATAGCTTGGCATGTCACATGACTCTCACAAATAAATATAAGCAGAGAACTTTTGACTGTGACAGTATTAGGACTGAATGTGTCTGTTCCTCATGTCACATCAGCAGTCTGGCAGCTGCCCCTTTTGCCCTGTGTTAAAGATGGCCCTGGTTGTTAGTCTATATACAACAATTCCTCATGAAGCTGGTATAGCGTCAGTATTGGAAGTGATAAAACAGGAAACTGATTTTTCTATCCCCAAATATCAATTCATTGAGGATTTGTTGAATATAGTACTATACTTGAATTATTTCCTTTTTCAGGATACTTTTTACATTCAAAAAAAGGGTACGGCCATGGGCTCTAATGTGGCCCCTTCATACGCCAACATTTTTGTCAGTCAATTCGAGAAGAGATATGTATATACTAATGTTATTTTCCAAGCAAGCTGTAAACTCTGGCTTCGTTTCATTGACAATGTGTTTGGTGTATGGAGGGGCCCATTGGCCACATTGCTGGCATTTGTGGATGAATTAAACCGGAGAACTGACAGTCTAAAATTCACTTCAAATTTTTCAGAAAATCATGTAAGCTATTTAGACACAGTAGTGTATAAGAAGGATAGTGCCCTAATTACCAATTTGTTTAATAAACCCACTGATCGTAATACCCTCTTGCATTATGATAGCTATCATCCTGTACGAGTTTTAATTCTATACCTAGAAGTCAATTTGTTAGAACATTGAGGAATGTGAAAGATAAAAACCTCCAGTCAGTAAGATTAGAAAAAATGGCCAAGAAATTTGAAAGAAGGGGTTGTCCGAACTCATTAATATCAAATTGTAAACAAGAAGTGCTCACTGAAATGGGAGACCAGGGTTCTCGGACAAAACATAATAAGAAAGAAGGGAATCAGATTGTGTTCACAACAGAACATAGTATGTATAATGATACAATTTCCAATAATATTAAAAAACATTGGTATTTGTTAAATAAATACAATCCTAACATCAGGGAATTTCAGGATTTTCTTATACATGTCTATAAGAGGGTAAAAAATATTAGAGACATATTGGTTAAGGCTGATATGGGCACTAGAAAGGAAAATAAGGTGAATTATCTAACCACTCCCAAAAAAGGATCATATCCCTGCCTACATTGTGCACAGTGCAATTCTATGATTAAAGGTAAACATGTGGCACAAGTAAATTATAAAAAAAAGATACATAAATGGTCTTTACACATGTGACACAGAATATGTAGTGTACCTATTAAAATGCCCATGTGGGCGGGGCTATGTCGGTGAAACGATAAATCATATTAAAGATAGAATCAGTGCCCACAAATCATCTATTAGATGTGAAGACAAATCCCTCCGAGTATCAGCACATTTTATTGAGGCAGGTCACACAGTGAGCCAACTTAGGTTTCAAGTAATTGACCACATTCCAAAATTAAGAAGTGGTGGTGATAGGGAATTACTATTAAAGAGAAGTTTGGTGGATACAAAATTTAAGAACCCTCCATCCAGTAGGATTAAATAGGGATTATGACCTACATTTGTTTTTATAAGTAATTTTTAGATACTTTGTGTATGTATTTAAAGGTTTTTAATCATTTAGTATTTTGTAGAATTTATATATTGTGTACATAATCCAAACTGTCACTTCATTAATACCCCAAAAAAGTAATATTAAAAATCCAAAAAAGTGAAAAGGAAAAAAGTTTGTTTAAAATGAGTAATAATAATATACAACCAGCAGGTGGCGATTAAAGAATATGAAATGTATATGTTGCTCAAAAATGAACAGGTGAACTAATTAAGTGTTACACAGGTGCTATATAAGGGAGTGAATGATAGTGTTCTATAGCATGATTAAGAGTCAGATAGACTCGAAACGTCACTGCTTTGTCTTCATGTCACTGTAAATAAAGATTACACTTTGATGAATTGGTGGTGCTGACGTCTCCTCTTTGGATTTCTTGCTTTATGTATGAGAGGTGTGCAGGAGCCTCTGATGTACGGGCACCCCATACAAACAGAGTTTGATGAACGTTCCCTTGTTTGTGCTGGATCCCCCATTGTGTTTTTTGTATATACTGTATATATATATATATATATATATATAATTAATGTATTACCCTCAGTGAGGATAATACTAAGTCTATAGAAACATATATATATATATATATATATATATATACACAGACCTCCTAGAGGATAGACAAGATATGGTAGTATGTGTTAAATATAAAACAGCAATATTACTGGTAGTGTTATAACTCCCATATACCTCCTAAGAGAAAGATGTAAAAAAGATATATAACCAGCCAAAATACAGGAATATACAAAATTCCAACACTCTAATGTGGAGTTACCACTGAGTAGATAAATAAGTCCAATTAGTAGAAGACAGTAGGTCCTATGATGATGATGGTGGTATAGGTGATGAATAGTCACTGGGATGGGCACAGGCAGCTATCTGTGAAGATCCAGGCCAGGATCCAGAACAGCAATCTAAGAAGACAAGAAGAGACAGAAGCGCTACATGGCCCAATATTGTCTGGTCCAGAAGATAAATATGTGTGAATATTCAGTATAAACTCACATTTAGAAAAGCACCTCAATTAGTGCTATTGCAGCAGTCTGGGATTTCTATTAGTCACCCAGGAGACCAAATTCCATTGTAGATGTGATGTCTAGATGAACAACACAAAGGGACAAAGGTGCCTATATGGCCTAGTATTGTCTTGACAAATATAAGTCAATAAGTTATTAAGAAGGGTACTCACATTTGTTATAGCATCTCCTTTGATGCTATAGAGGCAGGATGGGATCAATATGGTCACCCACCAGACTTAATCATGTGTTTGCAGGATACCAGGAAAACCAGGAGCCTCCAGTGATTCAGGGAGAGGCCTAGCGCAATAGGCTCCTCTCAGAAAAAATAGTGAGGTAACAAAGACAAATAGCAAGTGTCCCAATATAAAAAAAGAGTTTTTATTTAAAAATATATAAAAACAAAGCTACGCGTTTCTCAGCTCAAGGCTGTTTCATCAGGCTTAATAAAATCATTTCAGAACACTTGCTATATATACACATAGAACATCTAATTAGTGTTAATTAGCATCGCATGATGCTAGGAGGAGCTTAGGTAGTCCAGGAGACCCTATTGGCCAATGTAGAGAGAGTAATACATTTACTAATAAACAATTGTCATTTCAAACACCTCTCATATATGGGACATTTAAACCAATCACCAGTGTGGCTGTTTCTGTATAAACAACAACAACATTACTTTATATCCTATCTGGTTAATAATCAAGTAAAGATACAAATATAAAGTGTCAGATCCAAAAATACTCCCACAAATTGTAAGAAAGAACATATGATCCTATATGGATATTTTTAGACATCAACTTAGTTGTCATTGTGCTCATTGGTGAAAAAATAGTATATACCTACATTTGTGTGTTATTATAATACGGTTCACAGTTGTGTGCAATACTGAAATCATTAAAGTGGATCTCCATTCACATAGAAGCATACCTTAATGGATCGTTTGATGAACTATAAAACCGCTTGCTGGGTGTGCTGACATGTTGAGGCTGTTTATCAAATGAATGTGATTACATGTAGTAGTTTGGCGTGTGAGTGTGTTTAATGCGCATGTCTAAAGCGTCATTTCATTTGGATCCGGTATTCATACACTCAAAGTGTCCAAAGACATCTAGGCATGACACAGGATATAAGACTTTCATAAACCAAATTTTTGTAGAAAACTAACGTGTTAAACCAATGTTATTCACTAGCGTCTATGTTACCTTATTACTGTTTCCTAGACTTCTTAGCCAATAGCGGTCTGCCCCTTATGACGTGAGCCTATTGGCTCTAACGTTCTGAGTTTGGAATGGTGCTCTGTGATTTGCTCATAGAGTAGTAGGCGTTTAATTAGGTAGTTCCGATGGATCCCTTCTACTCACTAAAATACCGATATATAAATAAATGACCAGAAAGTTCGCTAAATCAGTGGGGGTTTAAATGTATCTTATATTGCTTTATTATGACCCTCATTGTTAGTTCAGTGTATACCTAAACATTCTATATCTGTCATTCTAGTATCATAGCAAACTTGATAACAGATAGCTGAGGAATAATTTGTCCCTTAGGTTCCATGTAAAGTGGTGCTACGCTATATACATATATATATAAAAAGACATACATGCACAAATGTATATATATATATATATATATATATATATATATACACATACACCTATGCAAGTGCACAAACTCAACACAATCCATGCACATATATACAGTATATAAGTAAATCTTGGTGTGGTGGATGAAGGTAATGTTATAAATGTGTTTCTTCCCAATACTGAGTGTTAGACTAGCTCAATGGTTAAATTGAGCCAACAGATAACATTGGAGTATTAGATAAAGTGTAGTGACGTCGAATTGATACTAATGTTATGGGGACTTGAAATTTATTTCAATTATCTTCATATAATATGATATAAATTAATTGATGATGATATAATATGTGAAAGTGCAAACATATAACAAATAAAATTTAAATTAAATAATGTGCTTATTAATACTCATGTTGTTGAAGCATAACATTTATTTGAGTCAACTTTATATAGTATGATAATAAGTAAATATGATACTAAAAAATGTGTAGAAGTGAATTCATATTTATAATTGTGACAAATGTGTGTCAGTAAATAGATATAGCACATCTTAATCTTGATGTGATGTCAGTATCATATGTTCAAAATCGCCCTAAGGGTGATGATATAAAATATAATATCTTATATTCTCTATTGTGTGTGTCAAAGGGAAAATTTAAATTAATAGACTATACTAACGTCTATTAGTGTGTTGCTAACTACCATATCAATGTGGTGTGGACAGTATTATAATATATCACATATATCATATTAAAATATGATATATGTAATGTGGTGTGTCTAAAGGACATTAATCTAAATAATTTATACTAGAAATCTGTGTAATATGTGACTATCTAACAAGTATGTGGTATGAATATATATAAGTCCAATTATTGTCTATTTTAGAGTAATATGTGTCGGGTGATATGTGTTGCTAACCTGGGACTGATATAAGTGGGTTTGGGGGTGATATAAATAATTAACCTATAATTATGTCTTGAAATGTGAGTTAACATTATGTTACATGATTGCCATGTTAGATATATGTTGTGGTAGTAGAGTGACTAGTTATAGAGGACATGTGACATTAAGAGGATACGTGGCTAGATGGTTAGAGGTCTTGAGTATTTTATTATTTATAAGCATCTATATACGGGCAGACAATGTTGCTATAAGGGGTCTAATAGATATCAATGACCTCATAGATCAAAGGCCGTTAGATCGACACATTCATTGAGACCATCTGGGGCTAAAGTATGTAGTTTATGAATCCAAAAAGTCTCTCTGCGGTGTAGGGTCAACATGGGATTATGGCTATTCCGGGGTATCTGTTCAATGGGTATTATGGAGAGTGATTTTGAACTCCCCTTATGTAGATATGCACAATGTCTAGATAGACTGTGTTTCAAAACTTTCTTTTGACATTATACACATGCTCAGGCCACCGTCTTTTGATAGTACGCCCCGTGCGGCCCACATATTGGGCCCCACAGTTGCAATTTATCAGATATACCACATATGTCGATTCACAAGACATCCTTTTGTTGATTTTGAATGTTTCCCCTGTTTGATTGGAAGTGAAGACACTGGTTCCACTTTTCACTACCTTACACATATTGCATCTGGACTTTAAGCATTTAAATATGCCATATTTGGGTAAAAAGTTTCCCAAAAAGAGTCTATCTGTACCTGTATGTTGTTGAGGGCTCCTAATTTTGTCTCTGACTATTTTGCTGGGAGCTAATTTGTTTTTAAGAGTGGGAGCCCTCCTATAAACAACTCGTGGCTTAGATGAGATATGGTTCTTTAGAAAAGGGTCATCGCAGATGATGGGCCAATGTTTATTTATAATCCATTTTATTTCCCTAAATTGATTGCTGTAGCCTGTTATAAATAAGGGTGTTTTGGGAATGTCAGCAGATGTTGGTTCCATTTCTTTGTTGGCCTTTCTACCCTTATTGGTTTTTAAAAAATATTTGTTTCTATCGTCATTTAGAGCTTTAAGATAGCCATTTTGCACCAGGTCTATCGGATAGCCTTTCTCCAAAAATCTATCTTTAAGTATAGTAGATTGACTTATATATCCCTCTATAGTACTGCAATTACGCCTGATGCGTCTAAATTGCCCATATGGCACATTCTTCTTCCAGCTGTAATAGTGATTGCTCTTGAAATTAAGAAAGCTGCTGCAATCCACTTTTTTTAAAAAAATTTCAGACATAATATTACCAGTGTCTGAAAAATAAAGTGCCAGATCTAGATATTCTATCCTTGTGGGTTGAATATTACTAGTAAATTCAAGGTCAAAGTTGTTGGTGTTCAGGGTTAAGGAGTATGCCACAGCTTCCTCATATGTTCCCTTAAATATAAAGATGAGATCATCAATGTAACGGCCATAGAACACCAGACTCGCACTCATAGGAGACCCATAAACATGGGCCTCCTCAAATTTGCCCATATATAAATTGGCAAAACTGGGTGCGAATCTGGTGCCCATGGCCGTACCCTTGATTTGGAGATAGTATTGTCCCTGATACATGAAATAATTATGATGTAATATAAATCGAATTAAATCAATAATAAACAATTTTTGTTTTAAAGGCATATAGATATCAGTCTCCAAATACGATTGGATCACTGTCAGGCCCTTATCGTGAGGAATATTCGAATATAAGGAGCTCACATCGCTCGTTATCCACCATAAATCAAACTCTTTTTTGGTAACCCCCAAACTTGTCAGTTTGTTTATAAGATCGGTGGAATCTTTAATAAAGGAAGGCAAGTTGACCACATGCTTCTGCAGAAATGAATCCACATAAGCAGATAAATGGTCAGTGAGACTATCAATGCCAGCCACTATAGGTCTGCTGGGGGGATTGGAAGTATCCTTGTGGATTTTAAGAAAATGGTAATAAAAGGCCACAGAGGGATTCTTAGGATATAAATACTCTTTCTCCTTTTTGGTAATAATTCCTTCATCAAAGCCCTCCAGTAAAAGAGAATAAAGTTGTTTAGAGAAGATGGTAGTGGGGTCATTGGGTAGAATTCTATAGTGGCTGGCATCATTAAGAATTCTATTTGCCTCCAGAATGTAATCTTGGATATTTTGAATCACTGTCCCCCCACCCTTATCCACTTGGCGTATTACTAATTCTTTGTTGGTACTTAAGGAATTTAGGGCATGACGTTCTCCAGGACTAAGGTTATTTCTATATTTGGATTTTTTAGATAATCTTTCAAGGTCTTTTAAGACCATTGATTGATAGATAGCAATGTGTGAATTTTTTGCCCTTGGTGGATTAAAATTAGATCTCGGTCTGAAGTCTGTATGAATATATTTTTCAGTGAGTTGTTCAAGTAGGGTATCAGGTTCATAGGCAATTAAACCATTATTTAGTCGTTCATCCATGGTGTCCACAATGATAGGCTTATTGTTGGAATTTTTAAGTTTTTTGTCTGCAAAATACTTTTGCAGAGATAGTTTTCTTGTGAAGTGGTTGACGTCCACGAATAATTGGAACATGTTATATATATATAAAAAGAAAAGTCACCAGCGCTAAACCCATTTGAAAGGTAGTTTGTTATATATACTTTTAAGTTGTTGTTACAACCAAAAAGGACACAATTTCTTGTTTGAGAGTAAGTGATATTCACTCCCTATGGAAAAATTTCACTATAACACAATATGTAAATCATATACAGTATGTAATCGTGCTGCCTAAGTATTGATATAGTGTACCTGTGTCACTATTAAAAGTATTAGAAAGAAAGCGAAAATCAATAATAGATAAGTCGTGCACCGATATGTATTGTCTCTATGAAAAAGTATATATATATACAGGGCTTTCTTTGTGTGGGTACTCGCTCAGGTGTTAGAAAAAAAAGGCAGACAAAGGGCTTTAACATACATACAGTAAACATCTCTAAAGATGTATATGGATGTATATATATATATATATATATATATATATATATATTGCATTGTGCTCTAACCTGGGGTATAGGGTATAGGCATGTACCTTGGATCTTTTTGCTTTTATGACTTCTCAGCTTTTAATGTATTTGGAATAAAGATTATTTCTATGTGCATTTGTTTTATTGTGCTTCGCAGATATTGCCCTTTTTACTGTGTTGTGCAAGTCTATTGTGGCCATTTTTCCAACATATATACATATATAAACAAATAAATACAAATATATACACATCTATATATACACACACCAACAGCACCAATCCTGCAATATCTCCGAGGTATGCCTGTATATATATATATATATATTCTGTATATACAGTATATCTATATATGTATATATATATGTACTGTATTTATGTATTTATATGTGCATATATATGTAAATGTATTTACAGATATATATACACATATAAACACATAAATACATGTACACATATATAGACATGCATTGGAGCCCTTTGCAGTTAGGTAGATGAAAACATGTAAAAACATATTTATGCAATATTCATATTTAATGAAGTGTTATACTGTGTATTTACTGTAAATATTTTACATTCCAATGTTATGCACATAGCAGATTATGTTCTAATTATTTATGAATAGATATTCCTATGTATGTCTGTCTATATCTATACATATATATATATATATATATATATATATATATATATATATATATATATATATATATATATATATATATATATATATATATATATATATATATAGGTATAGATACAGTGGGTGTTGAAAAGAATCACCCCCTCTTGAAAATAATCAAATTTTTTGCTTTGCAGCTTGAAATAAAGACAGCACACACAAAGCAATTTGACCATACATGTGATCAGCTGTGGGTATATTGATTAGCTCAGCATGAAAAGAGCTTTCCTGGAGCATCTCAGTCCCTGGTAGTGCAACTGAAGCAAACAATCAACTATGGGTGGCAAGGCACTATCAAAAGATCTACGGGATAATGTTGTGGACAGGCACAAGTCAGGAGATGGATACAAGAAAATTTAAAAGGCTTTATCAATGCCTAGAAGCACAATGAAGTCTAGTATTAAGAAGTGGAAGGTATTTGGTACAACACAGTCCCTCTCTGAATCACGATGTTGCCCCAAACTGGATGAAAGACCCAGGAAGAAAATGGTCAGAGAGGTTACCAAGTGGCCCACAGCAACTCTGAAGCAGTTGCAGGAATTTATGACAAAGAATGGTCATTGTGTGCATGTGACAACAATATCACAAATTATCCACAAATGTGGCTTGTATGGGAGGGTTGCAGGAAAAAAAGCCACTCCTCAAGAAAGGCCACATGCAGTCATCACTGAGCTTTGTCATAACACACCTAGGAGATTCTGAGGCCACATGGAAAAAGGTGTTATGATCAGATAAGACTAAAATTTAATTATTTGGCCTCAACACCAAACAATATGTCTGCAGGAAATCCAATACAGCTCAGCTCCAAATAACACCATGCCTACAGTAAATCATGGAGGTGGTAATATCCTGTTATGGGGGTGTTTCTCTGTAGCAAGCACTGTAGCACTTGTCAGGATAGAAGGAATAATGTATGGGGTATAATACCATCAAATTCTTGAGGAAAATCTGTTGCTCTCTGCCAGGAAGTCGTCAATGGGAAGAAGGTTTACCTTCCAACATGACAATGACTCAAAGCACACATCAAAAATGACCACACAGTGGTTGAAGGAGAAAGAGATGAATGTCCTTGCATGGCCTAGTACAGAGCCCAGACTTAAACCCCATTGAATATCTGTGGCATGACTTGAAAACTGCAGTTCACAAACGGTTACCATCAAATGTAACGGAACTGGAGCAGTTCTGCAAAGAAGAATGGGCAAATATTGCACAGTCTAGATGTGCAAAGTTAGTACAGACATATCCCAACAGACTAAATGCTGTAATTAAAGCAAAAGGTGGTTCAACAAAATACTGACACAAGGGCGTGATCCTTTTTCCAACTCAGTCATTCTGTTTCTGAATTGTCTTTATTTTTGCCTGACATGCTGGTGTTATTTCTTTAACTTGGATGTTAGAAGTTGCACTGAGTAATTACAACTGGATAAACAAAAACTGTGTCTGACTTTATTTCAGGCTGCAAAGCAACAAAATGTGATTATTTTCAAGGGGTGATTCTTTTTAATACCCGCTGTATATATTGTATCAAAATACCACCAGATAAACATATATAGAAATATGTATTTATAAATAAATATAACATATTCTTCTATGTGAAGAACATTGGAATGTGAAATATTCATATTTTCATGTTGGGTTAGTGCAATTGAGAATATGCGATCAGGTCTGTACTCGAGTAGGATGTTAGCCCCCCCCACACACACACTTTTTTTGCTCCATTTACTTCTATGGGTGAATACTTGAACACGCACGTGATATTCTAACTTTGTCTTTTTTCGCTTGTCAGGTTAGCGCGTGAACAAAAACAGTTTACTTTCAACTCATAATAGGAGCCCAACCCTTATTTGTAATAGGAGCATTCATTAGTGCTCCACTTGTAATCTTGCCCTAAATTGGGAATGGGTCAAGTACAGTACTGCAGGGAAGCAAGTTAGTAAAGAGGCAGACAAGCTCTGGGCTGATGCATTGAAGGAAGGAGCTGCTAAACTAATATTACATTATATAATTTGTCTAGCAAATGGACAAACTACATTTGGGTTCATCCTTGTAAAACTCATTTTGGGTAGACTTTAAACTGTGCTACTTAATATATAGTGCACATCTGCTGGTTGACTGATAAAAGCTAATACACTTAAAATGATCCTTTACAGACTTGCATCTCTTTATCATTGTCTAACAATACACATACCTAAGCTTTTAACTCATCTTTCCCAAATGAATAGAGATTATTCCGACATCAAAAAAGGACACGGATACCAGAATTTCAACAAAATGTAATGATGCACAAGAGACAATATTAAAATTAAGATCAATATCTATGGGGTATTTTGTTTTAAATAATACAATTGTTGATTTTCTGTGTTTAATCATTCTCATGGTATGTTTAATTGTTACTGTATTATTAAAAAAAAACTCTGCCTTGGTTCCTTTCCCACATTAATCAAGTTCACATTGTAGATAATTCTGAGAATTCTTGAGCAGTAGTTTTTAACATAATTAAGGCTAAATAAGAGAAACCATGGGCTGAAATAATTATATTAACATTTAATATAAGCTTTTGCATAATGAAAAACAAATGTACATAAATAATAAAGGGACATAACTGTGAAATATATACTGTAAATTCCATGCAGTTAAAGGGACACTGAACCCAAATTTTTTCTTTTGTGATTCAGATAGAGCATGCAATTTTAAGCAACTTTCTAATTTACTCCTATTATCAATTTTTCTTCATTCTCTTGCTATCTTTATTTGAAAAAGAAGACATCTAAGCTTTTTTTTTGGTTCAGACGCTGGACAGCAATTTTTTTATTGTTGGATAAATTTATCCACCAACCAGCAAGAACAATGCAGGTTGTTCACCAAAAATGGTCCGGCATCATCTAAACTTACATTCTTACATTTCAAGTAAAGATACCAAGAGAATGAATACAATTTGATAATAGGAGTAAATTAGAAAGTTGCTTAAAAATTCATGCTCTATCTGAATCACGAAAGACAATTTTTGGGTTCAGTGTCCCTTTAATTTGGGCCCAGATTCTGCCTATGATTTTTGCCTTGTAACTTGTACTCACTGCCTTGGGCAGGGTTTTTAAATTACAAATTCTCACAGTCTAACGGCTAGATTTAGAGTTTTGTCGGTAAAGACCCGCGTAGCTAACGCTGCTTTTTTCCCCAGCGCACCCTTAAGACAACGCTGGTATTTAGAGTTGTCTGAGGGGCTGCGTTAGGCTCAAAAAAGGGAGCGTTGAGCCTAATTTAGCTCCACTTCAACCCTCAATACCAGCGTTACTTACGGTAGCGGTAAGCTGGAAAAATGTGCTCGTGCACGATATCCCCATAGGAAACAATGGGGCAGTTTGGGCTGAAAAAAAAACACCTGCAAAAAAGCAGCGTCCAGCTCCTAACGCAGCCCCATTGTTTCCTATGGGGAAACACTCTCTAAGTCTAAACCTAACACCCTAACATGAACCCTGAGTCTAAACACCCCTAACCTTACACTTATTAACCCCGAATCTGCCACCCCCTGACACCTGCATTATATTATTAACCCCTAATCTGCTGCTCCGGACACCGCTGCAACCTACATTATACCTATGAACCCCTAATCTGCTGCCCCTAACACCGCCGACCCCTATATTATATTTATTAACCCCTAATCTGCCCCCCCAACGTCGCCGCTACCTTACCTACACTTATTAACCCCTAATATGCCTCACAAACACTAGAATAAATAGTATTAACCCCTAATCTGCAGTCCCTAACATCGCCGTCACCTACCTACAATTATTAACCCCTAATCTCCCGGCCGCACCGTTGCCGCTACTATAATAAAGTTATTAACCCCTAAACCTAACTCTAACCCTAACACCCCCCTAACATAAATATAATTTAAATGAAACGAAATAATATTCCTAAAATTTACAAAATTAATCCTATTTAAAACTAATTACTTACCTATCAAATAAACCCTAATATAGCTACAATATAACTAATAATTACATTGTAGCTATTTTAGGATTTATATTTATTTTACAGACAACTTTGTATTTATTTTGACTAGATACAATAGCTATTAAATAGTTAATAACTATTTAATAGCTACCTAGTTAAAATAATTACAAAATTACCTGTAAAATAAATCCTAACCTAAGTTACAAATACACCTAACACTACACTATCATTAAATTAATTAAATAAATGACCTACAATTAGATAAATTAAAATACAATAAAATAAACTATTCTATAATACAATAAAACAACCAAACACTAAATTACAAAAAATAAAAAAGAATTACAAGAAGTTTAAACTAATTACACCTAAGCTAAGCCCCCTAATACAATAAAAAATCCCCCCAAAATAAAAAAATGCCCTACCCTATTATAAACTACCAAAGTAATCAGCTGTATTACCAGCCCTTAAAAGGACTTTTTGCGGGGCATTGCCCCAAAGTAATCAGCTCTTTTACCTGAAAATAAAATTACAATACCCCCCCAACATTACAACCCACCACCCACATACCCCTACTCTAACCCACCCAAACACCCTGAAGATCTCCCTACCTTGAGTCGTCTTCACCCAGCCGAGCCGAATTCTTCATCCAAGGTGCGCAGAGGAGGTCCTTGATCCGGTAGAAGTCTTCATCCAAGCGGGGCAAGAGAAGGTCCTCCATCTGGTAGAAGTGTTCATCCAGGCAGGGTCTTCAATCTTCATCCATCCGGAGCGGAGCCATCTTCAAAGGAGCCGACACGGAGCCATCCTCTTCAACTGATGACTTCTCGACGAATGAAGGTTCCTTTAAAAAATCTGATTGGCTGATGCAATTAAAGTTCAATCCGATTGGCTGATCCACTCAGCCAATTGTATTGAACTCTCATTCTATTGGCTGTTCCGATCAGCCAATAGAATGCGAGTTCAATACGATTGGCTAATTGGATCAGCCAATCGGATTGAACTTCAATCTGATTGGCTGATTGCATCAGCCAATCAGATTTTTTCTACCTTAATTCCGATTGGCTGATAGAATTCTATCAGCCAATCGGAATTGAAGGGATGCCATCTTGGATGACGTCCCTTAAAGGAACCTTCATTCGTCGGGAAGTCGTCGGTTGAAGAGGATGGCTCCGTGTCGGCTCCTTTGAAGATGGCTCCGCTCCGCTCCGGATGGATGAAGATTGAAGACGCCGCCTGGATGAACACTTCTACCAGATGGATGACCTCTTCTTGCCCCGCTTGGATGAAGACTTCTACCGGATCAAGGACCTCCTCTGCGCACCTTGGATGAAGAATTTGGCTCGGCTGGGTGAAGACGACTCAAGGTAGGGAGATCTTCAGGGGGTTAGCGATAGTTTTTTTAAGGGGGGTTTGGGTGGGTTAGAGTAGGGGTATGTGGGTTGTAATGTTGGGGGGTGGGTTGTAATGTTGCAAGTTCAATACGATTGGCTGATCAGCCAATCTGATTGAACTTCAATCTGATTGGCTGATTGCATCAGCCAATCAGATTTTTTCTACCTTAATTCCGATTGGCTGATAGAATTCTATCAGCCAATCAGAATTGAAGGGACGCCATCTTGGATGACGTCCCTTAAAGGAACCTTCATTCGTCGGGAAGTTGTCGGTTGAAGACGATGGCTCTGTGTCGGCTCCTTTGAAGATGGCTCCGCTCCGCTCCGGATGGATGAAGATTGAAGACGCCGCATGGATGAACACTTCTACCAGATGGAGGACCTCTTCTTGCCCCGCTTGGATGAAGACTTCTACCAGATCAAGGACCTCCTCTGCGCACCTTGGATGAAGAATTCGGCTCGGCTGGGTGAAGACGACTCAAGGTAGGGAGATCTTCAGGGGGTTAGCGATAGGTTTTTTTTAAGGGGGGTTTGGGTGGGTTAGAGTAGGGGTATGTGGGTGGTGGGTTGTAATGTTGGGGGGTGGTTTGTAATGTTGCGAGTTCAATACGATTGACTGATTGGATCAGCCAATCGGATTGAACTTCAATCGATTTTTTTCTACCTTAATTCCGATCGGCTGATAGAATTCTATCAGCCAATCGGAATTGAAGGGCCGCCATCTTGGATGACGTCCCTTAAAGGAACCTTCATTCGTCGGGAAGTCGTCGGTTGAAGAGGATAGCTCCGTGTCGGCTCCTTTGAAGATGGCTCCGCTCCTGATGGATGAAGATTGAAGACGCCACCTGGATGAACACTTCTACTGGATGGAGGACCTCTTCTTGCCCCACTTGGATGAAGACTTCTACTGGATCAAGGACCTCCTCTGCGCACCTTGGATGAAGAATTCGGCTCGGTTGGGTGAAGACAACTCAAGGTAGGGAGATCTTCAGGGGGTTAGCGATAGGTTATTTTAAGGGGGGTTTGGGTGGGTTAGCGTAGGGGTATGTGGGTGGTTGGTTGTAATGTTGGGGGGTATTGTATTTTTATTTTCAGGTAAAAGAGCTGATTACTTTGGGGCAATGCCCCGCAAAAAGCCCTTTTAAGGGCTGGTAATAGAGCTGATTACTTTGGTATTTTAGAATAGGGTAGGGCATTTTTTTATTTTGGGGGATTTTTAATTTTATTAGGGGGCTTAGATTAGGTGTAATTAGTTTAAACTTCTTGTAATTCTTTTTTATTTTTTTGTAATTTAGTGTTTTTTGTATTATAGAATAGTTTATTTTATTGTATTTTAATTTAGCTAATTGTAGGTAATTTATTTAATTAATTTAATGATAGTGTAGTGTTAGGTGTATTTGTAACTTAGGTTAGGATTTATTTTACAGGTAATTTTGTAATTATTTTAACTAGGTAGCTATTAAATAGTTATTAACTATTTAATAGCTATTGTACCTAGTTAAAATAAATACAAAGTTGCCTGTAAAATAAATATAAATCCTAAAATATCTACAATGTAATTATTAGTTATATTGTAGCTATATTAGGGTTTATTTGATAGGTAAGTATTTAGTTTTAAATAGGATTAATTTAGTTAATTTTAGGAATATTATTTCGTTTCATTTAAATTATATTTATGTTAGGGGGTGTTAGGGTTAGGGTTAGAGTTAGGTTTAGGGGTTAATAACTTTATTATAGTAGCGGCGATAATAATTGTAGGTAGGTGGCGGCGATGTTAGGGAGGGCAGATTAGGGGTTAATACTATTTATTCTAGTGTTTGCTAGGCGGGAGTGTGGCGGTTTAGGGGTTAATACATTTATTATAGTGGCGGCGAGGTCCGGTTGGCAGATTAGGGGTTAATAATTGTAGTTAGGTAGCGGCGACGTTGGGGGGCGGCAGATTAGGGGTTAATAAATATAATATAGGGGTCGGCGATGTTAGGGGCAGCAGATTAGGGGTTCATAGCTATAATGTAGGTGGCGGCGGTGTCCGGTCGGCAGATTAGGCGTTAAAATTTTTTATTAGAGTGTCGGTGATGTGGGGGGGCCGCGGTTTAGGGGTACATAGGTAGTTTATGGGTGTTAGTGTACTTTGTAGCACAGTAGTTAAGAGCTTTATATTCACTCGTTAGCTCATAAAGCTCTTAACTACTGACTTTTTTGGCGGTAGGAGTCTTGTCGGTAGAGTGTCTACCGCTCACTTCTTCCAAGACTCATTTCAGCCAAGACTCTAAATACCAGCGTTAGGCAGATCCCATTGAAAAGATAGGATACGCAATTGGCGTAAGGGGATCTGCGGTAGCCTGGAGTCGCGGTGAGGAAGTGAGCGTTAGACCCTTTCCTGGCTGACTCTAAATACCAGCGTTAGGACCCCTTAACGCTGCTTTTGACGGCTAACGCAGAACTCTAAATCTAGGTGTATGTTTTGTATTCACTAATAGGTAGGAAAATGCACTTGACAAACCTGTAAGACACAATCATCCATCATAAGTCCCTGGCCTAGATTAATAGGGGCTTGTGAAGTTGCTGAAGGGCCTCTCTGTGAAGGTGAGATCATGTTTTAAATTCATTGACCATTGTGTCACTTGAAAAAAGGGGATGTTAATGCTTGCATGTAAGTTTTGTTATAGAAAATTAGTCTTGCTGGATAAAATGGAAGCTGTCTAGGAGATCTCACAAGCACAAGCACCTGACAGTTGGGGATCCAGGAAGTTCCAGAGCATGGCCAGAATTTGTTCCACAAGGATAAACATAATTCATAAAGACTCTATTGCCCTTGTGTAATATCTTGTCTTGCTTTCAAGTCTCGCTATTGCAAAGCTGATGATGCCTCAGATTTGTTTCCCATTATTTTCCTTTTTTCTATATATTAGAGTTGATTGTTTTATCAAAAGTATTTTTACCACTTGTGTTTGTTTGTTATGTAACATTCTTAAGATTTTTTTATGCCAGTATTCTTCATAGTGGAGCTTGTTTTATATGTTTAGAACTGTCTAGTTAGAGATAGATGTTGCTCCATTGATTGGGGAGAGTCACTCACAACAGATGGATATGATGAGGGGCAGATACAAATCTATTTGAACTCTGAGATATTGCAATGTTGTGGAAAAAAATGTTTTCTGCAAAATATTAGTTGCACAAATGTTTTAATCAATCTGGGACATTCCATTGTATAACAACTTTCAATCTATTGGAGGAAGTTTGAGTTCAGGAGCGCTTCAGAGACTGTAATGAATTGTGGAGTCAATTTTTTTGAAAAATTCTAGAAAGAATTTCATAAAAATATTTAATCAAATTTTTGTATTCTAATTTTCCTTGGAACAACCTTCTGTTTGTATCTTTTAACCTTCTATTTGCCTTGACTTTGCAATGCAAGTTCTGTGCTGGGAATGTTTGTTTGGGACAACTAATCAGGACAAATCTCTACTATGAGTGTCTGTGGGAAGGAGAAAATGCCCCATACTTGGAATTCTGCAATTTGTATCCCAGCACAAGCACCAACTTGAGTCCCTATTATATGTAAATAAGCCACCATTTTGAAAATGACATGCAGCTATGTATACAACAAACAACCCTCTCCTGCTGCACATGTTGCCATTAGCAGGACATTTGTTTGTCCCCTCTGAAAAATAACACAATCATTTGCCAATTCTCCTCATGATATCATTACATTAAGACATAGGGACATATTTATCAAGCTCCGAATGGAGCTTGATGCCCCGTGTTTCTGGCGAGCCTGCAGCCTTGCCAGAAACAGCAGTTATGAAGCAGCGGTCACAAAGACCGCTGCTCCATAACCTGTCCACCTGCTCTGAGCAGGCGGACAAACATCGCCGGAAATCAACCCGATCGAGTACGATCGGGTTGATTGACAACCCCCTGCTGGTGCAATGCCCCTGCTGGTGCAATGCTGAATACGGCGAGCATATTGCTCGCTGTATTCAGCGAGGTCTGTTGAACCTGATCCGCACTGTCGGATCAGGTCCGACAGACCTTGATAAATTGGGGCCATAGGGGCATATTTATCAAGCTCTGTATGGAGCTTGATGCCCCTTGTTAAAGACCGCTGCTCCATAACTTGTCTGCCTGCTCTGAGGCCGCGGACTTAAATCAACCTGATCTAATACGAACGGGTTGATTCACACCCCCTGCTAGCGGCCGATTGGCCATGAATCTGCAGGGGACGGTATTGCACCAGCAGTTCACAAGAACTGCTGGTGCAATGATAAATGCTGACAGTGTCATGCTGCTCCTCTGCTCTGCTGTGGCCGTTGCCAAGGACACAGGCACTCCTCCTGTTGCTAGGGATACGGCAGTGTAACTGCACAATGGTGATGACATCATCACACCCGCCCTGTCTTCCCTATGTAAAGGCCTCAGTCTCTCTCACCTGTGCCCAAGTATAGGAGTTGCTGCTTGTGCTTCTTGGTGCTGTATATCTGTATGTTGAATTGCTGTATTGATTCACTGTTGCTGAACTCTACCTGTTTGACTACACTGCTTGCCTTAAACTCTGCATTGCTGGATTGCTTAACTGTTGATGAACTCTGCTTGTTTGACTATGCTGCTTGTTTTAACCCCTGAATTGCTGGATTGCTTTACCGTTGATGAACTCTGCCTGTTTTGACTACTCTGCTTGCCTTAACCCCTGCATTTCTGGATTGCTTTACTGTTGATGAACTCAGCCTGTTTTGACTACTCTGCTTGCCTTAACCCCTGAATTGCTGAATTGCTGGACTGCTTTACCATTGATGAGCTCTGCCTGTTTTGACTACTCTGCTTGCCTTAACCTCTGCATTACTGGATTGCTTAACTGTTGATGAATCCGCCTGTCTGACCATTCTATTGGTTCACCCCTGAACTGTCATACTGATGGATATCCTTTTGTTGCTGACTCCTGCCTGTTTCTGGTCCTTCTACTGGTTTACCCCTGAACTGCCATACTGCTGGATTACCTTCCTGTTGCCACTGAGTTCTGCCCTGTCTGCTTTGAGTACTGCTTACCTCATTTTACAAACTGCTCTGGGATACTTCCTATCATTCCACTTGATGCCGGGATAAGACGACTACTGGACAAGTTTGTTCTGATAGTGGAATATCCCATGAGCATTACATTATACTTGGGCCATGGACCCAAATGAGGTAGCAAATGCAGTTACTCATCAGGGTTCTAAAGCTGGCAACACATACTGCACAATTGCAGAGTGTGGATTCAAATCTACAGGCTATAACCACTTTCCTTTCCTCACTGGTTGCTGAAAAGAATGTGGCTCCTGTTGTTACACAGCCAGTACCTGCTGCGAGTGTCGCAGCTCCTTCCCCTGCTTATGGAAGTATACCCCGGATACCATTGCCTGACAAGTATGATGGTACTACCGACTGTAGGAGTTTCCTGAATCAGTGCAGGCTGCACTTTCGCAATGACCCCCACACCTTCCAGTCTCATCAGTCAAAGGCCACTTTTATTATTTACTTACTGAAAGACAAGGCCCTAGCCTGGGTCTCTCCTCTTCTGGAACAGAGCGCTCAACTCCTGACTGATGCTGATGCCTTCACTTCTGCATTATCTTCTGTATTCGGGACCTCCGGCCATGCGGCTGCTGCAGAGTACTCACTCTTGGATCTCCGCCAGAGTAATAGAACTGTGGCACAATACGCCATTGAGTTTTGCACTTTAGCACTCAAGACCAGTTGGGATGGCAGTGCTCTCAAGGCGTCCTTTAGGAGAGGTTTGCATGAACCCATCAAGTATAAGCTTACCTATCAAGATGTCCCTACTTTCCTGGATGAATTCATAGCACTTTGTATTACTCTGGACTACTTTCAGGAGAGACAAGCTGAGAGAGACAGAACTCATAGAATCCTTCCTTTCCATCCTCCTACTCGTCCGGTCTCTAGACCATCCTCTACCCCTTCAGAACCTCCAGTTACCTCAGTAGAGGAACCCATGGATCTCTCCTCCCTCAAACCCACAGAATATGAAAGACAGAGAAGAAGGAGATTGAGGAGATTGAGACTGTGTTTCTACTGTGGTTCTAACTCACACCAGCTAAAATACTGTGATATCTTGCCGGGAAAAGCCAATGCTTAGAGGAAAAAACCGGGGTACCTCTAAGCGTGGTCACTACTAAATCCCCTCAATCTTCTCGAATTCTGGTACCTGTTATCCTCTCCTTTCTTCAGAATTCTGTCCACACTCAGGCCTTTATTGATTCAGGGGCAGCTGGAAATTTTTTGGATCACCGTTTCATGATTCAGGCAGGGTTACCCTTTCTGCAGAAAAAATAGTGTCTGAAAATAACTACTCTGGATGGCACTGCCCTTGGATCAGGTTTAATCCATTTTGAATCAGCACCCCTAACCATGACTGTGGGAGTCCTCCATACCTAACAGTTGCAGTTCAATGCCATTTATTCTCCAGCACAACCAGTAATCCTTGGTCTTCCTTGGCTTCATATACACAATCCACAGTTCAACTGGACTGAGGGACAGTTGGCCTCCTGGGGTACATCCTGCTTCCACTCCTTTCTAGCTAAAGTTACTCCATTATGCCACATCCCCATTGCCAGCCTACAGACCCCCTCAAGCCTTCCTCAATTTACGCAGATTTTACTGATGTGTTTGAAAAGAAAGCAGCTGATGTGCTGCCACCCCAGTGTCCTTACGACTGCAAGATTGACCTCTTTCCTGGAGTCCCACTTCCTAAAGGGAGGACTTATCCACTCTCCAAAGCTGAAACAAAGGCCATGGAGGAGTATATTCAAGAGAACCTAGCTAAAGGTTTTATTCGCCCTTCCTCTTCTCTTGCGGGGTCTGGCTTCTTTTTGTCACTAAGAAGGATGGTGGGCTCAGACCCTGTATCAACTACAGAGCTCTTAACAACATCACTATCAAGAATCTCTATCCTATTCCATTAATCACTGAACTTTACGATTCGCTCCAGAATGCTCGCTACTTCACTAAGTTGGATCTACGTGGGGCATACAATCTTGTTCGTAAATATTCCCAGGGCATGAATGGAAGACTGCCTTCAACACAAGATCAGGGCATTACGGATACCTTGTAATGCCTTTTGGGCTGTGTAATGCCCCTGAGGTCTTCCAGGCATTTGTCAACAATGTCTTCCGTGACCTCATCAATCGCACTGTCATCATCTATCTGGATGACATCCTTATTTTCTCCTCCACCCTTGAGGAGCATCATGAACATGTGAGACAGGTACTTCTTCACCTCAGAGACAATTCTCTGGTAGCCAAACTGGAGAAATGTGAATTTGACCAAGTTCAGATCCAGTTCCTTGGCTATGTTATCTTGAAGAAGGGTTTTGCCATGGATCCTTCTAAGCTCAACGCAGTCCTGGAATGACCTCAACCCACCTCATTAAAGGAACTACAGAGATTCTTGGGGTTTATAAAAAACTTCTCCCAAATAGTTGCTCCCCTCACTGAGTTAACTAAACAAAAACTGGTATCCTGAAGCAGTGGATGCATTCTCTCACCTGATAAAAAGCCTTTTGTTCTGCTCCTGTGCTCTGCCATCCTGATCCTGACCTGCAGTTCACTATAGAAGTTGATGCCTCCGAGATTGGAGCTGGAGCAGTCCTAACCCAAAGGGATCCTTTACCCTCCAAGCAGCCTTTTTCTCCAAGCGCTTTACTCCTGCAGAGAAGAACTATGACATGGGTAATCATGAACTCTTAGCCATTAGGTGGAAACTACTGACCAACTAACAGGTAAACTTAATAACTATACACCAACACAATGCTCTCCATGTCTTTTCTGCTCTCTCTGTCTGCCCTTCTCCTAAAAATCACTGCATGTCCCTATAACAACAATCCCCACACTATCCACATCTCACCCTCCCTTCTCTCATCCCCTATGCTGTCCTCTCATGAACTACTCTGTTTCCTTAGAAACACTTCCCCCTCTAACTCTCCTGTGTCTAGTCATACACACTCCTGCAAATCTCGCTCTCACCTTCTGTCACTCTCACTGCTACTACTGCTTGCTGCTGGTGATGTCTCTCCTAACCCTGGCCCTGCAGCAGTCACCACACTCTTACACTCTCGCTCCATCTCCCACAGCAAAAATTCCAGGTCACGCAATACCAACAATCTTATCTCCATTAACCCACAGCGCCTATCCCCTCTCTTTTCTTGTGCCCTTTGGAATGCTCACTCTGTAACAAACTTACAACTGTTCACAACTTGTTTGTTTCCAATGCTTTTAACCTTTTAGAAATTACTGAAACCTGGCTATCTTCCTCTGACACTGCTTCCATTGCTGCTCTCACTCATGGTAGTCTTCACTTTAGCCACACACCTAGGCCAGGTGAGAGACATAGTGGCGATGTTGGCATCTTACTCTCCCCCTCCTGCTCCTATCAGTACCTATCTTCATTTTCATCTCTCTCCTTTTCTTCTTTTGAAGTCCACTGCATTTGCCGGTTCTCCCTCCTCACTCTCAGAGTAGCAGTTATCTATCACCTGGCTGGCTTCCTCACTTTCTCTCTACAAATACACCTACCCTAATTCTGGGGGACTTCAACATCCCTATTGACAACCCATCTGCCCCTGCTGCTTCTAAACTTCTCTCACTCACTAACTCCTTCGGCCTCTCACAATCCACCCTATTCCCTTCCCACCACGATGGACACTCGATTGATCTGGTATTCTCCTATCTCTGCTCTCTCTCTGATGTTGCCTGTCACCTATTTCCCATCTCAGACCACCATCTGCTCACCTTTAATCCTAATATAGACGCTAAACCTACTTCCCCCTCTCGCCCCCGTACCAGTAGAAATCTGCACACTGTGGACCCTCCCCAACTCTCCAATCTTATTCATATATGCCTCCCCCACACTTACACAATATCCTGCCCTGACCTTGCTATAACCCACTATAACAATACTCTCTCCGCTGCACTTGACACTCTCGCTCCGCCCCAACTTTGCAAAGCCCCACGTCATCATCTCCAGCCCTGGCACTCCCAACAAACACACCACCTACAAAAATGCTCCCGCACTGCTGAAGGTGCCTAGAGGAGATCCCGCTCTGAACCTGATTTCATGCACTATAAGTTCATTCTTTACTCTTACACCTCTGCCCTTCGTTTAGCTAAGCAAACCTACTTCTCTTCTTTTATATCCACTCACTCTTCAAACCCTAAAAGACTCTTCTCCATTTTCAACTCTCTCCTCTACCCACCTGCACCACCCCCTCATCTGCATTCAGTGCTCAAGACCTTGCTGACTATTTTTTCAATAAAACACTTGCCATCCGAAGAAATATCCCAACACAAACCTGCAATCTCCCAACTTCACTCCCAGTCACCCCCTCTGCCACTCTCTGCACCCTCCTCCCAACCACTGAGAGTGAAGTGGCTTCCCTTTTGTCTTCCTCACACCTAACTACCTGCCCACTTGACCCTATTCCTTCACATCTAATTCCCCCTCTGTCTCCCACCCTCACTCCGGCTCTTACTCACATATTCAACCTATCCCTTTCTACCAGTTCATTCCCTGCCTCCTTCAAACATGCAAAGGTCACCCCTCACATCCTCAAAAAACCCTCCCTTGACCCTAACTCCCCTGCAAACTACCGCCCCATATCACTGCTCCCGCTAGCTTCAAAATTCCTTGAAAAACTAGTTTTCGGCCGTCTTACCCAATTCCTGTCCTCCCACTCATTGCTCGACCCCCTGCAATCTGGCTTCCGTCCCCATCACTCAACTGAGACTGCCCTCACCAGGGTTAATAACGATCTCCTTTCTGCTAAAAACAAAGGCTACTACTCTATACTCATCTTACTTGACCTCTCTGCTGCCTTTGACACTGTTGACCATCCCCTTCTTCTACGGACTCTCAGCTCTCTTGGGCTCTGTGACACTGCCCTCTGCTGGATTCACTCTTATCTCTCTAACAGATCCTTCTCTGTCTCTCTTGCTGGTGACACCAGCTATGGTTTCAGCTATCTCCTCTATGCTGATGATACCCAGATCTACCTTTCCACCCCTGAACTCTCTCCTTTTGTCAATTCTCACATCAGCGACTGCTTATCTGGCATTTCCTCCTGGATGGCCTCTCACCACCTAAGAATAAACATGTCCAAGACCGAACTACTTCTAATTCCCCCCTCTAAGTCTACTCCAGTTTCTAATTTTTCTATCACTGTTGGCAGCACCACTATCTCCCCATCACCCCAAGTCCGCTGCCTCGGAGTCACGCTTGACTCAAATCTATCCTTCATTCCCCACATCCAATTGGTCTCTTCATCCTGCCGCTACCACCTACGCAATATCTCCAAAATTCGTCTGTTTCTAAGTGCTGAAACTATTAAACAGCTAATCCACTCCCTGGTAATTTCCCAACTTGACTACTGTAACAACTTACTAACTGGCTTCCTTCTCTCCCACCTCTCTCCCCTCCAATCCATCCTAAATACATCTGCCAGGCTAATCCACCTCTCTCGACGCTCTGTTTCTGCTGCACCTTTCTGTGAGTCCCTTCACTGGCTCCCCATTCACAGCAGAGTTAAATTCAAAATTCTCACCCTAACCTACAAAGCCCTCACCAATGCTGCCCCACCCTACCTGTCCTCACTCATCAACAAATATACTCTGCCCGCCCCCTAAGATCCAACAATGACCTCCTTCTTGCATCCTCTGCCATCACCTCCTCTCATGCTAGAATACAGAACTTCTCTCGTGCGGCATCAACCCTCTGGAACGCACTTCCTCAAGCTGTCAGACTTGCCCCTAACCTCTCCTCCTTTAAACATTCCCTAAAGATATTTCTGTTCAGGGAAGCTTATCACCCGATTTATAAACAAACTAGCTTCACTTAACTAACAGTTGCCCTCTATCTCCTCACTAATATCATTCTCACCTTTGCAGTCCCCACCTCTGTTGGTGCTTTATAAATAAAGAATAATAATAATTAAGATGGCTCTAACTGAATGGCATCATTGGCTAGAGGGTACCGCCAATCCCATTCAGATTCTCACTGACCACAAGAATCTGACATACCTTGAGACTGCTCATAGACTCAATCCTCGACAGGCCAGGTGGGCCTTGTTTTTTCCTGTTTTAACTTTGTGGTCTCTAATTTTTCTGGGACCAAGAATAAAAAGACTGACGCCCTTTCCCGTCAGTTTCCTCAGTCAAGTAATTCTTCTGAAACTCCTATTGAACACATCATACCCCCCTCCTGTGTGGTTGCTCAACTTAACACCTCTCTTCTTCAGAGACTGCAACGTGCCCAGTCTAGAAAGCCTCCTGAAGCCCCCGCAGCTCCCGATACCTTCTTTGTACCTCTGAACCTACGCACCCCTGTGCTATCTTGGGCTCATGATAGACTTTTAGGACATCTTAGTTTAACAAGAACTTTTAAGCTTCTTTCCAAGCATGTATGGTGGCCTACCATGAAGACCGACGCTCAGGATTATGTGAAAGCCTGCATGACTTGTGCTGCCAATAAAACTCCTTGATCCATGCCTCCTGGCTTTCTCCAACTGTTGTCCATTCCAAACAACCTTGGACACACATAACAATGGATTTCATTGTGGTCCTCCCTCCTTCTGACCATCATACGGTTATCTGGGTTGTGGTAGATCGATTTTCCAGTCTGGCTCATTTTGTACCCTTAAAGAAACTGCCATCTGCCCAAGAGTTATCGTCTTTTTTTCTGTTACATGTGGTACGACTTCATGACATTCCTGTGAATATTGTTTCCAACAGAGGTCCACAATTCATCTCTGCCTTTTGCAAGTCGATTGGAACCACCGTTTCCTTGTCATCCGGCTACCATCCTCAGACTAATGGGCTGACTGAGAGAGAGAATCAAGATCTCGAAGCCTATCTCAGAACTTTTGTTAATTCTCTCCATACCAACTGGTCTGAGTTGTTTCCCCTAGCTGAGCTGGCACTCTTCTCTATGATGTTCTCCATTTCAAGCCGCAGCAGGTTACCAACCTTGTGTCTTTCTTCTTTCTGCTCTGTCCACAGGGGTTCCTGCTGCAGACCAACATGTTACTAACCTCACTATTTATTGGCAACGTAAACACTCTCAGTTACGTTCAGCTGCCTCCAGATACAAGAGGTTTGCTGATCATCATAGAGCTTCTGTTCGTGCCTTTTCGGTAGGTGACCGTGTTTGGGTCTCTAGTCGATATATTCGTCTATATCAACCCAGTCACAAATTAGTCTGTCTCCTGTTGCTTACGAAGTGGCCTTGCCCAGAACCCTGCGCATACATCCAGTCTTCCACATCTCGCTACTCAAGCCTTACATCAAGAACAGATATACTCAGTTCCAACCACCTCCTCCCCCGCTCCTGATTCATGGTGAGTATGAGGTTGCTAAGATCCTAGACTCCAGATACAGGCACAGGCCACTACAGTATCTCGTACACTGGAAGGGCTACTCCGTGGCATATCGTTCCTGGGTTCCTGCCTGTGATGTGCATGCTCCATCTTTGGTCTCCAGATTTCATGCTGCACATCCCACCAAGCCTATGTAGGGTCATGGAGGTACCCTTTGAGAAGGGGGCTCTGTCAGGCTGCTCCTCTGCTCTGCTGGGGCCATTGCCATGGACACAGGCACTCCTACTGTTGCTAGGGATACGGCAGTGTAACTGCAGCATGGTGATGACATCATCACCATCCTCCCGTTCTTCCCAATGTAAAGGCCTCAGTCTCTCTAACCCAGGGATGGGCAAGAGGTAGATCGCGGTCTACCAGTGGACCGCAAGTGAATTTTGAGGAGCCCACCTAGAAGATTTCAAAAGTATGCATAATAAGAGAAACATTTCTCACATATCTAGAGTCTGAGTGAAGAGCCTCACCACCATAAAAGTATGAGAAATGTTTCTCTTATGCAGACTTTTGAAATCAACTATGAGTCTATGACAGCGGTATGTGTACTTCAGCATGCCCAACGTGGCTGTAGCTTAAACTCGCTGGCCACAGCTTTGGTTACTGCCTGTCCCAAACTCTCCTACTTTTTGTCTCAAGAGCGATTAGTCCATAGTACAGACTCTTCATGCACCAGGCTGAGATGCTGCTTGGTATCCCTGGGTTTGGAAGTTGCAGGTCTTGTTCCATTTGATATTCTGCTGCTACTTTCTAGTTCTGTCCTCTGTTACTTGTCACCAGGCACTGCTGGGTGAATGGTCTGGTAGTGTTTTTTTCCCAGGGTCTGTTACTCCCCTCAGGTTCTTTTACTTACTCTGTACCATGCTTTGATGCTGCTCTCTGATACTTTCTCTGACACACTAATATTAGCTATACTTTGTGCTAGTTTCTGCAACTTTCTGTCCCCAAAATTTGTTGTCACCAGATTGTTTAGGTCAGTGCTGTTGCTGCTATACCAGTCTCTGGTTGCTGTGTAAGGCAGTAGAGAGCCTGCAGGTCCTGCCACTGTCACTGTCCCAACTATTTGCAGTAGTCTTCAACTAGTAGTGGACGGATGGAGAGCAGCACACAGGACCTGCCCCCTAATCAACCTGACATGGCGTCCAGCCAATAAAATTACTTTGTAGAATGAGTCTGTCTATGATTGGCTGAAAATAGTTCATTGTCATCGTTGTACCTGAGCTGTGGGTTTCCCATGTGTTCCAGGCTTGATTACTTTGCTAGCCCTAGACCCGAGCCGCCTTGATTGTGAGAATACTTATTCATACGCAGGCGCAGTACAAAGATAGGGTTGCTTGAAGGTCCCAGTGTGACGTAAAGAGAGAGCTCTTGCAGTAAGTAAAGATATTGTGCTCATCAGGCTTACCACTTGTATTAAAAGTTGAGCGTAAACTCGATCATTTGAGCACAATCGCGATTTATGCTATAATGATTACCGCAATCTCAGAGCTGTCGTTAACTGTTTTGCAAAAATAAAAAGTTGCAAAAAACACATCAAAATACTTTACAATGTACATACCCTCATAATTCCACTATCTAATAAAAATTATTTGAAAAAAAAAAATATTGCACATAAAAGTTATAAGGGCTCAAATATATGAGATATGAGATCTCGGGTGTTAGAAAACTCCCCCAGCAAAGTGCTTTAACATAGAGATACATACATACAGTATACATGTCAAAATATGGATATGTATGTATATTTATATGTCTATATATGTGTACATAGGTATTTATGTATTTATTTACAGACATATATACACATATAAACACATAAATATATATGTACACATATACAGATATGTATATATATATATATATATATATATATATATATATATATATATATATATATATATATATAAAAGTGCATTGAAGCCCTTTACAGTTAAGTAGATGAAAACATGTAAAACCATATTTATGCAATATACATTTTTAATAAAGGTTTTAACCATGTATTTACTGTAAATATTTCCCATTCCAATGTAGCGCTAGTCAGGTTACTGCTAGAGAGAAAACAGTTTACTTTCAACTCATAATACGAGCGCAACCTGTCTAGCACAAAAATCTTATATCTAGCGCAATTAACGCTCTAGCAGAAGTGCAAAATACGGCTCCACTTGTAATCTGGCCCAATGTTTGCTATTTATTTATGGGCTACATATTTTCAAGAAATAGCTCTGCAGCTAAATATATATTTCAGTTGTTGAACAAGTCGAAACAATCCCCAAGCATGGAGTCCCAGTGTTATTCTGGAAAGAAGAATGATCAGAAGAAATGTTTAGCGTGATGAAAATAAGTAGCCATTGGTTGGTGACCAGGGATAGGCACAGACAAAGGCTGTGGCGGACATTTTCCAAAGCACAGACCTTAATGAAGGACACCAAGGTACATTTTAAATTAAAAACATTATTTTATAGTGCTTGGTGTTATTATACTGATGCAGATACCACTGATCCTATAACCAGCCCTCCTCTGGCTATACCCATGTGCCAGTGTCACTACTGTGTCATTATATAGTGCTGGGTGTTATTATACTGATGCAGATACCACTGATCCTATAACCAGCCCTCCTCTGGCTATACCCATGTGCCAGTGTCACTACTGTGCCATTATATAGTGCTGGGTGTTATTATACTGATGCAGATACCACTGATTCTATAACCAGCCCTTGTCTGGCTATACCCATGTGCCAGTGTCACTACTGTGTCATTATATAGTGCTGGGTGTTATTATACTGATGCAGATACCACTGATTCTATAACCAGCCCTCCTCTGGCTATACCCATGTGCCAGTGTAATTGTATAACACTGGGTGTTATTATACTGATGCAGATACCACTGACACTATAACCAGCCCTTGTCTGGCTATACCCATGAGCCAGTGCCACTACTGTGTCATTATATAGTGCTTGGTGTTATACTGATGCAGATACCACTGATCCTATAACCAGCCCTTGTCTGGCTATACCCATGAGCCAGTGTCACTACTGTGTCATTATATAGTGCTTGGTGTTATTATACTGATGCAGATACCACTGATCCTATGACCAGCCCTCCTCTGGCTATACCCATGTGCCAGTGTCACTACTGTGTCATTATATAGTGCTTGGTGTTATTATACTGATGCAGATACCACTGACCCTATAACCAGCCCTTGTCTGGCTATACGCATGTGCCAGTGTCACTACTGTGTCTTTGTATACAGCTGGGTGTTATTATACAGATGCAGATACACATCCAGTATTTCACTCAGGCTTTATTTATTCCATAACTTATCACCAAATATCGCTAGCAGTCTCTTGAGAAGCCACTAACTTTATTCACACTACATATTTTTTTTATTCCTATTATTTAATCAGAAAGAAAAGATATGCTAAAGTTGTGGTGGACACTGCAAGGGCTAGTCACAGACACCAGTGTCCGTGTACGGACACCTTGCCTATCCCTGTTGGTGACGTGAACAAAAGATTTGAATATAGGGTAACTGAAAACTCTACTAACTAAGGAGCCTTTAACAGGCAGTAACAGCATTTATTATTTAAAAATTGAGCTGCATTAAAAGGAAGAGCTTCATTTTAGAAGCCGTTTGTGAGGAAGCCATCTTTTAAACGTGTTATACAGGATGCTCCATTGAAGTTCTCTAATAACTTACTCATTTTATCTCCCATATAAGACATGCGCATTTAGCTTAACCCCTTAATGACCGGACCATTTTTCAATTTAGCCTTAATGACAATGGCTATTTTTACATTTCTGCAGTGTTTGCGTTTAGCTGAAATTTTCCTCTTACTCATTTACTGTACCCACACATATTATATACCGTTTTTCTCGCCATTAAATGGACTTTATAAAGATACTATTATTTTCATCATATCTTATAATTTACTATAAAAAAATATATAAAATATGAGGAAAAAATTGAAAAAAACACACTTTTTCTAACTTAGACCCCAAAATCTGTTACACATCTACAACCACCAAATAACACCCATGCTAAATAGTTTCTAAATTTTGTCCCGAGTTTAGAAATACCCAATGTTTACATGTTCTTTGCTTTTTTTGCAAGTTATAGAGCAAAAAATACAAGTAGCACTTTGCTATTTCCAAACCACTTTTTTTCAAAATGAGCGCTAGTTACATTGGAACCCTGATATCTTTCAGGAATCTCTAAATATCCCTAGACTTGTATATATTTTTTTTAGAAGACATCCCAAAGTATTGATCTAGGCCAATTTTGGTATATTTCATGCCACCATTTCACTGCCAAATGCGATCAAATAACAAAAAATTGTTGACTTTTTCACAAATTTTTTCACAAACTTTAGGTTTCTCGCTGAATTTATTTACAAACAACTTGTGCAATTATGGCATAAATGGTTGTAAATACTTCTCTGGGATCCCCTTTGTTCAGAAATAGCAGACATATATGGCTTTGGCGTTGCTTTTTGGTAATTAGAAGGCCGCTAAATGCTGCTGCACACCACACGTGTATTATGCCCAGCAGTGAAGGGGTTAATTAGGGAGCTTGTAGGGAGCGTTTAGGTTTAATTTTAGCTTTAGTGTAGTGTAGTAGACAACCCAAATTATTGATCTAGGCCCATTTTGGTATATTTCATGCCACCATTTCACCGCCAAATACGATCCAATAAAAAAAACTGTTAAATTTTTCAAATTTTGAGGTTTCTCACTGAAATTATTTACAAACAGCTTGTGCAATTATGGCACACATGGTTGTAAATGCTTCTCTGGGACCCCCTTTTTTCAGAAATAGCAGACATATATGGCTTTGGCGTTGCTTTTTGGTAATAATAAGGCCGTTAAATGCTGCTGCGCACCACACTTGTAATATGCCTAGCAGTTAAGGGGTTCATTAGGTAGCTTGTAGGGTTAATTTTTAGCTTTAGTGTAGAGATCAGCCTCCCATCTGACACATCCCACCCCCTGATCCCCCCCTGACCCCCCTCAAACAGCTCTCTTCCCTCCCCCACCTCACAATTGTCACCGCCACCTTAAGTACTGGGTAAAATAGGGGATTGCAGTGAAGCCTCAATATTGAGGCATCACTACAATCCCTTGTAAGCAGCTGGAAGCGATCATGATCGCTTCCAGCACTTCTAACAACAGAGGACGTACCAGGTACGTCAATTGTCATTAAGGGAAGTTTTTCCAATGACGTACCTGGTACGTCCTCTGTCATTAAGGGGTTAAAGGGACATCAAACCCAATTTTTTTCTTTCATGATTCACATTGAGCATGCAATTTAATCACTTTCAAATATACTTCTATTATCTAATTTGCTTCATTATTTTGGCTCAGGACCAGCACTTCTGGGAGCTAGCTGCTAATTGGTGGCTGCATACATATGACTTTTTTATTGGCTCACCTGATGTGGTTAGCTAGGTCCCAGTAGTGCGTTGTGGCTCATTTAATAAAGGATACCAAGGGGTGGGTACACTTGGGGAGAAACTGGGAGCATATGTGGATTCAGTATTGCAGCTCATAGTGAAACAATCTCCGGGATACGTTAGGGACACTAAGCATCTTCTATCAATGCTAAAATATGTAGTTCTACAGGAAGAAGGTATACTTCTTACAATAGATCTTTATTCCTGTATCCTACATAATTATGGGATTGAAGCATGATAAAGATGCTTACTCTCTACAGTGATTTTGATGAGCAATACATTAAATTCATTAGCAACTCTGTATACTTCCTGCTTACCCATAATTATTTCTCTTTCGAAGATCAATTTTGTGTACAACAATGTGGTTCGTATGCGAACTTATATCTAAATGTCTTCAAAATAGAAAACATATTTACAGCTACAAATTCATATAAAGATTACATCAAATTTTATTCAAGATATATTGATGTTTTGTCACTTCTTTGGTGTGGAAATGAACGTACAATCCCTGACTTTGTGAATCATTTAAATGATAACAACAAAAATTTAAAATTTACCTTTGAATTCTCTAGAAAGGAAATTTCTTTTCTAGATTTACTTATCATAAAGGATCCCAAAAATCAGGCTTTAATTACCCAAACATACAGGAAAAATATATCAGGAAACACAATTTTAAGGGCTAACTCACATTATCCGGTACAACTTAGGAGAGCCATTCCCAAAGGTCAGTTTATCCGCCTTAAGCGCAATTGCACTATACATGATACATACTTTAAACAGGCTAATGAATTGACTAAGAGACTGAAGGCAAGAGGGTTCGATCAGAGTTCTTTATCTAATATCCATGAAGAAATTGATAGAGTAGAGAGATCTGTTCTATTAAAAGGATAAGAATAAACCACGCATAAAAAATGAAAGCAGCACATTTAGGTTCATTACTACATATAGTAAGCAATACAGACAGATTTGCAATATTGTTCAGAGGGCTTTGCCCATTTTAGAAAATGATCCTCTTATAGGTAACTGACAAAGGTATACAGTGTATAATAGAGAAAAAACCAATGGCACTACTCAGTTAGATCAACATTCCCATATAAATAAATATGAATTATTTGTCATACTAATGGGGAAGGTGCTTGTACTGAAAATCAGTGAAAGACTGAAAAAGAAAAAATTAAAACTTATCTTTTATTATTTTATTAACTTAAAAAAGGGGAAAAAGGAAAAATATCAAAGCTCTTTAACCTTACCAGCCCTTAAAAGTGCCTTTTGCGGGGCATGCCCCAAAGAATTCAGCTCTTTTGCCTGTAAAAGAAAAACACAACCTCCCCCAACATTAAACCCACCACCCACATACCCCTAATCTAACCCAAACCCCCCTTAAAAAAACCTAACACTACCCCCTGAAGATCATCCTACCTTGAGTCGTCTTCAGCCAGCTGACCATCGATGGAACCAAAGAGGAGATCCGGAGCAGCAGAAGTTATCATCCAAGGGGCGCAGAAGAAATCTTCCATCCGATGAAGTCATCATCCAGGCGGCGCTGAAGAAATCTTCCAAGCGGCGTCTTCAATCTTCATCCATCCGGAGCGGAGCCATCTTCAGACGAGCCGACACGGAGCCATCCTCTTTTGATTCAATCGGCCAATCAGATTTTTCCTACCTTAATTCCGATTGGCTGATAGAATCCTATCAGCCAATCGGAATTGAAGGTATCTTAGGGTTTATTTTACAGGTAAGTATTTAGTTTTAAATAGGAATAATTTATTAAAGTATAGTGTAGTGTTAGGTGTAATTGTAACTTAGGTTAGTTTTTATTTTACTGGTAAATTTCTCTTTATTTTAGCTAGGTAGCTATTAAATAGTTAATAACTATTTAATAGCTATTGTACCTAGTTAAAATAAATTGAAAGTTGCCTGTAAAATAAAAATAAATCCTAAATTAGCTACAATATAATTATTATTTATATTGTAGCTATATTAGGGTTTAATTTAAAGGTAAGTATTTAGTTTTAAATAGGATTAACTTAGTTAATAAGATAAATATTATTTAGATTTATTTAATTAATATTTAAGTTAGGGGGGTGTTAGGGTTAGTGTTAGACTTAGGTTTAGGGGTTAATAATTTTATTACAGTGGCGGCGGTGTAGTGGGGGGCAGGATAGGGGTTAATAAATTTATTATAGGTGGCGACGGTGTAGGGGGGGCAGATTAGGGGTTAATAAGTTTAATATAGGTTGCGGCGGGGTCCGGGAGCGGCGGTTTAGGGGTTAAACTATTTATTTAGTTGTGGCAAGGTCCGGGATCAGCAGGATAGGGGTTAATAATTTTATTATAGAGGGCGGCGGTATAGGGGGGGCAGGATAGGAGTTACTAGGTATCATGTAGGTGGCGGCGGGGTCCGGGAGCAGCGGTTTAGGGGTTAATACATATATTATAGTTGCGGCGGGGTCCGGGATCGTCAGGATAGGGGTTAATAACTTTATTATAGGTGGCGACGGTATAGGGGGGGCAGGATAGAGGTTGCTAGGTATAATGTAGTTGGCGGCGGTGTCCGGGAGCGGCGGTTTAGGGGTTAATACATTTATAAGAGTTGCGGCGGGGTCTAGGAGCAGTGGTTTAGGGGTTAATAACTTTATTGAGTTGCGGGGGGCTCCGGGGCGCCGGTATAGGGGGTAGAACAGTGTAGTTAGTGTGGGTGCTTAGTGACAGGCTAGCAATAAAGCTGTCAAAAAGCCGAAGAGCAGCGAGATCGGATGAGTGATAACTATCACAGTCCGCTGCTCATCGCCCCGTACTTGGTGCACGGCTTTTTGACATCTTTTTTGATAACTTAGGCGAAATTTTGCAGGTCCGCGGCGGCGATGGTAGGCGAGCTTAGGCGGGCGTATTGAACCAGCGAAGGCAGGTAAAGTAGACGGCTTGATAACTACCCCCCATAGTATCCAAAGTGCCAATATCACTCAAATTAAATCATAAATACATACTGCTAGATTACGAGTCTTGCGTTAGCCTTAAAAAGCAGCGTTAAGAGGTCCCAATGCTGCTTTTAAACGCCCGCTGGTATTACGAGTCTTGCAGGTACAGGTGTAAGGCTCACTTTTTTTCCGCCACTCGAACATACCGCAAATCCACTTACGTCAATTGCGTATCCCATATTTTCGATGGGATTTTCCTAACGCCGTTATTACGAGTCTTCCTAAAAGTGAGCGGTACTGTCAAGACTCGTACAGCATTTAAAAGCCAGTAGTTAAGAGTTTTATGGGCTAACTCCATAGCATAGAACTCTTAACTAAAGTGCTAAAAAGTACACTAACACCCATAAACTACCTATTAACCCCTAAACCGAGGCCCCCCACATCGCAAACACTAAAATACATTTTTTAACCCCTAATTTGCCGTCCCCAACGTCGCCGCCACTATACTAAATGTATTAACCCCTAAACCTATGTCTAACCCTAACACCCCCTAACTTAAATATAATTTAAATACATCTAAATAAAATTACTACAATTAACTAAATTATTCCTATTTAAAACTAAATACTTACCTATAAAATAAACCCTAAACTAGCTACAATATAACTAATAGTTACATTGTATCTAGCTTAGGGTTTATTTTTATTTAACAGGCAACTTTGTATTTATTTTAACTAGGTAGAATAGTTACTAAATAGTTATTAATTATTTAATAACTACCTAGCTAAAATAAAAACAAATTTACCTGTAAAATAAAACCTAAACCTAACAATTACACCTAACACTACACTATAACTAAATTAATTCCCTACATTAAATTAAATTAATTACATTTAAATAAAATAAACTAGTAAAAAGTACAAAAAAAACAAAACACTAAATTACAGAAAATAATAAAATAATTACAAGTTTTTTAAACTAATTACACCTAATCTAATCCCCCTAATAGAATAAAAAAGCCCCCCAAAATAATAAAAATCCCTACCCTATACTAAATTACAAATAGCCCTTAAAAGGGCCTTTTGCGGGGCATTGCCCCAAAGTAATCAGCTCTTTTACCTGTAAAAAAAAATACAATACCACCCCCCAACATTAAAACCCACCAACCACACACCCAACCCTACTCTGAAACCCACCCAATCCCCCCTTAATAAAACCTAACACTAACCCCTTGAAGATCACCCTATCTTGAGACTTCTTCACCCAACCGGGCAGAAGTTGTCCTCCAGATGGGCAGAAGTCTTCATCCAAGCCGGGCAGAAGTGGTCCTCCAGACGGGCAGAAGTCTTCATCCAAGCCGAGAAGAAGAGGTCCTCCAGACGGGCAGAAGTCTTCATGCAGACGGCATCTTCTATCATCATCCATCGGGAGCGGAGCGGGTCCATCTTCAAGACATCCGACGCGGAGCATCCTCTTCTGTCTTCATCCGACGATTAAATGACGGTACCTTTAAGTGACGTCATCCAAGTTGGCGTCCCTTCAATTCCGATTGGCTGACAGAATTCTATCAGCCAATCGGAATTCAGGTAGAAAAAATCTGATTGGCTAATCCAATCAGCCAATAGGGTTGAAGTTCAATCCTATTGGCTGATCCAAACATGACATCACGAGTTTTCCATATTGACTAGTAGATATGCTCATAATTATGTTTATATATTTTTTGCAGTATAGTAGGTATAATCTTGTTCCTCCAGTTATTGCTGTGCCTCATTTTCAGCAATTTTATAAATTAATTTTATTTCTTCCTATTTTTCCTGTGTAAATGTAGACTTGATACTCCTTGTTCTTTTGTTCCTTTTTTGGTTACTAGATCCTCTTTGTTATAAAGACAGCTCTGTTTGCTATCCCCTCAATTTTTGTATCATATATTTTCCCTTTTATATATATATATATATATATATATATCCAAAGAGAAGAAGACAAATGGCGCCAGCACTGTTTCTTAAGAGTAGAAAAAACTTTTATTGGGGTGTCATCATGAAGGAACAGCAACGTTTCAGGTAACACAGACCCTTAATCATGCTCAATATATATATGTGTGTGTTTAAAGATGCATACTTTATAATACACACACGGCTAGATTTAGAGTTCTGCGGCAAAAGGGGTGCTTTAGCTACGCGTGCTTTTTTCCCCCCTCACCTTTTAAATACCGCTGGTATTTAGAGTTCACAGAAGGGCTGCGTTAGGCTCCAAAAAGGGAGCGTACAGGCATATTTACCGCCACTGCAACTCTCAATACCAGCGGTGCTTACGGACGCGGCCAGCTTCAAAAACGTGCTCGTGCATGATTCCCCCATAGGAAACAATGGGGCCGCTTGAGCTGAAAAAAAACCTAACACATGCAAAAAAGCAGCGTTCAGCTCCTAACGCAGCCCCATTGTTTCCTATGGGGAAACACTTCCTAAGTATGCACCTAACACCCTAACATGTACCCCGAGTCTAAACACCCCTAACCTTACACTTATTAACCCCTAATCTGCCGCCCCCGCTATCGCTGACCCCTGCATATTATTATTAACCCCTAATCTGCCACTCCGGACACAGCTGCAACCTACGTTATCCCTATGAACCCCTAATCTGCTGCCCCTAACCCCCGCCGACCCCTATATTATATTTATTACCCCCTAATCTCCCCCCCAAAGTCGCCGCTACCTACCTACAATTATTAACCCCTAATCTGCCGACCGGACCTCACCGCTACTCTAATAAATGTATTAACCCCTAAAGCTAAGTCTAACCCTAACCCTAATACCCCCCTAAGTTAAATATAATTTTTATCTAACGAAATAAAATAATTCTTATTAAATAAATTATTCCTATTTAAAGCTAAATACTTACCTGTAAAATAAACCCTAATATAGCAACAATATAAATAATAATTATATTGTAGCTATTTTAGGATTAATATTTATTTTACAGGCAACTTTGTATTTATTTTAACCAGGTACAATAGCTATTAAATAGTTAATAACTATTTAATAGCTACCTAGTTAAAATAATTACAAAAGTACCTGTAAAATAAATCCTAACCTAAGTTACAATTAAACCTAACACTACACTATCAATAAATTAATTAAATAAACTACCTACAATTATCTACAATTAAACCTAACACTACACTATCAATAAATAAATTAAATGCAAATAAATACACTAACTAAAGTACAAAAAATAAAAAAAGAACTAAGTTACAAAAAATAAAAAAAGAACTAAGTTACAAAAAATAAAAAAATATTTACAAACATTATAAAAATATTACAACAATTTAAAGCTAATTACACCTACTCTAAGCCGCCTAATAAAATAACAAAGCCCCCCAAAATAAAAAAATGCCCTACCCTATTCTAAAATAAAAATTGAAAAGCTCTTTTACCTTACCAGCCCTTAAAAGGGCCTTTTGCGGGGCATGCCCCAAAGAATTCTGCTCTTTTGCCTGTAAAAAAAACATACAATACCCCCCCAACATTACAACCCACCACCCACATACCCCTAATCTAACCCAAACCCCCCTTAAATAAACCTAACACTAAGCCCCTGAAGATCTCCCTACCTTGTCTTCACCACGCCGGGTATCACCGATCCATCCAGAAGAGGGACTGAAGTCTTCATCCAATCCGGGCGATGTCTTCATCCAAGCAGGGGCTGAAGAGGTCCATCATCCGGCTGAAGTCTTCTATCAAGCGGCATCTTCAATCTTCTTTCTTCCGGATCCATCTGCATCCCGCCGACGCGGAACATCCTTCTTCCCCGATGGACTAACGACGAATGAAGGTTCCTTTAAGGGACGTCATCCAAGACGGCGTCCCTTCAATTCCGATTGGCTGATAGGATTCTATCAGCCAATCGGAATTAAGGTAGGAAAAATCTGATTGGCTGAAGACTTCAGCCGGATGATGGACCTCTTCAGCCCCCGCTTGGATGAAGACATCGCCCGGATTGGATGAAGACTTCGGACCCTCTTCTGGACGGATCGGTGATACCCGGCATGGTGAAGACAAGGTAGGCAGATCTTCAGGGGCTTAGTGTTAGGTTTATTTAAGGGGGGTTTGGGTTAGATTAGGGGTATGTGGGTGGTGGGTTGTAATGTTGGGGGGGTATTGTATGTTTTTTTTTACAGGCAAAAGAGCAGAATTCTTTGGGGCATGCCCCGCTAAAGGCCCTTTTAAGGGCTGGTAAGGTAAAAGAGCTGTAAAACATTTATTTTAGAATAGGGTAGGGCATTTTTTTATTTTGGGGGGCTTTGTTATTTTTTTAGGGGGCTTAGAGTAGGTGTAATTAGTTTAAAATTCTTGTAATCTTTTTTTATTTTTTGTAATTTAGTGTTTTTTTTGTAATTTAGTGTTTTTTTTTGTAATTTAGTTTAGTTGATTTAATTGTAGATAATTGTAGGTAGTTTATTTAATTAATTTATTGATAGTGTAGTGTTAGGTTTAATTGTAACTTAGGTTAGGATTTATTTTACAGATAATTTTGTATTTATTTTAGCTAGGTAGCTATTAAATAGTTATTAACTATTTAATAGCTATTGTACCTAGTTAAAATAAATACAAAGTTGCCTGTAAAATAAATATAAATCCTAAAATAGCTACAATATAATTATTATTTATATTGTAGCTATATTAGGGTTTATTTTACAGGTAAGTATTTACCTTTAAATAGGAATAATTTATTTAATAAGAATTATTTTATTTCGTTAGATAAAAATTATATTTAACTTAGGGGGTGTTAGTGTTAGTGTTAGACTTAGCTTTAGGGGTTAATACATTTATTAGAGTAGCGGTGAGGTCCTGTCAGAAGATTAGGGGTTAATAATTGTAGGTAGGTAGCGGCGACATTGGGGGGGCAGATTAGGGGTTAATAAATATTATGTAGGTGTCGGCAGTGTTAGGGGCAGCAGATTAGGGGTACATAGGGATAATGTAGGTGGCGGCGGTGTGCGGTCGGCAGATTAGGGGTTTCAAATTTTTTAATAGAGTGGGGGCGATGTGGGGGGGGGGCTCGGTTTAGGGGTACATAGGTAGTTTATGGGTGTTAGTGTACTTTAGAGCACAGTAGTTACGAGCTTTATAAACCGGCGTTAGCCCAGAAAGCTCTTAACTCCTGGCTTTTCTCTGCGGCTGGAGTCTTGTCGTTAGATTTCTAACGCTCACTTCAGCCAAGACTCTAAATACCGGCATTAGAAAGATCCCATTGAAAAGATAGGATACGCAATTGGCGTAGGGTGATCTGCGGTATGGAAAAGTCGTGGCTGGAAAGTGAGCGTTAGATCCTTACCTACAAGACTCTAAATACCAGCGGTAGGACAAAACCAGCGTTAGGACCCCCTAACGCTAGTTTTGACGGCTAACGCAGAAATCTAAATCTAGGCGACAGTGTTTACATATGTATCAAAAATGGAAAGGGTTTATATATATATATCAAAAATATAAAGCATTTATATGTTATTCCATATTATTGTTATTACGTACCTTGGTATGTGCATTCATACCTAACAGTATATATATTAGTGGCTATTTATGCCATGAGGACCTGTCTTTGTTATATGTGAGAATACCTATCCGGCGAAACTACAGGGGATGCAGAGGTCGCAGGTGCGACTGGGTCCCTGAGGGTGGGGGCCCAGCTTAAAAAAAAATAAAAAAAAATATATATATATATATATATATATTTTTTTTTTAATAAAAAACGTTAACCTACCACTGCCTGCACTGATATCATGTGAGTGTGACATGACTGCAGGGGTTAGTGTTTCTGTTTTACCCATTGGTGTTTATGTGTGTGTGTATGGTGTGTGTGTGTGTATGTATGTGACTGTGTGTGTATTTATGCATGTATGTGCATTTGTGTATGATTGTGGAACCAGCAAATTACAGACCTTATTACTACAGCAAGGGAGGACGGGGATAAACAGTGTCACTATACAGTACCACTATATACAGTATGGTGGGCTGGACCATGTCACTGACTACTGTGGTCACTTTATAAAGTACTGGACGGGTAGGGTCAGGCCAGCCATCTCACCGGCAGATTACAGACTGTGTCACTAACTTACTATATACAGTACTGGGGGGTTAAATAGTGTCACTATATACAGTAATAGGGGGTCAGACCATCTCACAGACTGTGGGCACAGGGTACCTCCTTTTGCAGACATGTAATCTGATTCACATTTTTTCTGTGTTAAATGTAAAAAAAAAAATAAAATATATATATATATATATATATATATATATATATATATGTATTAAATTCACCTTTTTTGGAGGGGGGAGGGGTGGTGGGGGGCCCTTCTTAGATTCTTGCACCTGGGCCCTGTAGTTTCTAGTTACACCTCTGATACCTATTATGAGGTATTTGCAGCCAAAATGTAATTATAATTGTATTTTTTATGATGTACACCTTACTTACATTTTCATCACCTATGCACCCGAGCACACCGCTAAGTTTGATTTGGAGCTAATTGTATGCCATATTAGAGGGAAGAGGAGGAGTGTATTCACTATCCCTGACGAAGTGCCTGACGGCATGAAACACGTAGGATGTTTTACCTGACCTGTTGTATCACGTATGATATGTTTTTTTTCTCACCGTTCACGGAATAAACCACACTACTGATGACCACTATTGGATCATTTTTCTTATTTGTTGGTTTCATCTCCCATATAAAACATGTGCATTTAACTTAAAGGGACATCAAACCCAGTTTGTTTCTTTCATGATTTACATTGAGCATGCAATTTAATCACTTTCAAATATACTTCTATTATCTATTTTGCTTCATCCTTTTGGTATCCTTTTTTGAAAAGCATACCTAGATAGGCTCAGGACAAGCACTTCTGGGAGCTAGCTGCTAATTAGTAGCTGCATATATATGGCTTTTTTCATTGGCTCACCTGGTGTGTTTAGCTAGGTCCCAGTAGGGCATTGTGGCTCATTTAACAAAGGATACCAAGGGAATAAAGCACGTTTGATAATATAAGTACATTGTACAATTGCATAATCTGAATCATAGAAAAAAACATGTCCCTTTAATGGTATTGATAACAATTTAAGTAAATTAGTGTCACAGTCCTTGGCTGTATCTGGCATAACAGTTTTTCACAGTTTAAAATCTTATTGGGTTATACTATAAAAATAATGATTAGTTTTTTGTTAATACAAAATATATATAAACTTAAGTAAATCAATGCATAAATGTTGAAATGATTGTAAACAAATGTTATTTTCTTATTTACAAAATATAATCAAATACTGCTTTAATACATTTTTTTTATTATATCTTTCTTATTTTGTTGTTGGTTGTATTGAGTATTGTGAACCACTGTTTTACCCTTTAATTTTTTTTGTACATTAAAGTGATAGTAACCATTATTGCGCAGTATGTGCACAATTACTTGGGTGATCAACGACTCACATGTTATAAAGTCCCTCTTCAATACATTCTGTACCATAAACAGTTTCCTCTTCTTATATTGCCAATCAGCTGCTGCATTTTGTCATAGGGTTGTTTGCATATCACAATATAGCTGATAGAGCTGTTCACTGTTCTGTAGCGCACTCCCGCATTATCAGCTGCTTTATCCAGCAGAGAAGTGAGCTGCAGTAAAGTTAAATTTTTTAGTATGTATTTGCCTTAGAATATTTGTAATCTTTATTTAGTCATGAAGAAAAACATTATCGCCTAGATTTAGAGTTTGACGTTAGCCGTCAAAACCAGCGTTAGGGGCTCCTAACGCTGGTTTTGGCCGCCCGCTGGTATTTAGAGTCAGTCAGGAAAGGGTCTAACGCTCATTTTCCAGCCGTGACTTTTCCATACCGCAGATCCCCCTACGCCATTTGCGTATCCTATCTTTTCAATGGGATCTTTCTAACGCCGGTATTTAGAGTCTTGGCTGAAGTGAGCGTTAGAAATCTAATGACAAGACTCCAGCCGCAGCAAAAAGCCAGGAGTTAAGAGCTTTCTGGGCTAACGCCGGTTCATAAAGCTCTTAACTACTGTGCTCTAAAGTACACTAACACCCATAAACTACCTATGTACCCCTAAACCGAGACCCCCCACATCGCCGCCACTCTAATAACATTTTTTAACCCCTAATCTGCCGACCGCACACCGCCGCAACCTACGTTATCCCTATGTACCCCTAATCTGCTGCCCCTAACACCGCCAACCCCTACATAATATTTATTAACCCCTAATCTGCCACCCCCTAACGTCGCCGCCACCTACCTACAATTATTAACCCCTAATCTGCCAACCGAACCTCACCGCTACTATAATAAAGTTATTAACCCCTAATCCGCCTCACTCCCGCCTCACTAACCCTATAATAAATAGTATTAACCCCTAATCTGCCCTCCCTAACATCACCGACACCTAACTTCAAGTATTAACCCCTAATCTGCCGACCGGACCTCACGGCTACTCTAATAAATGTATTAACCCCTAAAGCTAAGTCTAACCCTAACACTAACACCCCCTAAATTAAATATAATTTTTATCTAACAA